>NC_057718.1:38005720-38072927 GCF_004010195.1 Chiloscyllium plagiosum | reverse complement strand
ACGACCTACCCTTCACAAAACCGTGCTGACTGTCCCTGATCAGATTATTCTTTTCTAGATGGTTATAAATCCTATCTCTTATAACCTTTTCCAACACTTTACCAACAACTGAAGTGTGACTCACTGGTCTGTAATTACCAGGGTTGTCTCTACTACCCTTTTTGAACAAGGGAACCACATTTGCTATCCTCCAGTCCTCAGGCACCATTCCAGTAGACAATGATGATTTGAAGATCAATGCCAAAGGCTCGGCAATCTCTTCCCTTGCTTCCCAGAGGATCCTAGAATAGATCCCATCCGGCCCAGGGGACTTGTCTATTTTCACACTCTGCAGTATTTCTAATACCTCTTCCTTGTGAACCTCAATCTCTTGTAGTCTAGATGCAAGTATCTTCCTCGCCAACATTTTCATTTTCTATAGTGAACACTGTCGAAAAATATTTATTTAGTGCTTCCCCTATCTCCTCTGACTCCATTCACAACTTCCCATTATTATCCTTGATTGGCCCTAATTTAACTCTCGTCATTCTTTTATTCCTGACATACCTATGGAAAGCTTTAGGGTTAACCCTGATCCTATCCGCCACCAACTTCTCATGTCCCCTCCTGGCTTTTCTGAGCTCTCTTTTTAGGTCTTTCCTGACTTCCTTGTAACCCTCAAGTGCCCTAACTGAATTTTCACATTTTGTCCTAACATAAGCCTTCTTCTTCTTCTTGACCAGTGATTCTACTTCCTTAGTAAACCATGGGTCACGCGTTCTATATCTTCCTCCCTGCCTGACAGGTACATACTTATTTAGGACACACAGGAGCTTTTCCTTGAATAAGCTCCAAATTTTTAATGTGCTCATCCCCTGCAGTTTCCTTTCCCACTCTACACTTCCTAAATCTTTCCTAATTGCATCGTAATTTCCCTTCCCCCAATATCTTCTGATTCATGATACAGCTGCCTAATGAAACTTAATGATCCTCAAATATTATTCTCCTCAGTCTATCAAAGGCTGAGATAGCACATTGAAGGCAATGATAAGTTTAAATGTCTATATCTCTCTTTGTCAAGAGGAGGCGCTCATGGTATAAACAGTGGTTAGTATTTCCAGGATTTATTCATTGACCTTAATTGATGGCAGGGAGGTGTTGTGCTGTGAAAGCTGGTCTGAATAGAACTTAGCTTTCCCGGCTTATGATACTACGGGACAAGTCAGATCTCAGAATAAAAGTGTCTGATTGATCATAATTTTTTAAAATTTTAGTTAATGCGGTGGTCAGTCATTGAAACATTCTCACTCAAGGCTGCAGGATTTCTTTAACAATAGTTCATTCCACAATCATAGAATTAAAAAAACCAAGCTGTCTATACACAGAGGACAGACTAGATACATCATAAAATACATAGCAAACCGAGTTTCAATCTGTTTCCTAAGGCCATCAACTTACAGATATTCAATTGCACAGAAATTACCTCTTCATATCAAATTTTAAAATTATACTTTCCTGTGAATGTTTGGAATATATTTTGTATAAAAACTCAAAAAAACTGAGAGCTTAAATCTTCTCAGCTCCTAATAACCTTTAGATTTCTCAACAAACTTTCCTTGAAGCTACACCAATTAAACTTTTCTAGTGAGATGCCTGTGTTTTCCCTGAACTGTCCTGAACTCCACTGGGGAGAGAAGCTAAACTTGTTTCTGACCATAATCAGGTCTCTTCCAAATTAATTTAAAATACCTCCAATCTCTGGGTTTTCGAAACGAAAATCAATCTTTGATTATTCTGAATCGAAAACACGCATTCAATGTTTACCCATGTGTCATAAATCAGTACAGTAAGAACAATTTTCAATTAACACATGACGGGTGTACAGCAACTTGCTTTCTGAGGAACACTCGACAAAGGTCACTGTTTCACAAGTACTTTGACATTGATTTTATTTCAAAGAAAACTTTCATAAGAACAAGCTACATTGATCTGCCTCTCTGGTAACATTTGCCTTCCAAAAGTTATGTTAATATATATAAATCATGCAGTTTTCAAGATAAATGAAAAGACCCATTTTCTTCTCTTCTTCAGAGAAGGATGGAGCTTCGTTTTTATGTGAGCACACAGGCATCAGTGTATTTGAGCTTAATGACTTTAGTTGAAATAGTTTTGGCTTTATACTGAAGTCAACGCAGTTTCGGAATTTGTTCTGTAAATTACCTTTATGATAACGGGTAATTTTCTGGTGACGAGATTCAATGAAGCAGTGAGGAAGATGAAGAAGATGTTCATGCAATTATTCAGCCTTGCTTGACTCCAGACATCACTAAAATGGGATCTGTGGTGATTCCACTGATAAGGAGCAAAACTTGCATGTCATTGTTGGACATGCAAAGGATGGTGACTAATTTGTATCGATAGCTTTTTGGGAATATTCACCCCAATTTTGGTTTCTTAATTGTCATAGGCTTTTGTGTGATTGAAAAGTCCAAGAACAACAGTTGGTGCTATTGATTGAATTTTTCTTTAATTTGCTACTACATGAAGCTCATATCTGTTATCCGTCTTGAGGGGTGAAAACCACACTGCAGCTTGGAAGGGACAACTGAAGAAGAACCTTGCAATAATCTTCCTTGTGGCATGCAGAGAGGGACCTTTTTGTCGATTCTGGAATCAGATTTGTCTGCTGTTGAATAAAATCATCACACAGCATTTCTGAAATTGCTTGGCATGCACTTCTCTTCCCATTTGAGGAATACCAACTTGTGTAGCTGCACTAGAAATATCTTGTGACAGTTGTGAATCTCCTACTTTCTTTCCACTCACTAGTTATTCTTTACATAAAGGGTTTTAAGCTGTACTGTTGCCTTCAGACACCTGTAAGATTGCTGTTCTTCCCTTCAGTTCTGACAAAGTTTCAGGCTGCAAACGTTTTGCACCTTTGCTCAAGTAGGTCCTGTATATTTTGGTCACCTTTGTCAAAGCAGTCAATATTTGCTGATAGAGAGACCAAAGACTTCTTCACAAATGTTTGTTTTATTGGACTTTAAAGGTGATCAGGCGCTTTTGGCCTGACTATAATTTCAGATGGCTGGAGGTTGAGAGGATTGCAGTGAGGTATTGACTGAGAAATATCATCTTGGTGGGATTGTTGAGACTTCAATTTTAATTTTCTTGCAGTGTTACTTCTGTTGTTTGAGGTCCAGACTGATTGAGATTTTTGTATCAGGTAATGGATCTGGAAATGGTCCAAAGAACCAGAGATGAAAGGCCTCAGTTCTATGTAGAGCACCGAGAAGTTATGAGCATTTTCCTTCAAGCAGAGAAGATGAGATTTGCAATTTTTGATTGAGTAAATGAGGATAATCTACTTTTTCCTCAGATAGGTCAATAATTCGGGATATGATTTTAACAAAATTCTAAGAAAAAAACTTGAGCTGAGGTAATTGTTTTGTATTATGTTTAATTATAATCTGTAATATGCTACCTGAAAGAGTCTTGGAAGCAGATTCCATGGCAACTATCAAAAAAGAATTAGGTAAGTATTCAAAGGGCCACAATTATAGGATTATGGGAAAGAGCAAGCAGTAGGACTGAATGAGTAGCTCTTTCAAACAATTGATATAGCTACAATGAAACAAATGGTCTCTTTCCGTGTTGTACAATTATATGATTTCATGATGAATCTCATTTTCATTTGTCCAATGCAGTTTCTAATCATTCTGAAACTATTCTCAGAATGGCCAGTCATGCTGAAGGATATGTTTCAAGGCCATTTGATTACAAGTTGCAACATATTATTTTAACCTTGTGGAAATTACACCTGAGGCCACATTTATAAGAATGGGAACGATACTTGACTGCAATTTGAAGCAAGTACTCTTAACCTTATACAGATTACTGCTGAGGCTACAATTGTTTGTGGAACTTTGGAAAGTACTTGGATGCATTGTTGAGAAGAGCCAACACGACAATAATTAGATTTGTGTAATAAATTGAGTGGATTATCTCTCAGGTTGGCTGCTTTGTCACCTTTATATATATTGACACTGCTGGTCCTCCAAGGCAATGCCTCCTTTCCTCTGCAAGCATGTGCAGGCTCTGTCAGATTGCTATCTGCCTTTGCTCTGACCACTCCAGACAGCTCCAGTTTCCTGTTAGGTCTTGGCACTGGTAATTGGGCACCAATTCAGCTGGTGGTTTTGGACAAGGGAAAGAAAAAAAAGCAATAGTTCTACTATCATCCACAATCCACCCAATTACTAGTGAGAGAATGATGATGAGCTGCCTTCTCGAGTACGTGATTTGGAGGAACAGGTGTTAGACTGGAGTGTACAAAGTTAAAAATCACACAATGCGAGATGCTGCATTTTGGGAAAGCAAATCTTAGCAGGACTTCTACATTTAATGGTAAGGTCCTAGGGTGTGTTGCTGAACAAAGAGACCTTGGAGTGCAGGTTCATAGCTCCTTGAAAGTGGAGTCGCACGTAGACAGGATAGTGAAGAAGGCGCTTTGTATGCTTTCCTTTATTGTCAGAGTACCGAGTACAGGAGTTGGGAGGTCATGTTGTGGCTGTACAGGACATTGGTTAGGTCACTCTTGGAATATTGCGTGAAATTCTAGTCCCCTTCCTATCAGAAAGATATTGTGAAACTTGAAAGGTTCAGAAAAGATTTACAAGTATGTTGCCAGAGTTGGAGGATTTGAGCTACAGGGAGAGGCTGAACAGTCTGGGGCTGTTTCCCTGGAGTGTCGGAGGCTGATGGGTGACCTTATAGAGGTTTACAAAATTATGAGGGGCATGGATAGGATAGGATAAATAGACAAAGTCTTTTCCCTGGGGTCAGGGAGTCCAGAACTAGAGGGCATAGGCTTAGTTTGAGAGGGGAAAGATATGAAAGAGACCTAAGGGACAACTTTTTCACGCAGATGGTGGTACGTGTATAGAGTGAGCTGCCAGAGGAAGTGGTGGAGGCTGGTACAATGACAATATTTAAGAGGCATTTGGATGGGTATATGAATAGGAAGGGTTTGGAGGGATATGGGCCGTGTGCTGACAGGTGGGACTAGATTGGGTTGGGATATCTAGTCGGCATGGACAGATTGGATCGAAGGGTCTGTTTTCATGCTGTACATCTTTATGATTCTATGAACACCATGTTATAGTCTAACAGGTTTATTTGAAAACACTAGCTTTTAGAGCACTGCTCCTTCATCAGGTGGTTGTGAATTCAAGTGAATACAAGTCATGTTCTGGAATATAAGTGAATGGTTTTCTTGCCATTTCAGAGGGAGGTTGAGTCGATGAGATTGTTGTGGATCTGGAATTCTAAACCAGACGACTATTAACATCAATCTAGTAGTTTTATGGTCACCATACCAATATTGATATTTTATTCCAAGTCTAAGGCATGTTTCCACCTTAGGATTGAAAGTGTCTGGAGCAACACGCCTCACTTGATGAGTCTGCTTTGGTTTACAGCTTGCTCAACATCAGAGAGCACGGCTATTGAGATTGGTTCTCTCCTCCACTACTCACATAATCATGCTGTTGCAGAGCAATTGCAGCATGTAGGTACTGTTGCATTAAAGTTAGGACTTAGGGAATTCATGACCTTTTTGCTTTGGTAATGCAATAACACTAAAGTTAATATAACAAAACAAACTGTGGATGCTGGAAATATGAAACAAAAATAGAAAATAATGGAAAAACCTAGGGGTCTGGCAGCATATGTGGAGAGAAAGCAGAGTTAACATTTTCAGATCAGTGGCTTCCTCAGAATTTAGAACACTGAAGGTAAGATCAGCTGACATAGGTTTTGGCTTATGTTTTGATATTTCTGAATAGTCAGTGCAATAATGTGCACATTTTATTCAGGATCAAACAAAAACAGGACAACTATAAGAAAGATGATTATAAAAAGATAATCTAATCAAGATAATATCAACAGAAAATTCTGGAACTACTCTAAACAAGACGCAGCATCTGTGGAGGGATCTTTAGGGTGAATATGAGAGTATTTTCTATTTTGAGTCCAGATTTCTAGTTTTGTGGAAAGCCACCATCAGGGTCAACAGGCTGGTATTGTCTGTTTTTAGTTCAGATTTCCAGAATTTGCAGTACTTTGCTTTTGTATTCACATCATTTTTTTTGGGGGGGTGCAGAAATTAAATTTAGTCACATATAAATTGGTCAACAAGTTAACTCTTTTAGCAGTTAAAACGTTTGCAAAAACTTTTAAGTAACAAACAAAGTCGGTTTGTCTGATGGTTGGTGTTGAAATTACAATAGACTGGGGAGCCCATGCCTAAGGAGAGCGGATGTTTGGCCTTGGTGACGATCATTTCCGGTTGGAGACCTGCTCCTTTCTTAGGCCTAGAAATCCAAGATGGCGGCCACGAAGTCGGAAGAGGTTCCGGCCATCCCGAAGTTTTTAATGGACTGTTCGGCGAAGGACATCGCATTGGTATGAAATACACTGTACCCTGTGTTAATCTTTTGCTAACAAATAGTGTTGGGAAGCATTGCTAAGTCTGGTTTGTTCTCCGCTCTCCTGCCTTTCTCAAACCGTGAGGTGGTTGCTATGTAAAGACCTCTCCCAGGCCTGCGGTGGTGTCTTCCGAACTGCTGAGACATGGTGTCCCACCGATCAGGTGAAAGGACAAGCTCTTATACGGTTCTGTACGAAACCCGAAGATGATCGTTTTTATTTCTCCCTCCCGTCACTTGTTTTAGATTTGAAGGTCCATTTGTGTTGTTAACTTAGCGGACTGAGCACTTCCTGCTGTTGATGTGAAGTTACAATCTCATCAGAAACAAATTCTTTGACATCCACTGTCATGAGATGTGGCTAATAATTAATTATCCCGAATCCTGACTCAGAAGAGCCAACTGTGGCGACAGAAAACGAGCCCTAGCAGTTAAAATGTTCATGATGAAATATTGGCCGTTAAATGTTAATTGGCCACACTCCAGATGTCTCAGATATAGCCATTTGGTAGTGTACAAGTTGGGTCTGTTACCATTACACATAAATGTTTCAATTGTGGAGTGTTTCTTTTCATTCAGGTAAGTTATATTGCCATTTGAAGAGGATTTAAAGCCTTGTGGACGTGCCAAGATATTTAATCTGTCTGTATTACATAAAAGGTGTTTCAGGGGTGTGATTTTCCCCAACAATAAAACATTTCACAAATGAAAGACTTCATGTGACCAGGATGCTTAAGTGCTTTATAAATATTTTGATTTATTATATTTGTGAGTGGGTAAAATAGTCAATTTGATTCAATTAGTTGAAGGATAAATGTTGGTCAGGAAGTGGTGCTAACCTGCCAACTACATAAGTAGTGCCACCTCAAAGAAAAATAACCTCAGGATGTCAAAGCATGCTGTGGACAATTTTTGAAGTATTGCACTAAGGAAACATGATTGTCAGTTGCACACAGCACTGAATCCCTGAACCAGATGAAGTGATTTAGTGTTGGTGGTCAAGGGTTTTTTTTAAGGAAGTGGGTGTTGCTAGCAAGAGCAGTACTTTGTATTTATCCCAGGTTGCTCTTGAAATGGTGGTGAAGAGATGCTTTTTGTCTGTTTTGTGTAGATGTTCCCAAAATACTGTAAGGCACAGAGTTCCAGGATTTAAATCCAGTGACACTGAAATGATGATAATTTAGAGCTGTAAAGGTGTGCAGGCAGAGAAAGGCCCTTTGCTCATCAAATCTGCACAGATCAAAAATAAAAACCTAAATATTTTCATCCCATTTTTTCAGCAGTTAAACCTAAATATTTTCATCCCATTTTTTCAGCAGTTGGCCCATAGACCGTGACAACCCCTACCTACAGCAAATTTCAAAGTCTCCAGAAATTGTTCTCCCTATGTATCCTCAGCCCCACGTTTGCAGCCATGCGCTGCCATCTTCTCTCACCACAGTCAACCCTGCCCCACCTCAGGGCCTTGCTTTCTCAGACCTGCAAACCTGCGGTCTGACACCACCACCAAAAGGTTATTTCATTCCTCATCCCATCTGCTTTCCGTCGGGACCATTCCCTCCGCGACTCCCTCTCGAAGTCCACACTCCCCACCAACTTCTCTTCCACACCTGGCACATTTCCCTGCGACCACAAGAGATACAAGACCTACCACCACACCTCCCCCTTACCCCGTTAACTGTTGCAATTCAACCTACCTTTACCCCAGCCTCATGCCCATACTGCTACTTATTTCTCAGCCTTCCTTCCTAACCTTGATGAAGGGTCCTGCACAAAACTTAGACTCTCCTACTCCTTTGCTGCTTGATCCACTGTGCTTTTCCCAGCTACACATTTTATTGACTTTGACTTTCCAGCATCTACGGTCCTCACTATTGCCATAGCCTTGTATGCCTTGGCATCACAAATGTGCATCTAAATACTACTTAAATGTTTAGGGGTTTCTACCTCTAACACCCTTACAGGCAGTCTGTTACAGATTCGCACCACCCTCTATTGAAAATATTTTCTCCATGTCCCTTCTAAACCTCCTGCCCCTTACCTTAAATCTGTGCTTCCTCATCACCCACTTGTCCAACAAGAGATAACGTCTACCCTGTCTATGCCCCTCATAATTTTATATATCTCAGTAATGTCCCCCCTCAGTGTCTTTTGCTCCAAGGAAAACAACCCCAGTCTATCCAATCTCTCTTTGTAACCAGTACTCTCCAAGTCAGGATGGGAAGCAGCGTTGAAGGGAATGCAGATGACAGAGTTCCCATGTAACTGCGGCCCTTGTGCTCCTAACAGTGGCCATGGGTTTGGAAAATGCTGGCTAAGGTACCTTCGTGATATTCTGTTGCGTAACTTGTAGCTTGTAGATGCTGTTGTATGTTGAATGAACTGCCAGAGGAAGTGGTATCTGGAGGCCCATTACAATGTTTAAAAGATATTTGGACAGGTACATGAGCAGGAAAGGTTTAGAAAGATATGGGCCAAACCCAGGCAAATGGGACTAGTTTAGTTTGGCAAACTTCGTCAACATGGATGAATTTGATTGGAAGGTCTATTTCTGTGTTGTATGATCCTATAACTCTGCTGCTACTAAGCATCAGTAGTGGAAGAAGTGAAAGTTTATGGATGTAGTGCTGCTTTGTTCTGGATGCTGTCAGGTTTCTTGAATGTTGTTTCAGCTGCACACTTTTTCATTATTGTTAGCCAAGAGCTAGGGAGAAATTCACTGCAACTGAATACAGCCTTGGGGAAACTTGTCTAAAACATGGAAGAGCAGACAGAATCTAGTTTGAGGTGTCATCTGAGGAACAGATGAGGACAATGCATTGCTCCCTGTCCTTGGGGTCAGTCGTTTAGGGGTGTGGGACTATCTATGTGGGATGGATTTAATGAATGAGAAGATTCGAGCTTCCAGGAATAACAGATGATAGATAGGGGACTTTCAGGAATTTGGGGCTCCTAGGATTGGGGTCTTGTTGGTCACAGACTATGAGAAGTAGTTGGAAAGTCAGTGGAGTAGCAGCAACAACAGAATGGCTGGTTTCAATTATGCATGTGAAGGAATCCAAAACAACCTGGGCACTTTTCTCAGAATTTATACTCAAAAATTGTTTCCTGAAATGTCCATTATTACCCATCACATAACTATCTCATCAAAACCATTTTGAGGGGGGGGGGTATTTGAAAACCTGCATGGAAAACCTACAAAAATAGTCAGGTGGAAATTCAAGTACATGTTAAAAGCTGGTGCCTTAGGCCTAACTATAATAAAATGTAGTTTCTCCAGAGGTTGTTTGTACAGTGTTTGTGATTAAATTTGGGCCTGCTGTAATTTGGTTTGCAAATTACCAAGTATAGGCATTCCAAAAGCAGAATAGCTGTAACCTACAGTCATGAAGGATGACTAGTTTCAGCTTGGACTGCTAAGTTTGAAGACTTAGGCAGCCATGTCCTGAAGCAAGCAGTAGACCTTTCTTCAGATTAAATCTGATTTCATGAGACCTTGAGAAATCTTTCAAGTCTACTGAGGACCTTAGTAGACACAGTTTCTAAGGCTCACTATATGTTCCAGTTTTATTCTCAAAAATGAAGGTGAAATGCATGCTAATAGCTATGTGAGTTCAGTATGCTTGGTACTCAGATGTCTCATCAGGCCTACTATTTCAATTAAACCTGTCATTTTCAGCTTAAGTAATGTTCTCAAACTGTGGAGAGGAGTTCGGATCTATAATCAGCTGAATCTGATGTGTGTTAATTATGAGCCAAGCTGACGTTTCTGTTCAAAAACCTGTATTGCAATGATATGTATGAATTCTGATGTCAGACCCGAATTGGAATCTGGCCTGACTGCAGAACAAAGTGAGGAGTATGTCTGAACCTGAACCTGTTCTCAAATGTCTCTTGAGATCATTGATGTCACCTAACCTTTTTGTTTGAATTCTTGCAGTCCAACTTTCACCTAGTCCACAATATTGAGACAATTCATCAACACCCATTTGTGTTACTATGGAAGCTTTGTTCCTTTTGACTGTATTGATACAGTTGGCCATGTCATTTCTCACTGTCTTCGTAATGTGATTTCACTTACAGAATTTTTTAGATTCATTTGTCTCTAATTTTAAGCAATGGCTTGTCTCCTAATCCTGTGTAACTACCTCGCCACTAATTTACATTAACGTTGGATGTTCTTTAGATTTCATCATTTGCATGGGACTCCTCAGTGAAATTATACATCATGTCACTTTTTGCACTTGGCCAGTTATGTATGTGGGCTTAATTCTTCACAACCTTTTGAATCAAATTCAAGTCAGAAGGCAGAAATTTATTCATTTTCATTTTGTCATGGGAGATGGATGGCTAATTAAACTTGAGAAAGTGGTGGTGAGCTGTATTCTTAAACAGCTCGAGCCTTTGAGTGTGGGTACATATCAAATGCTAATCCGTAGGGAATTGCAGAGTTTAGACCCAGAGATGGTAACGGAACAACAATTATATGTCTGAGCCTGAATAGTGTGTGGTTTCAAGAAGTTGTTGGAGGTGGTGGTGCACCCATGTATCTGATATCGTTGTCCTTTACCAAACTTGGTCAAATGCTGCCTGATGTCAACGGCAATCATTGTGACTTCCCTTCTAGAGTTAGAGTCAGGTCTTTTGTCCATGCTTCGATGAATGAAGAAGGAAGATCAGGAGCTTAGTGGTCCTGGTGGAACTAAAATTCAGCATTAGCAAACAGCTATGTTTTTTCGATTTTTTGGTCGTCTGTAACACAGACCTCAGATCCCTGCATGGCATTACTTCTGGAACCCAAAGTCCGTGTGAATGTTCTTGGCAATTGCATAGCTTAGAGGACACTTTGGTAGTAGGTTATTGCTGAATAAGTCCCACTTGATAGCATCACTCTGTCAACAACCCCCTCCATAATCTTGCTGATCATTGAGAGTAGATCGATTGGTCAGTAATTGACTAGTTTTGATTTGCCCTGCTTTGTGTACAGAACATATGTCGGAATTTTTCACATTGCTGGCTAGTTGTAAATGTATCGATATTGAAACTGCCTAAGCAGGTTTGAACCTCAAGCAGACCAGGATCGTCAGTTTGGATATACCAAAGAGTTTCTCACTGAATTTCTATCTCTGGCTGCTCACTCAGCTTTACCGAGAAATTTTGCACCTAAAGTATTTTCTTCAACCTTGTGCTGTTTTACAAACTCCCATGTGTTACTCATGACTGATATTACCAACTTTCATCTCTGTGAGATCATACTTCCACCTTTCACCAACTCTCATACAGAATAGCTTTGGCATGTCTGGCCCACAGCACCATAACTTCCATCACAAGGTAAGGAAGCAGGTCCCAAATCAGCACTGGAAGGTGGAAACCAGATAGGTGTTTCTGGACAGCATTCATCATACCTGAGAATTGCAGAAGTATATATACTCTCCAAATGATTTGGAACCAATCAATGAGCTAGCAGCCATGTGACAAATTAGGGCACCTGTTTTCTCTGTACAAATTTTGGTCAAACGTACACCGATGTCCATGCAACAATTGTTGCAAACCATATGAACTGGGTCATAAAAAAGAAATGTTTTTCAAAGCATGAAAATCATTATGTAGACCAAAGAAGGCAATTATAAATATTGGCATCATTTCGTAAAGAAAGGAGCTTGCTGAATCAATTCTTCCTTTGATTTAAAGATCAAGAGAACTGGAGAAACATGTTTAGGAGTTGGATAGAGTCACACAGTACAGAAACAGACCCTATGTTCCAACTCGCCCATGTCGACCAGATTTCCTAAACTGAACGAGTTCCATTTGCCTGCATTTACCCTATTTCTCTCTAAACCATACATATCCAAATGTCTTTGAAATGTTGTAATTGTACCCACTGGAGGCATAGAGAATAGGATTACTCTTCAGTGAGGTTTAAATGTCTATAATAGTACTGTTGGGATGAAAGAGATGAATTTTTTATAATATCATTCCAATATTTCTTGTCTAGTGTAATATAACTTATGCTTTTCACTAGTGGTGGTAAACTTTTATGGTCTTGGTAAAAGCATGTTGGCGACCTTGTGTATATGTTCAGTGACTGAGCTCCTTGGTAAAGAAAAACAAAATTTGGTCTATCAAGGCGGATCTCACTCTGATCAGACTTGTCCAGTATTACCATGAGCTGGATACTCGTCTTTATTTTGTTTTTATTACTCTGGCTATTGGTTTGGCATTTTTGGAAGAATCTTAATGTAATGTACAATCAGCTATCAAGCAGTCTCAGAATGTGGACTCATGGATTGCATTGAAGTAAGGTCCCAGTGGATGTTTCCAGGTGTGGACATGGATCACTGATAACGTCTTGTGCCTGAATGAAATAGTTGATTCAAGCCCCATTCCTGGTGCATAGGAACTTGTGATTTTGGAGCCTGTCACTTGGTCCCTCAAGTATGCTGTGCTGTTCACTGAGATCATGAATAATCTAAATGCTCCATCCCCAGTAGTCTTTCATGCCCTTACTTAAAAAGAATCTATCTTCTCCTGCCATAAAAATATTCAAAGACTATTTCCACTGCATTGTCAAGGAGAGTTCCAAAGACTCCCAATTCTGAGAGTGTCTTTCTTTTTCTTTGTCTTAAACTGGTCAACCCGAATTTTAAATTTTCCCAGGAAAGGGTACATTTCCTGAAGCACTGGTCAAGACCCTTCAGGACCGTGTATGTTTCAATTAAGTCCACCTCTTATTCTTCTAAACTTGAACCTAGTCCAGTCTGCCTAATCATTGCTCATAAGGCAACCTGCCTATTCAAGGTATTAGTTGAGTAAATCCTCTCAACTGCTTCCAACGTATTTACATCCTCCCTTAAATAAGGGGAGCAATGCCATACACGATAGTTAGTTGTCTCACTCATGCCTTGTATAATTAAAACACAATTTTGTAATTTTGTCTTCAAGTCAGCTTGCAATAAAAAGTAACATTCCACCAGCTTTCCTCACTACTTGTAGCTACATATCAGGCATTACTCTGCATTACAGTATCTTACCATATTGATTATTTGCTTTTTCAATTCCTCCTGCCAAAATGGACAATTTCGCAACTCTCCCACATGTTTGTTCAGTCTCTGAAGGATGCTACAGAGGGAAGTCATTGTCCTCTTGACAACTTAGTTTCTACTTTCATTTAAATTGTCAGCAAATTTATAAACCACACGTTTGATCCCTTCATCTCAGTTATGTATATAAATTAATAAAATGTTGAGGTCCCAGCACTGATCCCTGTGCGCACACCTAATGCATTCCATCTTGCAACCAGAAAATTACTCAATTATGCATTGCAAACCAGCCGTCCAGCCAACTGAGCTCATCAGCTACACTGCTTCTGATATGGCACCTTATTAAGTCAAATGTCTTGTGGAAATTGAGCAGATAATAAATGCTGACATTGAATATAGTGCTGTGGAGGCACTTGGACCATAAGATATAGGAGCAGAAATTAGGCCACTCAACCCATCGAGTCTGTTCTGCCATTCAGTCATAGCTGATAAGTTTCTCAACCCCATTTTCCCACTTTCTCCCCGTAACCCTTCATCCTCTTTTTACCATAAAAAAAACTATCTATATCCATCTTAAATATACTCAGTGACCAGGCCTCCACCAGCCTTCTGTGGCAGTGAATTCCAGAGATTTGCCACTCTCTGGCTGAAGAAGTTTCTCCTTCTCTCTGTTCTCCTTACTCTAAGGCTTTGCCCTCGGGTTCTGGTCTGTCCTACCAATAGAAAGATCTTCCCAACATCCACTCTGTCCAAGCCCATCAGTATTCTGTAAGTTTCAGTTAGATCCCCTCTCATCCTTCTAAGCTCTGTAGTTGAAATTTATTCATTGGGTTCTTTTGTTTGTATGTATTGGTCAGCTTTTACATTTTGATCAGTAGGTATGCAATTAATTTTTGCTATTTTAAAAAAATTTACAGTTTGTAATTTGGCTGCAGCACCATGACATTTCTGGATTAACAAGAAATGCACTACACAACTATGTCTTTGTTGACTTGTCATAAATGTCATGGTCTTTTTCCTGAGGTTCTTGCACACTTGATGTAACTGCAAATGCCAACTTTTGTGAATAAGGAAAATTTATTAAGTGCAGTACAATACAAACTTTGGAGAAACCCTGAACATGCTTCGCCATACTCATGAAGCATGTTCAGGGAAGTTCTGTGAACAAGGAAAACAGCCCTTCCTTCATACAAAATATTTACATCACAGACAGTAATGCCCACAAGACAACCCCATTCTCTCACAGTCATGTGCCACTCAAGACACTATGCAGTGACCACATCATCTCCAGAAACAGTGTAATGCAAATCATCCCTTAATGTCCAGATCTGGTGTGAATTGTTTTCTTTAACTACAGGTAGTTGTCAGAATTACAACTCTAATGTTCTTATTGATTTCTGAATAGGAGATGATGACAATGTAAATTGCTCTCAATGGCAAGGAAATAGCCATGTAAATGTAGGAGATGATGATGTAAATTTCTACAATCTATCTTTCAATTAGAGGCAACCAACCTTGCGTCAGGACATCCAATTTCCTGCAGGTGAGCAGACCAAATTAATTCTTTTAATATCACAATAACCTCCTTGGATTTGGACTCGTGCTTTGGTGCAAGACCAAGTGACCACCACCTGTGTTGAACAAGTGTATGATTAGTATTGCACATTCAACTTGGAAGGATGCTTCAAGGACTTAACAGACCACAAATGAGGCAAATACAATCCATGATCTAGTTTGCTATTCTGATTACAGCCATGAACTTTGTTGGCTTCCTTGCACTATCTATCATGCTTGACAAAATTTGGTTGATTGCCTCAGAAAAATGTAACTAATGTGAAGTTTGCAATGAATATTTGACCTTTTATGCCTGATATACCTCGCTTGCTGCACAACTAATGAAATTGCTAAGAGCCAATTTCACACATTACAATTTAGTGTATGTATATATGTGTTAAATATTAGCGTCTTGCTATAGATATTAATGTGTGCCATTGTCATCTTTCTTAGAACTGGCTTCAAGCAACAGATTTGACCAGAGATGTGTACCAGCATCTTGCCGATTACGTACCAAAGATTTACTGTAGAGGCTCTAACCCTAATCCACTTAATGAAGAAATGTTGGCGCAGCATATTCTATTGGGGCCAATGGAATGGTACCTGTGTGGAGAGGATCCTGCTGTGGGAATAACAAAACTTGAAAAGGCAAATAAGTCATCTCAGCTGTGTGGGCGTGTTTTCAAAATTGGAGAGCCTACCTATTCATGCAGGTACAAAAATCCAAGCACATTATGAGCTGTTGAAACTGACTTAGTTACGTTTATTGTGTTGGCAAATGTTTGATAATAAAAGAAATTATTGAATCACACCATAGTATTATTGTTTTATATTTTGGCTTGGTCAGAAGATTGGCAATGATCAGTTAAGGAAAGGTGCCTGCTGTTCACTATGCTCACAGCTGCTCAGATTTTTTTGTAGGCTTTTCAATGGTGAATTGTGACACTAGTTGTCAGACCAAATGCAGCATCCTCCACAAGGAAACTGCGGTATGTTTGAGAGCAGGCAGAATCATAGCATCTCTACAGGACAGAAAGAGACCATTCAGCCCATCAAACCTATACTGACCCTCCAAAGAACATTCTAGCTAGGCCTAGAGCCCGACTCTATCCCTCTAATCCCACTTTTACCATGGCTAACCTATCTAGCCTGCATATCCCTAGACAATGTGGGGCAATTTAGCGCAGCCAGTCCACTTAACCTTTGGACTGTGGAAGGAAACCAGAGCACCCAGAGCTAACCCACACAGTCACGGGGAAAATGTGCAAACTCTAAGCAGTCAGTCACCAAGGGTGGAATCGAACCCGGTCCCTGGCGCTGTGAGGCAATAGTGCTGACCATTGAGTCACCATGCCATCCCCTAACCTGTGAAACAAATCTCTCTTCACCAAGTATGATTGAAGAATTCCTGCTGAAACAATTCTCAGTAAGAAAGTGTGAACCAGGATATAGATTTTAATTTAATAAGATTTAAATAATATGCAGAAAACAAAATGAAAATTAGGAAAGAAGGATGGGCAGATGAGTGAGAGAATGTAAAAAAAGACAGTCCATAAAACTCGAGTCAGATTGTTTAAATTATTCTTCAAAACTCTCCAATACAAATTTATTATGAAGGAGCAGGACTGTACACATGTAAAGCTACATTTTCAGAGCCACAGAGATATTTGGCAGTCTGACTCCTCCATCTCTATACCCTCTGAAAGACTTTTTAATTCTTCTTATTCTGGCCTTTTGACCGTGATTGATTTTTAATCACTACAACATTTGTGGCTTGCCTTCAGTTCCAAATGCTCAAAGCTTTGGAATTCCTTCTCAAAAGTTCTTTATGTCACTGTTTCTCTTAAGTTAGTTTGAAATACTTCTCAGAAGTTTTACATTTTTTTGGTCAAACTTCTAGTTACCCGTTCCTGTATCCCTTCAGGTGACTTAATATTAAATTTTCTTTGAATTTGCTGCTGTGAAATGCCATGGGATGTTGTGCTATGTTTAAAATTTTATGAAAGTATGACATGTTGTTGGCATGCTAAAGCTACTGAGATATTTGAAGACAAAGTAGAGAATTTATAAATCAAGAGTAATGCTGGTGAGTGTTTTGGTCTGATGTTCAGGTGAGTTGTATGTATCTGAAATTTCCATTGTTCATTTTAACTCGGCAGAAGAGCAGCACAATTGGTGTTATATGGTTTATATTGGTGTTTATAATTCAAAAATTCCAAGATGCTTACAGGGGTAATAGCTTGCAAAATAATTACTGAGCTACATAATTAAATTTCAGGAAAGGCAGTCATAAGCTAAATGGAGAAGGTATATTTTAAGGAGAAAGTGCTCAAGAAACTGTACTCTGGCAGCATGTATGGAGAAAGAAACTGAATTAATATTTCGAGTATATCAAGTTCTTTTGAATTGAAGGGAGCTGGAAAACTGCTTTTATGCTGTGAAAAAGAGATTGGGGTAGAAGTGAAACAAATTGTGAAGGTGCTCAGAGCAAAAGGCAAAAGAAGTGTGAACGGCATTAAAGAAGGTATTTATGGCAGCAAATATAGGCGAAAGTGGGTACTGCAGATGCTGGAGATTAGAATCAAAATTAGAGTGGTGGTGGAAAAGCACAGCAGGTGCTTTTGCCCAAAGCGACGATTTTCCTGCTCCTCGGATGCTGTCTGATCTGCTGTGCTTTTCCAGCACCACTCTAATCATGGCAGAAAATATGTCAATTCAGCTGAGAGAAACTCTTGCAAACAAGAAATGAGACCAAGGAAAGTGGAGGTAATCAAAATGAAGGACAGTTCATGGCTTGAAATTGTTGAACTGAATGTTAAGTTCTGGAGTCCGTTTAGTGCCTCAGCAGAAAATGAGGTATTGTTTCTCCAGCTTAAATCGAGTCTTGCTGGAACACTATAGCACGTCTAGGACAAAAGTGGTAGCACTGATGGAGCCATTCTCAAATTGCATTGCTTGCCCAATTTATGTTGGTGTTTCCTCAGTGCATCAATTGTAGAAATGAGCATCTTTCTGCTAAAGTTGCTCCTTGTTAGTCTCCAAAGAAAGAGAAATGTCCCATTGGAGTTTATTTGCTGGGCAGATATTCCAATGTTGACATAACACTTTGACAGTCAAACCTGATCATCCTCTTCCTCCATCAGAGTGAAGACTTGGCTGATTGCAACGTTGCAAGTCTTTCTCCAAATTTATTGCTACTGATGTGATATAATTTTCACTTATTTAAATGAACTGATCCCTTTGGCAACGTTTCACTCTTTAGTTTTTAATTCTAAGCTGAACTTGACATTTTTAGTTGGAGGTGTGTTGCTCCAAGCTGAATTAAGAATATGGAGTATAAGTATGGCATACATTATTTCTAAAATATCTGAGCATCAGTAAGCTGTACTGGGATTTTTTTCACTTGCTAACTTATTCTAATTGAAGGAAAAAAAAACAGGTTTGGTGAATTGGCCATGCTAAATTGCCCATAGTGTTAGGTGCAGCAGTCAGGGGTAAATACGGGGTTGGGGAATGGGCCTGGGTGGGTTACTCTTCGGAGGGTCGGTGTGGACTTTTTGGGCTGAAGGCCTGTTTCCATGCTGTAGGGAATCTAATCATCCAAGTGGATGAATGTTAGAAAGTTAAATTACAGAAATTCATTCTATCATTTATTTTAAAAAGTTGCACAACTTAAAACCTTTTTGAATTTAATAATCTGCAGAAATTGAACAACAAATGTACATTGCAGGCAGCCTGATGAAACATGTGACAGAGAGGAACAAGCAAGAAGCATACTCTTTTGTTTTCTTTGCCCTCGCTCTTTAAATTGCCTTAATTTTCTACTGTGTTAGGAATCTACATCTTCAGTTTCTGTTGTTAAATATTAATAAATAGAGAACTCACGCAAAGCTCAAATAATAAATACTGTTTTCTGAACAGTAGTGCTTGCACAATTACATTTTATGGGATACATGTTAGAAGGGATCTTGCTTTCATTGCAAACAGTGCAGGTTGTGAATCCTGGGTTTTGTTTTCCTGTGGCATTAAATTTGATGCCAGTGCATTTGGTTGTGTAACATGATGTTTGTAGTACTTTGTGCAATGCAAGTTCTTTCCCGTCTTGTAACTGATCAGGGTTTAAATAAAAGCTTCATACATTGGATTGAAAACCCAGCAATCTGTTTGTTTTCTGAAGAGGGTCTCATCATTTCATACAGACTTTCAGTAACATTGAATACTGACCCATTGTCAACTTGCTATCTTTGGCAGCACCTTTATCTTTGAGTTAGATGCTTTTAGGTTTGAGTTCCACATTGGAATTGCAGATAGTAAGTCAAACTTATATAGTTCTGCAGGAGGTGTCTGCTTGATCAACGTTTTTTTTTTTATGCAAGCTTGTTCCACTCGACTAAGTAGTTAAACAATAAGATCTATGGTATACAGAAAACAACAAATTCTCCTGGTATCCTCGGCAACACTCCTCCTTTAGGAAATGCCATTTGACTCATTCTGTTCATCAGAATCTTAATTTTGCATACTTAATTAATTTCCTAAACATGAGGTGTTTTGAAAAATACCTGCATAATTCCAAGTCTTGTCTTTTTGTTTAGGTGGAGTAAGAGGAAATTTGGCAGGAAGGCTAATTTACGCCCTTTTTCATGGTCTCTGAAGAGCTTGCTACTCGTGTTGGTTGTTGAACTCTAATTAGCAGGAAATCAAAATTTTAAAATTAATTGTTGCTTCAGAACTTATGGATAAGATATTGTTTCACTACTAAATTGTTATAATGCAATGTTTGTATGTGAAACTAGCCATGAAATTATATTGTAGTCTGTATGACAATTAAGGCTTTGCTGATCAATGGTGTGAACTGCAGTTAATTATCACTTACCAAATCCCAAAGTGGATTGTGTTTGTGAATCTGTTCAAAACCCAACCTATTGAGAGAAATAACTGAAATGCATTCTTGATACCTTCTGAATAGTCTTTAATTTGTGCTAAAAATGATAAGGTAAGCAATAAAGTTCTGTCATTTGGTTTTTGGCCAGTCAGCTCCAGCTTTTAGTATACAGGGTACCTTCACTGGCACAATGACATTAATTAGTGGAAAGCTAAGACACATGAATCGCATAGTTAAGGACAAAATTTTTGGGGAGGGCTATAAAGGCATGGTTGTTTGTCCCTACCTTTGGGCTAGAACATATTCAAGTCCCCAACTGCTTCAGAGGTATGTCATAATAGATCTCAATAAACTGATTAACAATCTCTGCAATTCTGCAGAGTGCTGAAGCAAAGGTTCTTGAACATGTATCTGAATAAGTTAGTGAATGTGGCAGGGTTAGTTTAGAAAGTGATAAATCAATTTTGGAATAACCTTGGCTTTATTAATAGGGACATAGAATACATAAATACCATGCTTAATTGGTATAAGGGCACTAGTTTGGTCTCATCTGTAGTATTGCTTCCAGTGCTGGGTGCTACACTTTTTAAAAACTTGTGAAGGCATGAGGAGTATGCAGAAAAAGTTAATGCGAATTATTCCATGAAGAATTTCAACTAGATGAATAGCTTGGAGATTTTCAATTTGTCTTCTTTGAAGAAGAGAAATCTGAGAAGATATTTGATACAGAGATATTCAAAATCGTGAAGGACCTTGGACATGTAGATGGGGAAAAATTCTTGACAGTGGTGGAAGAATTGAGAATTAGAGGACATTGCTTCTGTTAATTTCCTTGAATCTATGATGACAAAAGAAAACCATTTTTTTCATGCTGAAAATGGTTAAGATATGTACTGTGTTTCATGAGATTTAGTCAAGTATTTAACAGGGAATTTGGTTGTTAGTTGAAAAGGAATAATATAAAGCATTAGAATGAGAAGTTGGCTGCATGGTGTTTGTTGAATTGCTGAGTCAGAGAAACACAAATGACATATTGGGCTGGTTGGTCTCCTGTTACGCTGCAATGGTTCCCCATTACGTGTATTAGAAGGTCCCATGATTCTTGTCACTTGTTGGCAGGTAACTTGTTGAAGTGACCTTCAGTCACTGGGAGATAGGATCAGGTAAGGATGGAAAATTTCCTTTCCAGGTTGGAGAGTCAGATGGGTTTTTACAACAATCAGTAGGTATGTGGCCACCATTGCTGATAAATAGTTTTTTAATTCACAATTTACTTAATTAACTGATTGGAACTGTTATTTCTGGATCATTAGTCTTGCCTTCAGGACTGTCTGGATTATCTTTCGACAGTTTCTTGTCACAAAGAAATAAGGCCTTGCCCGTTTTGCTCATAGCTTGAGGAGGCGGGGGGAAGAAGTAAGTCCCCGAGTGTTTGTAGGAAGCTAGCTCTCCTTGACAATTGTTATTGAATTTATGGAGTGCTCAATCTCTTAAGGCCATAAGACTGAGGAGCAGAAGTAGGCTATTCAGTGTCTGCTCTGCCATTAGTGAAATCAAGATTGATCTGATCTCCCTCAACTCCATTTTCCTGTCTTTGCTTCATCACCATTGGTTCCTTTACTAATTATAAAAATCAGTCTCTTCCAGTCTCAAATATATTCAGCGATTCAGCCTCAATAGCCTTCTGTGGTAAAACCAAATTCCACAGATTCACAACCCTCTGACAGAAGGAATTCCTCCTTATCCATGTTTTAAGTGTGTGACCCCTTATTCTGAGATTATTCCCTCTGGCCCTCGACTCTTCCACAGGAAAAATAACCTTTTTGTGTACCTACCATGTCAAGTAAACAAGTTGTGAATGTTGGCCCATCTATAGTTTAAGCTGTCAGATGAGAGCACACCAAGTCCTTATTTTCTAAGTGTGACAAAGTGCATGTTACAATTCTATTAAATATCAGCCTCTTTCACACTGTATTAGCTTGGTTTTGTTTGGCAAGAGAAGAGATGAATGTCATTATTTAATGAAGCCTTAATTGGGTGCTGGCACCAACTAAAGTTTTAGTTGAAAGATTTTTTTTTAATTGCCTAGTTGTTAGAGTCATACAGCATAGAAACAGACCCTTGTTCAACTCATCCATGCCAACTGGATTTCAAAAACTAAACTTGTCTGTGTTTGGCCCATAGCCCTGGAAACCTTTCCTATTCATGTATCTGTATTATTGTAGTAACTGTACCTGCATCTTCCACTTCCTTTGGTAATTTATTCCAAATCGAACCACCATCTGTGTGAAAAAGTTGTCCCTCCGGTCTCTTTTGAATCTTTGTCCTCTCACATTTAAAAACCTACCCTCTAAATTTCAAGGTGAGAACAAGGGGGCGGATGGGTTCTGTCCCTGTTGCGATTTGAGGGGTGGGTTTCAAGGGTGGAGGAAATGTACTGGAGGGCATTGTCGACTGCGTGGGAGGAGAAATTGCGGTCTTTGAAGAAGGCCGTCTGCGATGTTCTGTGGTGGAATTGGTCCTCCTGGGAGCAGATGAGGGAGAGGTGGAGGAATTGGGAAAAGGGATGGTGTTTTTACAGGAGGTGGGGTGAGGGGAGGTGTAATCCAGGTAGCTGTGGAAGTCAAGTTTGTAGTAAATGTCCATGTTTAGTCGGTCGCCGGAGATGGAGAAGTCCAGGAAGGGGAGGGTGGTGTTCAAGATGGTCCAGGTGAATTTGAGGTCCGGGTGGAAGGTTTTTTTGAAGTTAATGAACAGTTCAACATCCTCGTGGGGGCACGAGGTAGTGTCGATAAAGTCATTGATGTTGCGGAGGAAAAAGTGGGGAATGGTACCTGTGTAGCTGCGGAAGCTGGACTGTTCAAGTACCAGACTAAGAGGCAGGCATAACTGGGCCCACAAAGGTGCCCATGGCTACCCTTTGGTTTGGAAGAAGTGGGAGGATTGGAAGGAGAAGTTGTTGAGGGTGAGGACCAGTTCAGCCAGGTGAATGAGTGTGTCCGTGGAAGGGTACTGGTTGGGTTGGCGTGAGAGGCAGAAACGGAGGGTTTGGAGGACTTTGTCGTGGTGGTTAGATGTGTAGAGGTACTGGATGTGCATGGTGAAGATAAGGTGTTGGGGGTGGGGAAACGGAAGTCTTTGAGGAGGTGAAGGGTGTGAGTGGTGTGCCAAACATAGGTGGGGAGTTCCTGAAGTAAGTTCTAGTTCCTGGTTGGTTACACCCCACCAACCTCCACATGCATCACATCATCCTCCGCCACCTCCACCACCTGCAAACAGACCCCACCACGAGGGATATATTTCGCTCCCCACCCCTATCTGCATTCGGGAAAGATCATTCCCTCCGTGACTCCCTCATCAGATCCACCTCTCACCCACCCCTGGCACCTTCTGCCATTGCAGGAAGTGCAAAACCTGTGCCCAGACCTCCACCCTCACCTCTGTCCAAGGCCCCAAAGGATCCTTCCTCATCTGACAGAAATTTACCTGCACTTCCACAACTGTCATGTACTGTATCTGTTGCACCTGATATAGTCTCCTCAACATTAGGAAGACAGGACACCAACTTGTGGATTGTTTGAGAACATCTCTGAGGCACCCGCAACCAACCAGTTCCACCATCCCGTGACTGAACATTTTAACTCCCACTCCTGTTCCACCGAGAACATGCAGGTCAAGGGTCTCCTCCATTGCCAAACCATGAACGCTCGACCCCTGGAGGAAGAACACCTCATGTTCCACCTTAGGATTCTGCAACCACACTGGATCAATGTGGATTTCACCATTTTCCTCATTTCCCCTCCCCCCACCTTACCCAGTCAGAAGCCTGCAACTCTGCATGGCTCCCTTGACCGGTCCGACCTGTCCATCTTCCTTTCTTTCCACCCATTCACTTCACCTCCCCCTGACCCCGACGTATCACTTCCACCTGCACCTTCATCTACCTATCACATTCCCAGCTACCTTCCTTCCCAGCACCCCGCCGCGACCCCATTTATCTCTCAGGTCCCCAGCCCACATGCCTCATTCCTGATGGAGGGCTTATGCCTGAAACGTTGATTCTCCTGCTCCTCAGATGCTGCCTGATTGGCTACGCTTTTCCAGCATCATACTCTTGATTCTGATTTTGAGCATCTACAGTCCTCACTTTCTCCATTCCTCCATTCCTGTATTGGTCAGTTTTGAATTTGTGTATGAGTGCTCGAAGTTGGGTCCAATCCTCCATGACCACGGTGTACATTTGGTCTTCAGTCTTCTTTCATCAGTCTCCAATTCCGCTTCCTCAAACATAGATAATCATCTCATCTTGATTTAAAACCTAAATGCTGAGCTCAAGGATAGTGGGCTTAGCATCAACAATGGATGTGATATTAGCTCTGTTCTGGAAGTTAGCTGTAGCAACTAAATATGGGCAAATTAATTCTTGTTTGGAAAACCATGGCTTAGCCAGCATGTTTTTGTCAAACGCAAAGCATGTCTGAGTTGATTTGAGTTAGCTAATTGGGTTAATGAAGGTAATTTTTTTAGTGTGTACATTGACTGTTAAAAAACATCTGATAAACTGTTTCACAAAAGACATATTTGAAAAATAGGTACGCATGGGGGGGAATCTGAGAGGAATCTGAATGATGTGGACTAATGGATGAGAAGTATGGGTGGGGCTGATCTCTATTTTAGGAACATCTTAGTTAATCTTTTATGCATTTCACAAGCAGCCTTGGTGAGTTTCTTGCCAGGCAATGGTGAGTTACCAACTCACCAAACAAACATCAAGTAAACTTAACATGGAAACCAGAGGAGGTAGCTGTTCTCGGGTGATAAATTGCGTAAGAGGTCTGCATTGAGACCCAAGTGTCCTTGTACACCAGTTACTGAAAATAAACATGTAGGTGCAGCACGCAATGAAGAAAGGAATTTGCATGTAAATCATGTCTCACAAACTTGACTGAGTTTTTTAAAGAAGTAACAGAGGATTGATGAGGGCAGAGCAGTAGACATACTCAATATGGGCTTCACTAAGGCGTTCAACAAGGTTCCCCATGGGAGACTGGTTAGCAAAGTTAGATCTCATGGAATAAAGGGAGAACTAGCCATTTGGATACAGAACTGGATCAAAGTTAGAAGACAGAGGGTGATGGTGGAGGGTTGTTTTTCAGACTGGTTTTTCAGACCAGTGCAGTGCCACAAGGATCAGTGCTGGGTCCACTACTTTTCATCATTTATATAAATGATTTGGATGTGAGCATAAGAGGTATAGTTAGTAAGTTTGCAGATGATACCAAAATTGGAGGTGTAGTGGACAGCAAAGGAGATTACCTCATATTACAAAGGCATCTTGATCAGATGGGCCAATGGGCTGAGAAGTGGCAGACAGAGTTTAATTTAGATAAATGTGAGGTGCTGCATTTTTGGGAAACAAATCTTAGCAGGACTTGTACCCTTAATGGTAAGGTCCGAGGGAGTGTTGCTGAACAGATAGACCTTGGAGTGCAGGTTCATAGCTCCTTGAAAGTGGAGTCGCAGGTAGATAGGACAGTGTTTGGTGTGCTTTCCTTTATTGGTCAGAGTATTGAGTACAGGAGTTGGGAGGTCATATTGCGGCTGTACAGAACATTGGTTAAGCCACTGTTGGAATATTGCGTGCAATTCTGGTCTCCTTTTTGTTGGAAAGATGTTGTGAAACTTGAAAAGGTTCAGAAAAGATTTGGAAGGATATTGCCACGGTTGGAGGATTTGAGCTATCGGGAGCTAGTGAACAGTGTAGGGCTGTTTTCCCTGGACCATCGGAAGCTGAGGGGCTTGGATAGCAAACTAAACAAACAAAGTCTTTTCCCTGGGTGGGGGAGTCCAGAATTAGGCGGCATAGGTTTAGGGCGAGAGGGGAAAGATATAAAAGAGACCGAAGGGGCAACTTTTTCACACACAGGGTGGTATGTGTATGGAATGAGCTGCCAGAGGAAGTGATGGAAGCTGGTACAATTGCAACATTTAAAATGCATCTGGTATGTATATATGAATAGTACGAGTTTGGAGGGATATGGGCCGGGTGTTGGCAGATGAGACCAGATTGGGTTGGGATATCTGGTCGGCATGGACAAGTTGGACCGAAGGGTCTGTTTCCGTGCTGTCCATCTCTATGACTCTCTAAGACCTATACAAAAAAAAGATCAAATTATTCCAGGAAAGTAAATTCTATAATGTGGAGGAATGATTTAAAAGTGAATGTGGGACCTTTGACTCACCAACTTACTGAATTCTAACTTGGGCTTTGAAGTTTGTCAATTGTTGTCATCTGTGAAAGACTGAAAATTTAAAGAGAAATCTGAACATTCTTTAATTAACATCACTCGGGTTTTACGTTTTAAACAAAACATATTTTTAGTATTAAAGAAGAGTAAAGCAAAACAAGCACTATTAACTGTAAGTGGTATGAGATAAAGCATAATTGTTGGCAGGTTTTTCAGCAACTGGAATATTATTTGCACTGTGGTTCCACAGGGCTCAGTATTGGGTGCTCTACTTTTTGTGTTATGGATTCATAGTTCTGACATAGGTGTGTGTGTGTGTGTGTGTGGTGGGGGCAGGGGGGCATGATCAAGAAGTTTGTGGAGAACACAACAATACGCTAAGTGGTCGATAGTGTGGAGCACATCTGTAGACTCAGAAAGCTATCGATGGAGTCGTCAGGTGGGCAAAGAGCTGGCAAATGGGCTACAATTCAAAGAAGGGTGAGGTGATGTGTTTTGGGACGTGAAACAAGACAAAGGAAGACATCATTGATAATATACATGGAGAGGTGTCAATGAAGTGAGGAGCCTTGGAGTACCTGTCTACAAATCCCTGAACATACCAGGACAGGTTGATGAAACAATTAAGAAGGCATTTGGAATTCTTTGCTTTTATGGCTGGGGTCCAGAACATAAGAAGAAGGATGTAATGCTTAAACTGTGTAAGGGCTCAGTTAAGTCACAGTTCTGATCATCTCATTACAGTAAATGATGCAAATGCATTTGTGAGGATAGGGAGGAGATGAAAATGTTTTTAAATTATTCATTCATGGGATGAAGACGTTGATGGCGAGGCCGAGTTGTCCAGAGCGCAGTTAAGAGTCAACCACATTGCTATGGTTCTGGAGTCACATGTAGGCCAGACCAGATAAGGATTGCAAGTTTCGTTTCCTTGAGGACATTCGGGTTATTCCAACAATTGACAGTGGTTTCATGGTCATCGTTAAACTTTTAACTCCAGATATTTATTTAATTCAAATTCCACCAAATGCCATGGTCTCTGGATTAATAGTCCAGCAAAAATACCACTAGTATTGCGTTACCATTTCTTTGGCAGAATTCGAGAAATACAGTATTGAAAAAAAAATTTGGTTAAGTTACGATTGTTCTATTTGGAACAGAGAAGGCTAAGGGGAAATTTGACTGACGTACAAAATTGAGAGTGACCTGGATTGGGTGGATGTGAAGACCCTGTTGATTTTTACAGAGACCTTAATGATGATGGGATTCAGACTTCGTGAGAAGTAGAATCATTAAAGGCTGGGGGAGGGGAGGTGCAAGTTGAAGCAAACACCATTTATCTTTTGGAATGGCAGAGTGGGCTAAACGAGTCAAAAGGCCTACTCTAGCTCCTAATTCATAAGTCTGTGATCAGTGAATGTTTAACCATACCTTCTGGAAGTGCAATCTGAAGATACTTTTTTTTAGATTCCCCACAGTGTGGAAACAGTCCCTTCGGCCCAAGAAGTCCACACTGACCCTCCGGAGAGCAGCCCACCCAGTCCCATTTCCCTCTGGCTCATGCACCTAGCATTATGGGCAATTTAGCATGGCCAATTCACCTGACCTGCACCCGGGGAGAATGTCCAAATTCCGCACAGATAGTCACCCAAGGCTGGAATTGAACCTGGGACCCTGGTGCTGTGAGGCAGCAGTGCTAACCACTGAGCCACCTTGCCACCCTTCTAACAGCTTTGCTGAATAGAATAGCCTTTATTGTCAAACATACTCAATGAGGATAGTGAAAAGTTTGTGCATTGCCAATTACCGCACCGACTTAGATACAAAAGTATCTAAGTTACCAGATCTTCGACAATAGAGAAGTACAATTCATTCTGAAAATGAAGCTTTTTTTCATAAAACCCATGACATGAATCATAGCATGACTTTTTTTGTTTCTTTATTCAAGGGATTGCGCAGTAGATCCAACCTGTGTGTTATGTATGGAATGCTTCTTGGCAAGTGTGCACAGAGCGCATCGATATAGGGTAAGTTATTTAAGTACTTGCACTCCTTTGGCGTGTTTTCCTATCTATCCATTTTGTTTGCACTTTATTGAGACAACAAACAGACAATGAGCATAAGCCCTCCTGTATCTAGCAGTTGCTTATATTAAAATAGAAAATTTGTTTTTCTTTACGTACTTGTTAATATCGAATACCTTATGCATGAGTTCTAAGCTGTCCTTTAATTCCTTACTGTGCTTATGTACCTAATGACAAATCTGATGAAATAGCCTGTGTTGGAGGAGAGAAAAAGTTGCCACTGTTCCTGCTCTTTTTCTTTTGCTGCCCATAACTAGCTGAATAGTTTGGTAGACTGCAGATCCACAGCACGTGGTTCACATTTAAATACCCTTTCAAACGTTCTAGCAAGCCTCTCAATGGTAATTAACAGTGACCAAGTCTGATGAATGTACTGAACCCTGATAGACCATCTGTCATGAGCCAAGGCACCAAAAACTAACAGCCCTGTCAACCCCACTAAGTCCTCCTTGATAACATCTGGAAGCTTGTGTCAAAATTGGGACAGATCTTTGAACCAACAGATTTGTGAAATCACCTGACATAGTTTGTTCTCACTGAATCATGCTTTGTTGATTATTCCCAACAGGAGAATACCTAGCCACTGCCCCTTCACATTCACTGGCATTATTGTTGCAGAATCCTGCACAATCAACATTCTTGGGGTTCCCCATTGACAAGAAACTGAATCCGATTTACCACAGAAGTATTCTATCGACAGGAGTAGTTAAGAGGCTGGGAATTCTGTTTTGAGTAACTGGCCTTGAAATTCTTTCCATTATCTACAAGGCACAAGTCAGGAGTGTGTTTGGTTTTCTTTCTATTTCTGTAGATGAGTACAGTAGCAACTTGGAACTAACAAACTTGGAACCACTTAGGACAAAGTATCCCACTTGATTGACAAAGCATATAACACTTTCAGTCCCTCCACGACTGACACACAGTGGCAGCAGTGTGTATAGTCCACAAGATGCATTGCAACAACTCACCAAGGCTTCTTTGACAGCACTTTTAAAGCCACATAGTAGGGCAATGGAAGCAGATACTTAGAAATACCACCCACCTGCAAGTTCCCTTCTGAGCCATATGAATCAGACTGATTTAAGAAGGCAGCTTGCCCACAAATTTTGAAAGGTTACACGGAGTGGATGGTAAATGCTCACTTATATGAGAAGTTTTAAAAATGAATGAAAAAGTACAAAGATTGTGCTTTTGGTGCATAGAAGGATGTTAGTGTACTTCAGTATACATTCATGTATCCACAGAAGAAAGGAAAAAATATTCTGATAACCTGCCCAAATTCTGTTCTAAAGAAGATTTGTCAAATACCTTCATATTTAAATGTCAAAATGAAATATAGGCTTGTTTCCTTGATCGATTTTAAAGCTGTCACTGTTGCCAGATTGTATCTCTGCAGATACATTTTTACCTCATTTCCACTGCTGAAGCTTTCCTATTTGCTTTTCTCAACTTTACAAAACCTCACAACTGCACTCTGGTTTTCAGTAATCCTTGCAAGAAATGTGCTCATATATTGCTTCCATTTCTGTCATGTGCCACAGAATTGTAGAATCCCGATATGTTGGACCCATTAAGTCTATAGCTACCTCTGTAGAGCATTCCACACAGACCAGTTCCCACCTTATCCCCACAATCCTGCGTGTACAATGGTTAACCTATATGGCTAGATCCTATGGGGTAATTTCCCATGGCCAGTCCAACTCACCTTCATCTTTGGACTGTGGGAGGAAACCCTCGCAGACTCGGGTAGAATGTGCAAACTCCACAAGATAGTCACCCAAAGCTGGAATTGAACCTGGGTCCCTTGCACTGTGAAGTAGCAGTGCTTGCCATTGAGCCACTGTCTCTCAGTTGCCCATCCCTCAACATGCTAATTTCATAATCTTTGTTCTCGACTAGAAACTTTTCATGACCTTGCTACTCTGTGGTGATACTTAATATAGTTTTCGTTGACTTAAGCTTTCCTGTCCCAAGCTCTGCCTTCACTCAAAGATCTTTCAGCAATCAGTTCACATTCTTGTACTTTCCATTACTCCTTGCTACTTTTCATTGCCCGAAGGTCTCTTTCCTCAACAGTAGGTTGTGCTCCCTCCTGTAAGCCTATACGAAGTAGGACTTAACTGTGAAGACACATTGGCTCAGTATTCTGGTTAACACCAGAACAGATTTAACTACTGACAATTCTCTTGAAAATTGCACAATTCACTATCAACAGTTTTTGTTTGGCCAGTGTCCAGAGTCTGGCCAAGATAAATCCATCAGAGATCACAAAGGAAAAATCTATTCATTGCAGAAATAGCATTGCAGGCTAAGATTTGCCCCCTTTTTGTGACACTTGCTGCCTTTTCTCAGGATTTCTTTCTTCAAGTTATTTTGACAGCAACTGCAGAAAGCAGTAGGCATTGAAGTAGGCCAGGAGTGGTTGGATTCAGCAAGGTTGAGTTGGGCTTGGGAGTCATGTCAGCTGCCAAAGGGTCAAGTTGGGCCATGGGTAGGGAGTTATAAGTGGGGAATCAGTGGTGGTTGAGAGTTTGGAATGGAGATTTTAGTTGATGGGGGGTGATTTTGAGTAGGTATTTAATCTTCTGAATATCTATTCACTGAAAAATTCAATTTCCGGGCCAAATCTCACATGTTTAGCTGCATTGGGATTTGATGCACAACTCCACTCTATACTGCTTCTGCAATTCTCTGACCATCAGTATGTCTGGACCATTACTTGATCAGAGGTGCTGTCAAAACAATTACTATAATCATATTAAAGTTTGATTTGCTTGCATTTAAGGGTGCATGTGACCTATGTGAAATAAACTGCCCACATTTGAAGATCTGAAATAATCCAAAGTCTTAAGTATTAGTAAGTAAATCCAAATAATGTGGTCATGACTAGGAATTCAAACTTGTTTGCATTGGACACTGATGTTATTCAGGCAGTACATTTTTTCCCCCTTGAATTGTGTTCATAATCTGTAATAATTGAGACAGAAATTTAATACAACCACGCTTTATCTAGATGACTACTTCAGGTGGAGGGGGTTTCTGTGACTGTGGAGACACTGAGGCTTGGAAACAAGGTCCATATTGTCTGAAACATAAACCTGCTGTCTCAGGAGCCATGGAGGAGGTATAATTTTTCTTGTAATCAGTTATTTAAAATTATGCTGGTTATTGTTTTTGTTTTCAAAATTAATACAGAAATGTATGCTGTTATTTTAATTTCAAAATGTTAGATTAGTTTTTTTAAAAAAAACTATTTTTCGAATCAACCTGTTCAGAGTTGTTGCACACCTCTGGAGCAGGTTGGACTTGAACTCAGGATTCCTGGTTCAGGGGTAGGGACACTATCCAATGTGCCACAAGGGTCCCTCACAATATACATTTTTCACATTTATGTGCATGAACTCTACCTGGCTTAGGCACATCTGAAGTTGTAGTTGCAGCCCCGACTTTAACATAAGCTAATTTTGACATTTGTGCTGATGCCTCAAGTATTTATGTAAATAGAAAATGAGAAGTTACAAGTTAGAGGCACTGAATGGCTCAGATCCCATCAAGACACTGAAGATTAATTTTACATTGCTCTTTGTTCTCTTTTCCCAGGTCTGTCTTTTTGAGATCTTCTGTTATTTTCTTCCCTATCCTACCGCTGTCCCCCAGATTTATTAGTTACCGGTATTTGTTCACCATTTTGGTTTATTTATTTTTAAAACCATGTACTTGAATATTTGTGGTGTTATTTTTTGCAAGGCATCTTGTATTTTGTAATTCTATAAATTTGTTCAGTAATTTTGCTTTTTTTGATTGTGTTTTTTAAATAAGATCAATTGCCCAGTTGTCAAGCACGACCTGCCTATTACAGACTTTAACTGACTTCACCTGATTAGCCCATGTCTTTCTAATTCTTTGTGAATTTGGTTCCAAATTACATAATGTAGAAATCTAGCTGCAACTGAGACAGTAACTGGCCTAAAGTTTCTTAATATATCCCTTTTTTTTCCATGAATAGGGTGTGAAAGTTATGCTAGGACAAAGTGAGGACTGCAGATGCTGGAGATCAGAATTGAAGAGCGTGGTGCTGGAAAAGCACAGCCACACAGGCAGCATCTGAGAGCAGGAGAATCAACGTTTCGAGCACAAGCCCTTCATGATTATTCCTGATGAAGGGTCTGCGCTCGAAATGTCGATTTTCCTGCTCCTCTGATGTTGCCTGTGTAAGTTATACTGTATTGCAACTTGCCAATATGGTTATGTTTTGACTATCTATTTCTCGCACTAGTTATTGACCTGGTCTTTGGTGATTTCAGCCCAATACTTGTGTTGATCCTGCTGCAATTGACCTAGATGCTTGCTTGTTTATTAGTAGTGAATGAGCATGAAATTGTTGGTTAATCAGTGAGCAGCATCATGATTGAAAATGAACTTGAGAAATCCATTGATGAATCAGTTGAGATTTTTTTTTACCCTTCTCTGCAGAGATTGTATGAGTGCTTTGGTGCTGGGAGGAGGACAACCTTAGATATTTTCTAATCAACCTCCTCAGTGATGCAGTTATACACCTCTGTAGCAGGTGGTTCTTGAACCTAGGTTCAGAGGTGGGAACACTACCAGTGCACCCACACGATTGCCAGAATACAACCTTATGGCCTGAATGGAAATCAACTACTCTTGTCATTTATGTGAAATAATGCATGTAGAAATCAGTTGTGATAAGTTGTTTCCATCATTTAGTCATGTATCTTTGTGTGTTATAGTTCATTTTTATTTAGATGGTCATTATCAAGCTTTCTGCTATTGTGTTTGTGGGTTAACTTTACTTGACTCTTATTTTCATAGGATCCACTGGCACATTTATCTGAAGATATGGTTGGACGTGCCTACAACATTTTTGCAATTGCATTCAAATATGCTGTAGATATGTTAACGTGGGTGGAAGAAGATAGACTACCTTCTGGTTTAGAGCCTTTGTAAGTATCAGTAATGAGTGTTGTAATTTGTATTTGGAGAGACAAATTGCTGTAAATTGCAGATTTTTTAAACAAAATTCATTGAAAAAATTTGCAGGTCTGTCTTTGAGATCTTCTGTTATTTTCTTCCCTATCCCACCACTGTCCCCTAGTTTTATTTGTTACGTATATAACTGAAACTTTCGCTTTGCTGTTCAATGTATCCTTGAACAATGCTGAAAGAAGACATGGCACCAACCCAATCCTCCTACCTTGCCAAGCTGTTTTCTTTTTCTTGCAAGACAACAAGGCTGAGAGTTGTTTCATGTTAGGTTTGTATTAATGGCTGTTGAAAATTGACTTTCGGCTATCTAGGATTTAGTGTTGCTGTTTAAACAAATAATATTTTATGAATTTTGAGGCAATGGCTGTAACTTGGGGAGCCGGTGTTCTCATGGAATAACTGTAGAATGCAAAGCAAGTGAATTATATTCAGTATTTTTCTGTTTAATGTACCTTGCAAAAAGAGAATTCTGAGGTGCACCTCTCAAAGAGAGAGTCAGTTTTCATTTATGTGCTGATAACCAGTTTTTAAGCCTCTACCATCCATACATTTTCCAAAGTCAGATTATCTGACTGTTTGTCTGAAATCCATTCCTGGGTGATTAGAAATTTCTGCAGAATCAAATTGGAAAGATCAAAACTTTTGTCTTAAATCACATTGTGAACTTCTTCCCCTAACTTGTGGATCCATCCCTTTCCTGGCAACCACCTTCGGTTTGAGAAACATTATTTGCAGCCTTACTTGGTCACTTTTCATGCTGCCATTAAAATTAACTATTTCCGTCATCAGAACATTGCCTGGCACCACCCTTTTCTTGATTTATCTACTGCTGAAACACTCTTTCTTTGTTTTCTCTAGATTGGCTCCAGGCTGGTGTGTCTCATTCTATATCCATATGCTAGCTCAGGAGTGGGGAACCTGTGGCCTTTTGAATGAATCCAAATTTTGCAGGACAAATTTTTTATTTTTTATTAATTTTATTTTGTCCTTTAATATTTTTATTTTAATCTTAAAATGAATGTATTTAAAATACCAGAGAGTAAAAGAAAATTAGCAGTTAGATTTTTGTGAATAATGTGAATTTTGAAGAATATATAATTGAAGTTTCTTGGATGTGGCCATATTCGATTACAACTAACATAATGCGGCCTTCCAACATGAAAAGGTTCCCCACCTCTGTGCTAGCTCATCCAACAATCTGCTTCCCATGCCCAAAAGGTTCCCCACCTCTGCTAGCTCCTCCAACAACCTGCTTCCCATGCCCTTTGCCTTTATTATCTCTGATAAGCAAAGATTGAATTTGGAGTTAGTATAAGAACTTCCTAGTTATCCAAGAAATTAGATTAGATTAGATTAGATTACTTACAGTGTGGAAACACCACGCAGACACTGGGAGAACGTGCAAACTCCACACAGTCAGTCGCCTGAGGCGGGAATTGAACCCGGGTCTCTAGCGCTGTGAGGCAGCAGTGCTAACCACTGTGCCACCGTGCCGCCCACATATAAGGGGATGATCCATCTCAGCCGCCTCCTGTTCCCCATTGCCACATCAGTCAATTTAATTCACTCCATGTGATATCAAGAATTGTCTGAAGGCACTATTTCCAGTCAAAGTTGTGGGCATTGACAACATCTTAGGAATACAACCCACTTCTTCTCTTCCCCGGCCGCATTGTATTTCTCACCATTGTAGTTATTCTTCCTGTACTAACAATGCTACTCCACCACCATTTCTTTCCTGTTTTGTCAATTAGTCACATACCCATGAATATTGAGCTTGCAACTTTGATCTCCTTTAGGCATGTCTCTGTAATGGCTCCAGGATCATGCCCTTTGGCCTCTATTTGTGCCTCTGATTGAGTAATTTGTTTTGTTGCGAATGCTACCTTGCATTTAAGGTGAAGTTGCCAAAGGGTTGCTCTCATTAGAGAGAGGCGACTGGGGGTGGTTTAACCTGACGGTCAACTTATCTCCGGTGAGTTGAGAGATGCAGCTGAACAGAAAATTAGAGGGTTTGCTGACTGTGAACCGTGGTTCTGGACTTGTCAGTCACTGGGGTCATCCTTCCTGTGTTCACCCCATCTCGTCCAGTTTGAATTTTATAGGTTTCTGAGATTGTCCCTCATTCTTCTAAACTCAAGTGATATAGTCCTAACCAATCCAGACTCTCTTCATCCATCAGTCCTGCCATCTCAGGGATCAGGCTGGTAAGTCTTTGTTGCACTCCCTCCATGGCCAGAACTTCCTCAGATAAGGACACCACAATTGCACACACTGCCTCCAGGTGTGGTCACGTTAAGGTGCTGTACAATTGCAGTAAGACATTCCTACTCCTGTACTAAAATCCTGTTGCTAGGATGGTCAATACCTGCTGCACCTATATACTTAGTTACTTTCAGCTACTAGTGTACAAAGATACCAGGTCTTTTTGCATCTCTCCTTTCCCTATCTCTTATCATTCAAATAATAAAGTACCTTTCTGTTTTTGCTACATATTTATCCTCATTATACTTCCTCTAAGCAGGTGAGCATTTCCTAAAGCAAAGCATTCAGGAAACATTGTCCCTTCTTGATGCAGTGTAACACGTGCAGCTCAGACTCCAGTTCTTCAACTTGGATCTGAAATTGCTTGAGCTGTAAACATTTGCTACTGATGTGTTTACTGTGGTTACCTTGCTGAGCAGCTGTTCATGTGTGCTGCAGCTGCAACACATCGCCTGACCTGCCATCTCTATCATATTTTCTTCAGTTATGAATCAAATCACACTTGTTTCCTTTTTACACTTGGCAGGTCTCCATTCTGAACAGTTGTAATTCTTCTTTTTGGTGTGCACTAATATTGATCTGATAGCTCGCAAGCAATTTGTAAGGAAAAGTGAGAAGAAAATGTCAAAAAAAAACCTTGCTTTTACAGTAAAGACAAGAAATACTCACCAAACAGCAGCTTTGCTTAGATAGTAGGAACCAAACATCTCTTACACAAATAGAAATTCTGGAGGAACTCTAGAGGACTGGCAGCATCTGTGGAGAGAAAGCCGTGTTAAGATTTTGGGTCCAGTGACCTTTCTTTAGAACTGAAGAAACATCTCTCCCCTTCCTCATTGTTGGACTTGAGATGCTCAACTCTAGCACTCTTTATAATTCATACTAAGTTGGCTCCTAATATTTCCACCCAACAGGTTATTCAGTTAATGAGGAAACCGTATCAGCCAGTTTTTAACTAAGCTGCTGTTTCCATGCATCCCTTGAAAATAGACCTTCTGAATGCTCATAACTGCAAATTCTTGTAGATTTGCACAAATACAAAAGTTAGACATTTTGTTATTCAGCAAATGCACATGAAATGCAAGCCTGAATTGAACTTCCTCGCTGAATTTATTTGTTGTTGTATCCTGCACATTTTATTCTTGCCAGATGTTACCCTGTTCCCTTTAAAAAGCCCCCTCCCATACAAAGCAATGCATTCCAGTTCTTAACCTTGTTGTGTCACATGACTTTGCTCATTTTCCCATTGACTGATGATGCATATTAGTTTTATTTTGAAATACTTGTGCTTTGATCAACAAAGGCCATCAATGAACTCTTAACTACACATGATTGCTCTCTCTTTAGGGAAAAGGAAGATACTTACTACTGTATGTTATTTAATGATGAAGTCCATACTTATGAGCAAGTGATTTACACCTTGCAAAAGGCTGTGAACTGTACACAGAAGGAAGCTGTCAGCTTTGCGACCACTGTGGATAGAGATGTGAGTTTTTTTCGTAATATTTTACACTAGACTCACACTTACTGTAAGTACACAAAAAACAGTTGGAAACTAAAAAGGATTTTTTTAACAGAAAAATTGCTTTAAAACTACTGATGTGCAATTTTCTGAATATGGTAGTTGCCTCAAGTGAAGGAACTCAGTCAGAATTGATCCTGTACGTTCTAATTTTGAAATGAAGTGGAATTTGTGCATGGAAGATTTACATTATATTGTCATGCATATATTATTAGATTGCCGAGCAGGCTTCAACTCAAAGTATAGCTTGGAAAGTTTCCAAAATTTGACAGCATAAATGCACAAACAACTGTTTTCTATATCATTTCATTTTGGGTCATTAGGTGAGATAATATACATGGTTCAGAAATGGATAGTTCTTTCGACACATTCTCTCTTCTTGATTTTTCTTTCTGCTATACTTATTCAATCAAACTATTTTTAGGCTGTTGAGAATTTCTGAAAATAGCAGCTCATCAAAGAGTACATGTTAAAGCCAAAGCTATTATTCCATTTCTGTTTTGTACAGCAACACCACCCCCGTCCCTAGACACAGATTTTATAAATGCACAGCTGAAGTCAGCAACTTGGTGTTTTGAGTGTTACAGCCACAAATCTGTATCCTAACATTAAGTAGCAGTGCACGATTACACCTTCATATTCAATGTTGTAGATGGAAAAAAGAACTTGGCTAGAATGTTAGACTTCATGTTGATATCTTAGTACATTATAGCTATAACTTCTCTTTTTCTGGAGTTTAGGTTGGATGTCAGAAGTTGAGCTTCAAAAATGTTGTTCATTAAGGACATTTAATTTTCTTATTTTCAGGGTCGTAGATCAGTTCGCTATGGTGATTTCCAGTTTTGTGAGCAAGCAAAAACAGTTATAGTGGTGAGAATTTCTTCCCAACTTCAAATACAAATGTGTGCAAATAAAAAGGAATGATTAGTCCAAAATCTAACGATGGCTGTTTGCATGTGCAGGAGTGCTCCATGATGTCAGCTGGCCACAACAGGTCACAGGAAACATCTGTATATGCGTTGCTAATGTTGCCATTTGCAGTGACATCAGCCCCTGCACATGCAGGGATGGCATCCTCTCTGGCCACTGCAGGAAGAGGGGTTGGTGAAGTGATTGGGATAAGGAGCCCAATAAAACTCAGTGCCAGGGAGAGCTTCCTTTTCTCCACTGCTTCATTGCCAAGCCATCATTTGCCATGGTGGACAGGCCCAGTGTAGTTGCTTTTGGTGGACTGCGTTTGCAGAGGCTTTGCTGGGATGAGTGGCTCTTCAAATGTTTTATAAGTCTAGAAAATAACTTTCAACAGAAAATACAGATGATGTTCTTGGCATCTGCTATTTTGTCACTTGGCAGTGAAATGGCACTATTAACCTGTGTTTGTGCGCATGAATGGGCACAATAACTACAATCTTAATAAAAAGAATTAGGGGTTGCTATATTTATACATGTGACTCTCCCCTTCAGTACCTTGACAATTTTTTTTTTCCAACATTTGATTTGCTGTAGAGGAACACTAGTCGACAAACAAAGCCACTGAAGGTGCAAGTAATGCATTCATCTGTTGTTGCACATCAGAATTTTGCCATAAAAGTATTAATTTGGCTGAGTCAAGTGATTGGTTACTCAGGTAAGCATCATTTTAAAAAATGCACAGCCAGTTGAACTTCTAATGCAAAGTTAATATGGCTTGGTTACAATGATAACTACTTATTTTCATATATTTTAAGTGGTCAGCAGTAACACTTGTTGAAACTTGTCAGAATGCGTGTTTAAAGGAAGCTTTGTTTTGTAACGGAATGTAAAAATCTGGAATAAAGAACTGATTTAATGGTGACAGTGCAACCATTGATGACTCATTAAAAAAACTCTGTTTTGTTAATTTCCTTCAAGGAAGAGAATCTGTTAGCCTTACCTGGTCTAGCTTACATGTGACTCCTGATGGACAGCCGTATGGTTGGCAACTAGGCCTGGGTAATAAATACTGGCCTAGCCAGCTATGTCTGCAATCTCTGAATGAATTTAAAACAAAAACTGCGCCTAGCTATTGATGGTTCCTCATGCTGCTTTTTAGGCCTTATGCTTCAGTGCTTTCCCACTTCCAAATTGCAACCAACTCTTTCCAACAATTAGAATCCTGTGGAGGCATCCTCACTTTTTTTTCCTCTTCCCATGTAGGTAATGGAAGTCAGAAGATAATCAAATGTTATTGTAATAATGTTGTTCCTTTAACAAGGTTATTTTCTGCTTGATTTTTTCAGAGGGGTTGTAAAGACAGAGATTGCGATTTGTCTGGAAATACCTACTTGAAAGGGCCTGAAAGATTTTTAAAAAACACTTGGACAATGGAAGGGGTGTGGCCAGGTCTCCTATGTCAGGGTTTGGTTTTAGCAAGCAATCAGTTTGAGGCTGCTGGTCAAAGAAACAGCTCTATGCTGATCCTCTCTCCCCCACCTCTTCACTCTCTCCCTCCCCCTCCCCCTCTCTTTTTCTCTGACATCTCGCTCCCATTGAAATCTATGTTTGAATTAACCTTTTTTTTGCCAAGTGGGTCTTTATGTAGATGTTGCAAGTATTTGGAACAGCATCATTAAGTTTGGACAGAGACAGTTGGGTTTTCATTTACATTGTTATTCTAAATTCACTTCTTTTTTGGTGATATTTCATTCAGTAGTCTGTAAATAAACTCTGTTTTGTTTAAAACAGAGTGGTTGGGCCAGCTGCATCACGTCTGGAATATCCACTCACACCTACTTAAAACAATTACAAAAGTTAGGGTCTGGGCTACCTCCTTGAAATGTTTTGAGGGAATCTGGCCTGTTCCATAACAATATCCAGTTTTGGTGCTATGAGTATAGCACGTTCATACTGCAGGCATAGTAGCAAAGCAAACAGGTTTTAAAGGTATTCAACAGCGTGGATAATCTGAATCCTGTAAGTTACCCATATGTTTTGTGAGAGGTAAAGCCTGTTGTTGTTGTGGTAAATGTCCCTTTTATGAGCTACCTTTCTCTGAGAAAAGATTTCTTAGAAAAATGTAGCTGGCTTCTAGTAAATGATTTGTGACCAAGTTGTATGGGAACATGAGAAAGGAAGAAGTATCAGCCAGAGTTGGGCAGAAGTTATAGACGTAAATCAAGAGAACGTCTTTCGGTTGAAAGTTGAAATTCATTTGAAACTTTGTATGCTGGCTCAAGGAGTTTAAATATTTTTGTTAACTAAAGGAGTCCTAATAGTGGGTAAGACCTGGAAGATAGCGAGCTGAGAAGAGAAAATTTTAAAAGTAAAATTCAAGGAATGAAGATTATTAGAACCAGGGGAGTATTGACCCAAACTGGCTATGCTTAAAATGTGAGCAACACTCTATGTTCAATAGAGAATCTGCAACTGTGGGATGATTGGAGGAGATTTGAAGGGAAAGTGAAAGACTCCAAGAAATCTCAAACCTACATGAATCTTTGAAACAGTAGCCAAGTCAAGTGCTTAATCATCTGCTAGTTTGATACATGTCTAAGTTCTGTTATTGTGGGATTTAAGTTAAATGGGGATCTGGAAGGAAATTTCTACCATGATCTTTTCTTTCAATCATAAGCATCTTTATGTTTTGTACTTGTAATGTATTAAGATTAAGCTAAACTGTAATTAGCAGTTTTTATGTTCATTAACTTTTGTGTCATAAAATTCTTTAGATTTTAAGTTGTGAGCCTTGTGGCTTGATTGTTTCAGCAAATAGATGCGGTTACAGATTTTCAAACTAAAGTGAAACATGACTGGTCTTTACTGAGGTAACAGCAACTGGTTGCAGAATTTCTAATGTACTGTACAACTGTAACCCATGAGAAGTTAGAATTAGTTTTATTGTCATGTGTCAAATGAGTGCACTGAAAAGTTTACAAATTCACCACTTATGGCACCATCTTAGATACAAGGTCCCTGTGTACAAAATCTTAGGATAAATTAGGAAGATAAAAAAAAACAAAAGGTTCACCATTACAGGTCTTCTAACAGACTGTGCTGGGCCTCGCTGCCAGTTCTTGCCGAACTCAACCTGAGGGCTGCTCGTTCTCACCACCGCTGCTGATGTTGGGGAACCACACTCTCCACCACATGGGGCTCACTCGCCCTGTGATGGCTCGACTCCACAGTACTGGGGTCTTTCTCGATCCAAACTTCTGGAAAATAAAATTAACCACTTAAGAGTTCTGCTGTTGTGAGTACAGCTGTTCTGCTGTAATGTGACTGAATTAATCATTTCTGATGGTTTAAGTAAAGCAGAATTTCTACACATGGCTTTATTAGTAAATAAATTGCGTTTTGTAATCTGAAACAAGCACATGATGGAAAATATAGATGGCTGGACTTTGGATGAAGTTGAAATTGTATTTTGTTGTGGTTTTCTTCACATTCAAATAACCAACTTGTGTTTACAAACCAAATACATTGTAATATTGGCCACTTAAGTGAGAAATCAGAGAGTTGTGCAGAACTTTTGAAACATTATCCAAACTTAAAGTTCCATTTTGAGAAAAGGAAGGGAGTTAAATTGGCCAAGGAAGAAAATTGGTTTGATAAAGTATGTGAAAGTGACATGGCATGTTTGAATGCTGGATAGCTTTAACTGACACGTTAATATAAAATTATGTGTAGTGCATATGTTTTACAAACCTATATTAAGGCTGAACAAAAGCCTAGTAACGTCATTTTAACAGTTGACAAAAAGGGTTGCTCTGCTAGAATACTGGAACTCCCTATCTGATTGCATGGTGCAAGTATTATTGGTTAAGGAAGCACCTTAATTTAGGTCGGCATATACAATACATGTTACCGTTGTCTGTGATTCCCTTAGACCAAGAATGACATTTGTAAAGAAGTCTTTGTGTAGGTTCCAAGTTTCTTATGGTTATTTGTTAATAAAGTGACAAGTTAAATTGTCAAAATATATGTGAAAAATCTAATAATAATTTTGTTTCACAAAAGTAGTTTTGCTGACTTGTCTTTTGTTGGTTGTTTCATTTAGGGTTTACTAGAAAGCTTTTCGCTTTTGTTGTGCTCCAGAAATGTAAAATGCATTTGAAATTTAACCTGTTATTGCATTTAACCTTCATATATTGAACTTGTGCTTTGCACTTGAAGGGGAAAGATTCTCAATTGGGGTGGTGCAAAGCAACTGGAGAGCACTATGTTTGGTGCCACTACACAATGCCAGGTAGCACTATAATTCTCAACATCTTGTCTGTAAGTTAACAACTGGCGTTTATTAGAATGTTTTTTTTTCCCCCAAATAAAGGTGGATTAAGGCGAATATTATGTGAAGTAGGATTACAACAAAGACCAGATGAAGATAATTCTTCCCTCATTGACAAATTGATGCTCTGTGACTCCAAACTTTGGAAAGGTAATATTTTGTTATATATATATTTTAGTTATGTCTAAACTAAACTTACTTGGACACAAATTGGAAGCATGGTGCTTAATTATTTTTCATCTCGTTGACATTTGCCTGGCTTAAGTTTAATACCTTAGTTTGCAATTCTCTTTTCATTTTTTCAAACTGGAGATGAAATTAATAGTAATACTGTCATGGTTCGCAAGTTGTTCTCTTACAGTCAGATTATTTACTAGCTATTAAGAACATATAAATTAAAAGCAGAAGTCTGCCCTTGAACATGCTCCATCATTCAATAAGATCATGGCTGATCTATTTGTGTTTCCAATTCCACATTCTCATCCACTTCTGACAACTCCTGATGAAGACAGCTATGCAAAACATAAAATGTTGTGATAATAAATACTGGATCATCTTGTTTCACTTAAACCAAACTGCTTGTGAAAATAGCAAATCCATGAGCTATGTGTGAAACAGTCTTAAGGGCACTTGATTCTATTGTCACCAAAGTTGCCCTCCAGAAGTTGATAGATGGTGAGTGAAGTCCTCTCTAACCTAAGCAAACAGCTGTTCCTCTGGACTTAATACTACGTTAATCTGTATTCCTTTGAGAGAGACATTTTGTGGTCCACACTTGATGCTTGTTTTGTTACCTTTGCCTTGTACTTATTAGTGAGTAAACATGAAGACACTGAGAATTTGGAAACACAAATAGAGTTTCATTTATTAAGAATTGATGGTGGCATTACAGAGCAGGAGAACTTGTACATATGTCTGATCTGGTTTATTCCCCTCAGCACACTTGCTGAGTCTGAGTCACATGATGCATTGCATAATTTTTCCTCAAAACTTATCACCACACCCACATAAAGGTGTAATGCACCACTCGTATGTACTTTTCCGTTGTTCAGTTAAATGAAGAACCTTTGTCACTTGAGCTTGAGAAGACGAAAGATGACATAATGAACAGAAAACGCCGAGCAAGGTTGGAGTTCCTACCATGCTCCAAGTGTGGAAAGTCTTGACTAGTTTCACAGTTTCTTGACTTTCTTTGCTGCACAATGAATCTTAGGTCCCTTGATGCAGAATGTGGTTCATGTTCAGGGAAAGCAACAATATTTTGATTAGCTCTACAATATGCATGGACCAGCATCAAAATTGTGCTTGGGACCAGGTTGATGATTTACAATGCCTGTGTTCTCAGTATCTTTTTGTTTGGCTGCCAAGCATGGGTCATACTGAGTTATCCAGAAAATAATTTCAATGATTTCCATCTTAGTTTCCTGCATTCTGGGTTTATCCTGGCAGGACAAAATCAGAAATGTGACAGTCCTCTTCAAAGTTGGTACGTCCAAATTTGTTACTACTCAGCAAATACAGATGGTTTTATTAGATTAGGTTTGTCTTCAGGTCAGAAGATGGTCTCTTACACAACGAGACTGCGTACACTGAGATAGCCAGACACATACACAAAGCGCTGCTTCAGAGGTGCTTGTAAGTGTGACACGAAGGCCGTAGACATTGATTATTGCACTTGGGAGTCACTAGTTGATGACAGAAAGAAATTCAAATGTTGTGCATTACTGCGGCGAGACAGGCTTTGCAAAAGATAACAACACAGAAAACAACAATGCACAACATCACTTAATTCATTTTGGTACCCACAGCAGAATCTGTCTCCTGCGGATTCGCCTGCTCAATCATTAGAAAATGCAGGTTGCTTTTGTACCAAAACATTCCAACTGTTCCACAAGTTGTTTCAAGTTTGAATTTAATGAGATTAAATGTTGACTAACTCATCCATGTAGGTCAGACGGCTGTATATGTAAATTAAAAACAGAAATTGCTGGAGAAACTCAGTAGATCTGGCATCACCTGTGAGAAGAAAGCAGAGTAATGACTCTTGGAACCGATACAGCTAGGAAACAGTGGCATTTATAGTGAAATTGGGGTTTCGAGTATTGGTGAGGGTAGGAGAAAGTTGAGCAGATGGGTGGTGAAGGAGCCCAGAGGGAGAAAGATATGAAAGGGAATTTGCAGACAAATGGATTATTGATAGACATCCAGGACAGAAAAGCTGAATAAGTGATAATGAGGGCTAAGAATAGGAGAGAATGGTTAGGCTGTGCTGAAAGCAACCCATGTTATGCTAGGACCAAGGTGAGGGGATGAGTAAAAAAAATCTGAGACTGTGATCAGACTGTCAAGTTAATGAATTCACTGTAGGGTCCTCACACGAGAGATGAAGTGCTGTTCTGGGTTGGGTTGGGGGATAGGATGCTCTTCCTGGGTCAGTGCAGATGCATTGGGACAGGTGGCTTGCTTCCACATCATCGGGATAATATAACTAAGGATGGGCAGCAAATGCTGGGCCCAACTAGTGATGCCCATGTCCCATGAGTGAATAGAAAAATATAAAAAATGTTTTGGTCGCTCTTTTATAGGAAGATATTAATAAAGTGGAGAGGGTTTAGAGAGATATACCAGGATGTTGCCAGGAATGGAAGATTTGAGTTATAAGGTGAGGCTGGAGAGGCTAAGACTTTTTTCACTGGACCATAGGAGATTATGGGGTGATCTTATCGGGGTTTATAAAGTCAGGAGGGGTATAGATTGGGTAGGGGATTTCGAGGATGGGAAGTGCATTTTTAAGGTGAGTGCAGAGAGATTTAAAAAAGGCATGAGGGGCAATATTTTTACACAGTGGTTTGTGTGTACAGTGAATTTCCAGTGGTGGATATGGGTTCAGTTACAATGTTAAAATACATTTGGAGAAGTCCATGAATAGGATAGGTTTAGAGGGATATGGACCAACCACAGACAGGTGGGATGAGTAATGTTTGAGATTATGTTCAGCGTGGATTGGTTGGAACGACAGGTCTGTTTCTGTGCTGTATGACTCTGAATTCACATTCTGTTCTGATTTGGCTAGTTCCAACTCAAAAAAAAATGGTTTCGGTACTGTACTTCTAAATTCTTGAAAGGAAAATAGTGCGTGTTCACCAAATGATGACATGTTCAGGTTCACCTATGATGTCTCTGCAGTCAAATCGTCTACAAAAAAGTTCTGAATCAAATATCATGCATTATCATTTGGATGAAATGGAATGGGGAGCTGATGCAATTGGAATCTGAGCATCCATGATTTGATTGCTAACTTGGAAATGTGTTGCTGGAAAAGCGCAGCAGGTCAGGCAGCATCCAGGGAACAGGAGAATCGACGTTTCGGGCATAAGCCCTTCTTCAGGAATGATTGCTAACTTGCCAAGTTTGTTTTCCATTCCTATCTACTTCAGTAAATGAGTTAGGAGGACAGAAGATTAAGGTATCTTGTTTAAATCAGTGAAGTTAGGTGGTGTTTCGATGGCCAAAATCACTTTTAACCAGGCCGTTTATTGGTCTGGTATTCGGAATAAAGATTTCCCAATATTACCTTACTGTTGTTTCATGTTTTTCTCCTTGCTGATTGAAGAATAAATATTTATTGAATCTTTATCCAAAGGCGCAAGGAACATCTATCATCAGTTATTTATGAGCAGCCTTCTTATGGATCTGAAAAGCAAAAAGCTATTTGCAGTTCGATTTGCAAAAGTAAGTGCAGCGATGAGTTACACTGTATCATCATGATTTGTATAAAGATTGCTTTAATCTTTTTGCTGAAAATCTTACTTTTTATTTGTCTTCACATTGTGTAGTTCACCCATTTTTTTCCTTCCTTTTGTTATTGTGTAATTTGTAACAAGATTTTATTTGAAGTAGCTCATCAGCTTTTTAACTGTTGAAATTACGTACACTTCCAAGAAGTGTACTCAAAAAATAAGATTTGTATCATTTTATGATAATAACTATGAATAGATGTTCTCACTTTACGCTTTCCTGTATATGATGTTTTCAAATGCAAAAGCTATATTTGAATTTTAGCATAAGTTGGCACAGAAGCAGATCGTTAAAATGTGATTTTTCACTTGATTATTTGATTAATGCACTTGCACATCAACTGGCTGAGTCAGGTTCCTATGATTAGATTTTGTGTTTCCAATTTAATTGTCTCAAATTGTTCATTTATTTTGTTCTTCACTTGTTGATTTTCTGCTGGACAATTTGCATTCTAAATCACAATGAAATGAAGTTGAGTCATATTTTTGAAAATAAATACAAGAATATAGGATGTTTCAGGTGTCATACTAGTTCATTACCCTATACTTTCATCTTTTGGACTTGAGTTTGAGATCAGCAATTTTGATGGAATGAAAGAACTGTCTCCTGACTCTTTGGTCTTTGTAGGTAAAAACAAGGACTGCAGATGCTGGAAACCAGAGTCTAGATTAGAGTGGTGCTGGAAAAGCACAGCAGGTCAGGCAGCATCCGAGGAGCAGGAAAATCGACGTTTCGGGCAAAAGCCTGATGAAGGGCTTTTGCCCGAAACGCGATTTTCCTGCTCCTCGGATGCTGCCTGATTTGCTGTGCTTTTCTAGCACCACTCTAATCTAGTCTTTGGCCTTTGTAGTCGAGTACAAGTTTTTTGGTAATCCAGTTTCTCAAAGTTTCAGCACAAAGCTCCTGACAGGTTGATTGTCTCACTTGGGTCACAAGATTCCCTGGTATGAGAAAGTACAGAAATTAGTGGTGTTCTGTTTAAATTTGCATTCTAGCATGCAAAGTCTGACTTAACTGCTTGGTGTTGACTCTGGCTAATGAGTTGATTGTCTCCCAGAAGTGATATTTTGAGGCAAACCTCCCCATATACCAATTCAAAAAAGCATACTCTCTGAATGGATGCACGTTTGTTAAATTAATAAAACTTGTTTTGAAATTAAGACCCATAAAAAATGGTTGCAAATGCAAAAATAATTGCAAGTGAGACACTTGCTTAAATTTCATGAGTTTGAGCTAAGTTATTTTGCTTTACTTCCTTTGCTTCTTCTAATGAAAATTTTATAGAGGATATTTGCCACTCTATCCTTTTTAGGCATGTAAAACTTGATAATTAGAAATAGAATCAATATTTAATTCTGAGGACAGCCTGGACATGACCTGCAGGTGAATTTATCTTGTTGTTTAGAATTACCCGCAGTTGCAGAGAGATTTTATGGAGGATGATCACGAGCGGGTAGTGTCAGTGACTGCTCTCTCTGTCCAGCTCTTCACTGTTCCAACATTGGTGAGTACAATGTGTTTTTATTCACTTCATTTGTCCACCTCCTTGCCTCTTCTCTGCCTTTTCATTAGAACTATGAGAGGTTGCAGACTGACTATGTGAATGATGACCACGACAGAGAGTTCTCGGTTACCGACCTTTCATTGCAAATTTTCACAGTACCTTCCTTGGTGAGTAGTCATTCAAGTCTGATTAAAGATGTGATGTTTTGGTCACACTGTTATTAAAAATTAGTTTTCTATGTTGGTTCTCAATGGATCATCAGGTTAAGGACAGTTCTGAACCTTCGAGATTAGCCAAGTTCCAGGTTTACATTTGGTCCCATGCAGTTCAAGTTGATCTTAGGTTGGTCATAGATATCAGGATTTAATATTTGCAGGTGAAAACTGGCAAGGAAGACGTGTACTGATGATGGCTCACGAGCCATTTCTGTATAAATTAATGAGACGAAGAAAGGATTAATGTTGTTTCACATATGTCCCAGTGCGTTAATGATCATTGTGTTCAGACTTGAAGAACAGCCGCCTAGACAAGGTACAGAAGTTTAACAATTACTCTGTACTAATGATTCAGTATCTTAAAGAGAATCAACTATGAACAGAAAAACAAGCTTCATTGCAAAACATTGCCTCCATCTTTTAAAAAACCTTGTGAAAATATATCAGTTTGACAATGATTGAGAAAATTATTTTTCAACCTACCAGAAAGTCTTGGCAACCAATTTACTGTGAAGCGCATTGTTCTCCACTGATATCAATGCAGTTCAGTGCTGGGCATCAGACTGCAAAACAAATAGTGTACCAGCATGCAATATTTTGATTGTTCTGTCTCAACATTGCTAAAAGAAATGAAGCAATGCATTCTTTGCATAATGAACAACCTATGGATTTTGATTTGAAACTGGCTTGACAGGCTGAATTAAATGTTCTGTGATGTGCCTTTTATTAATTGCACTATTGTAGCATCTCGCTCAGCTTAAAACATTGTTTGAGAAAACATTGCATGAGAGTGCTAATATTGCACTGTGGCACTTAACTGCACATGTTTGCTGTTTCTCTGTCTATCTTTTCTCATAAGGATGATTTTGCTGGCTTTCTGGTCACATTCATCACAGGTGATTCTGCAACTCTTGAAATGTAATTCTGCATCATTTACCTGTGATTATTTTTTCTGTGGCAAAAGATGAAAATACAGTTTTTCTTGTGCTACAGATTTGAAAATTGAGTCTCTCTGATGTAAAGTCATTGGAGAAGGAGATGTTGGGAACCTGAATGGCCTTTACCCACTCCTGTTGATATGTGCAATGGATTTAAAACCAGACAAATTAATGGGATGAATACGTCCTTCCACTGTCCATCTATGTTTTTTATGTTTGCTAATGACTTCTTGTGGAAATAAGTTAAAAATTACCTCTAAACTATGTAGGTTTTGTTGTACACTCAATCCTCATTATCCAAAGATCAATACACCTGCGAAGTTGACCCTAAATGGATTTTTTTTCCCATTAACTGACAGTGTAGTTCTTTGCCATAGATCGGAGAGCTGCATTAGAGCAGTATAAGCGTGTATTGCATTCCTTTGGAAATCCAGGCCTTAGCCACTACAGATAGCAAGGTTTTGATTTGTTCTATTTTTGCCTGTCATTAAGTATATTCATGGCTGAGGTAGACAGATGTATATTCAGGAAGGGAATTAAGGATTATAGAGAAAAGGCAAGAAAGTGGAATTTGTATTCCATTGCATGATTACATTTTGATATATTGGTATTTTCCTGACTATATGGTAAGAAAGATCAATGGGTTCTTTTATTTTATACCTTGCCATATTATTCTTCATGCAAAAGGCTGCCCTTTGATTCTTAACCGATCCATGTAGGGCATAACCTTTGTGTATTTCTTTGCCCATCAAGTTGAAAAATGTGCGTTTGTGTAATTGACAATATGTTTGTCAAATCTTAACTATCTCTAATAATGCATTCCAAATTGACTTCCTCATGTCTTTATCACCTGTATTCACATCATTTGTTGAGGATTTTGGTTCATGTTTCTGCCACAACTATATTTTTGTTAATCCAGGGGATATGGGCTTTGCTAGTTGGCCGAGCATTTTTTGGTCATCCTTTAACTATGTGGCTTGCAAGGCCATTTCAGAGGTCAATTAAGAGTCGACCACATTCCTGTCAGTCTGAAATCACAAGCAGACCAGATCAAGTAAGGACAGCAGAAATCCTTATCTCAAGGACATGGGTGAACGGGATAGGTATTTATGATAATTGACCATTCGCCTAATCTTTGAAATTCAGATTTTTACTGAATTCACATTTGACCCTCTGGTATGGTGGAATTCATGTTTGAGAACATTAGGCCTGGATACTGGGTTACTAATCCATCGACATTCACGTTATGCCCTCACCTTCCCATTGATTTAAAAAAAGGCAGAAGTGAGCGTTCAATTCAAGAAGCAATTCTGTGTCTATTCCTTCTGTTTCTCATAAATTTGAGCTTGGCATGCCAACCATTTTTGATATGATGGGCCAGGACTAAATGTTTCTCCTTCAACTCATAAATTCATGAGAAGCATGATTGCTATATTAAGTTTTTGTATTTTAGGCTCGCATGCTGATAACCGAAGAAAACCTTATGACAACCATAATACAGACATTCATGGAGCATCTAATGAGACAGCGGGATTCTCATGGCAGGTTTCAGTTTGAAAGGTATACAGCTGTACAAGCCTTCAAATTCAGAAGGGTGCAAAGTCTCATTGGTGATCTCAAGTAAGTATGAGAGTTGAACTTTAAAAATTGTATTTCTGTCAGGATGACTGGAGGGACTGCTGATTGCTTCTTGTTTACTAGATAGGCCACAATGATAGTTCATTTGTGAAAAGGAGGCTGACTTTATGGAAAGTAAAGAACAGGATGTGTCACGGTTTTTTGTTTGCAAATAAAAGACCTACTCCTTGAAGAACTCTCCGTGTCTCTGAGTGATTCTCTACATTTTCTCCACAACAACTTCTAATTGGAGATTTTCTTTGAATCACAGCCACACTTCAGTTGCTCTTGACTTCTCCTTGAGATCCCTGTAAACTTCCACTTCACTGTAGAAGGAAGATGTTGGAAGGGAAAACAAAATCCATTGTACCATGGAAAGATATCCTTTTTGATGATTGGTACTGTTTGCAGACTAGTCACGATGATAATATAGTGCAGACTTGTGGCAAGGAACAAAAGCAGAGAAACATCTGTACTTAGCGCTTGAGGTTGTGTACAAGTAACAGAGAGCGTGGGCAGTAGCCTTCCTTCACAATAATCTAATTCCTTGGAGTAGGTTTAGCTGTAAAGTGGCACCTGTAGACATGCAACAAAATCCTGTGACAATGAGAAACAGGCAACATGACAGATCCAATCATGCTCTTAAGTCATATATTAAGATGTGCGAGATGTATAGTTGGTACTGTTGGTGATTCACATTCTGCAGTGAAATCAGTGCTAGTTTATTGAAACATTTCCTGATGCTTAAGTCGTCAATTTCTGATTGAAAGGTAGCCTCTTTTAGTAGTCTCTTTTTACCCGGGTTCATTGTTTTTGTCAATGGTTTTGATTTGTGCAATTATAAGATGTTAGGTTTTTTTTGTACCTAAGTTGTTCATGAATTAACCTTGACATGTCAGTTGACCATGTCTTCATTTTATTTAGTCTTAAGTGATTGTCTATCAGTGTCATGGTTTTGTCAAGTACATTCTCAAATGAAAATAAAAGGAGGAAAATTGTTAGTAAAAATGGAGTGACTGATGGGTACAGAAATAGTATAGTTGGTTTGGGGATATGGAAAATGCAGACTGATGAACCACTGCACTGGAATAGTAAATTATGCAAAATAGCACAGACAAGGGAAGCAGATAAATTATTTCCTGAATATTTTGACTAATACCCACATTTAGTAATTTGTCAGGGACATACTGTTAGAATTCAAGATTTATAAAAATGAGTACAGTAATTTAGCTCAGTGATATTTCAGGATTTTGTTATGTAGTTTCAACTGGCAATTCAGTGAGCACAGAAGTTGTGCATTTGCGGAGTTTCTTCTGTTTGGAAGTGAAGTCAAGGTAGATGTTTTATATTGCGGAGAAAGAAATGGCATTATCCAGGAATTATAGTTAGTATTCCTCCCTCAAATTTGCAGTGCAGCCTTTTCAAAACATTTTTTTAATCAACACTTAATTGGTCATGTGAAGACTGCAATTATTTCTTCTTAGATTTGACTTTGGAACTACGTGGTAATTCTTCGACAATATAAACAGAAGAATTTTTTAAAATTCTATTTTCAATCGAGTGCTCTTTCTTTCACAGGTATGTGTTGGTTAGCAAACCCATGGAGTGGACAGACAAACTAAGGGAGAAATTTCTTGAAGGTTTCGGGGTCTTCTTGCAGTTGTTAAAACGCATGCAGGTTGGTTTCAGATTTTCACTTCAGAAAATAAGAATGTCAGGACAATAACAGGTGATTTGTTCCAAAAGGAAATAATTTTATTTTGATCCAAATGCTCTTTGTGTGTAAATATTAGTATTACATTTCATTACTACATACACTTAAAATCATAGAGATGTATAGCACAGAAACAGACCCTTTGGTCCAACATATCCATGCTGACCAGATATCCTAACCTAATCTAATCCTATTTGCTAGCACTGGCCCATATCATTATAAACTCTTTCTACTCCTATACCTGTCCAGATGCCTTTTGAATGTTGCAATTGAACCAGCCTCCACCACTTCTTGTGGCAGCTCATTCCATACCTGCACCCCAGTCTGTGGACTTAATATTTTATGGAAAGACTTATTTTTTCAGTAATGATTGCACTTTCATTGCTTCAGCAAATCTATTTAAACAACACTACAGAGTAACTTCAAGTGCATGTCATCATTTGGGCTTTAATCTGTTTCCTTTGCGGGGTCAACAGGAAGTTTAAGGCAATTTCCCCTAATCTCGAACTATGTACAAAATTATCAAATCATAGGCATATTTTTAAAAAACAAGTTACTATGGTTTTGGAGAGAGGAGGTATTTTGGGGAGATGGATAAGCTTTAAAGACAGAAGGACTCAACTTAGGGGGCATGGTGGCACAGTGGTTAGCACTGCTGCCTCACAGCGCCAGAGACCCGGGTTGAATTCCCACCTCAGGGAACTGTCTGTGTGGAGTTTGCACATTCTCCCCGTGTCTGTGTGGGTTTTCTCTGGGTGCTCCGGTTTCCTCCTCAGTCCAAAAATGTGCAGGTTAGGTGAACTGGCCATGCTAAATTGCCTGTAGTGTTAGGTGAAGGGGTAAATGTAGGGGAATGGGTCTGGGTGGGTTGTGCTTCGGCGGGTCGGTGTGGACTTGTTGGGCCGAATGGCCTGTTTCCACATTGCAAGTAAGTAATCTAATGTCCAGTATAGACAATCTGTTCAAAATACATGATTTATATGCATGAGATAGGAGAAATGCATGAGATATGAATCCATAACAGTGCGTAATAAATCATGAGCAAAGGATTATACACTGACTATCCATGGATCTGGTTACTCTCAAAATCAGCACCAGCCCTGATTTTTTTTTTTTTTCTCCCCCTGAATTGACAGGTCCCAGTGGATTGCATATTTTTTGGTTCGATAGGAGATTCCTGTTATAGCATGAACCGTGAGACATTCATGTTCTTGTTCCTGCGGATAATAAGGATTTGGTGTACATTATGTAGCTGGAAGTTTTATTTATGACATTGATGGACATATATTTCCGTCTTCACCTATGCTAAATTTGTGTACATTTAAAAGTCAGTCCTTGTGAGCGAAGTGTCAAAACGAAGAATTTTATTCCACTAGCTAGCGAGGTTTATAAAATCATGAGGGACATGGATAGAGTAATAGACAAGGTCTTTCTCCTTGGGTGGTGGAGTCCAGAACTAGAGGGTATAGGTTTAGGGTGAGAGGGGAAAGATATAAAAGAGACCTAAGAAGCAACGTTTTCACACACAGGGTGGTGCGTGTATAGAATGAGCTGCCAGAGGAAGTGGTGGAGACTGGTCCAGTTGCAACATTTAAAAGGCATCTGGATTGGTATATGAATAAGAAAGGTTTGGAGGGATATGGGCCGAGTGCTATCAAATGGGACTAGATTAGTTTCGGATATCTAGTTACTTGACTCGGCTGTACGACAGCTGTCTCAGTATTAATAAGGAGGTACAGTTGGTTTTTGCAGATTGGACAGGGCTGTTTCTGCTGTTAGCTTTTCCAGATCTTAGGTCTTTTCAGAGGACAGTTGAGAGTCAACCATCTGACTCGGTCTGGATTCACATATCGGCCAGACAAGATGAGGATGGCAGATTTCCTTCCCTGAAGGACATGAGTGAGTCGGATGGGTTTTTTTCAACAAACAATGATGGTTTCATAGTTATCATTAAATACTTACTTCCAGATTTTTTAATTCAATTCAAATTTCATCAGATGCCATGGTGGGACTTGCAGCTGGGTCTCAAGAACATCAGCTAATTCTCTTGCGATAGTACCATGAAACCTCACCCTCCCCCAAAAGGGATGGAGAGAAAAAAACAGCACTACAGAGTAGTTGGTCTAACATCAGGAGTGGGGAAAATGGTGAAGATTATTATTAAAGATGTGTTAACAGAACATTTGGAAAACATTAATGGGATTGGCTGAAGCCAGCAAGGATTTATGAAAGGCAAATCATGTTTCATAAATTTGCTGAAGTTTTTAACTAAGAGAATGGATAAGAGAGTACCAGTGGATGTTTTGTATTTCGATTTTTGCAAGACTTTTAATATGGCCTCTCATAAAAGATTAGACATAGAGCATATGGGTTCGGGGTTAATATATTGACATGGGTTGAGAATTGGTTGACAGACATGAAACTGAGAGTGGGAGCAAGTCGAACCTTTTTCAAGTGGCGGGTAAAAACTACTGGAGAACCAAAAGGATAAGTGCTTGAATTCCATCTATTTACAATATGTACAAATGACCTAATGAGGGAACCAGATTCAACATTTTGAAGTTGCTGACAATAGAAAATTGTGCATGATTGTGAACTGTGGGAAGGATACAAGAAGACTTTATGGTGACTTTGACAAGTTGGGTGAGTAGGCAAACACAAGGCAGATGCAGTAGAATATGGCTAAATTGTTTAACACTGTGTGGAGTGAAAAACAGAGGAGGAATATAATTTAAATAGTGATATATTAAGTATGGATATACAAAGGGATTTGGGTGTTCTTGTATACCAGTCAATGAAAGTAGACCAGCAGGTGCAACAAGTAATTAAGAAAACAAATAGTTAATTGACTTTGATTGAAAGAGGATTTGAGTTCCCAGAAGTAGCCAAGTCTTTATTGCAGTTATGCAGGGACTTAGTGAGTCCACGGCTGAGTGTGGCTGGCAGTTTTGGTCTCTACCTAAAGAAAGAATATACCTACCATAAAGGGAGTGCTGTGGAGGTTCAGTAGGCTGACAGTGGGGATGTTTGGACAGTTCTGCGAGGGCAAATTGGTTTGACTGCGCCTGTGTTAACTCCAGTTTAAAAGGATGATTAAAAGGTACAAAGTTTTAACAGGGCAGAGAAGATATACTCCCTTGTGGTGAGTTTAGAACCAGGAATACAGGATAGTCTATTTTGAACTGAGATGAGGAAACATTTCTTAACTTGAAGGGTAATGACTCTGGAATCCTCCACCACAGAAGGCTGTAGAGGCAAACTCACTGAATATACTCAAGAAAGAGAATGATTTTTTTGATTTTATTTTTAAATTTTAAAGGCTTCAAGCACCATGAAAAAGCACAAATATGGCCTTGAGATAGAGGATTAGCCATATTCCAATTGAATGGTGGAGCAGACTCAAAGGATTTCATTTGTATTCGTGGCAATAAAAAAAATCAGCAAAGTGATTGTTTTGTTTGTTCGATATTAATTGAAAAAGAATTTTTGAAGTAGTAGCTCAGGCAGATTTCCATTGTCCCTGATGGCTACATTTCTGGGAAGTGCACCCAGCTGCAGCTCCTGGCAGACTGTGCTAGGGAGCTGGAACTGGATGCACTCGGGATTATCTGAGATGCTAAGCACTTCATAGATGAGAGTTTAGTGAGGTGGTCACACCTAGGGTGCAGGCAGCAATTTGCTGGGTGACTACCGAGAAGGGCAGAGAGTCCAGGAGTGCCATGTGACCATTGTCCTCAAACAATTATACCATTTCAGATACTTAGGGGGTGGATGATCGTCCAGGGGGAAAGCAGCAGTCGTCAGGTTAGTGGCACTACGACTGGCTCTGGGGCACAGGGGGAAAGGGTAAAGGTAATCGGGACCTTAATGACAGGAGATACAATAGTTAAACGGAGGTCATAGGTCGGAGATTCTGTGGCCGCAAATGGGAATCCAGGATGGTGTCTTGCCTCCCAGGTGCCAGGGTCCAAGATGTCTGAGAATGGCTGTAGAATGTTCGAAAGGGAGAGAGTGAGTAGCCAGAAGTCATTGTGCACGTTGAAATGATTGATGTTGGTAGAAATAGGGGTGACGTCCTGCAGAGTCATTATAGAGAGCTAGGAAAATGTTTAAAAACTAGGACCTCATTGGTGATAAGCTTCACATTATTACTAGTGCCATGTGCTAGTGAGGGTAAGAACAGGAGCATATGGCAGATGAATGCATGACTGAAGATTTGGTGCAGTGGGCATTGCTTTCAGACATTTAGATCATTGGGATCTTTTCTGGGGCAGAGGTGACCTGTTCAAGAGGGACAATTTGCACTTCAACTGGACGGGGACCAATATCTTGACAGCTAGGTTTGCTAGTGCTGCAAGGGAGGGTTTAAACTATATTGGCAGGGGAGTGGGATCCTCAACAGCAAAGAGGCAAGTGTGAGGATCAAAGGATATACAGTAATCCGAATTATTAAGTTGAAGAGACAGGTCAGGCTGGGGCACAACATGGAGCAAGAAATGCCTGTTTGATGAGATTGCATTTATTTCAATGCAAGAGCGCTGACTGGTAAGGACGATGAGCTCTGAGCATGGGTAGGTATATGGGACTGGGCTGTTATAACCATTACAGAAACATGGCGAAGGGAAGGACAGGACTGGCATCTTAAAGTGCCAGGGTACAGGTGCTTCAGGCAGGACAGAGGTACTGGAAGGAGGGGAAGTGGAGTTGTATTTTTGATTAAGGTGAGTATCACAGCAGTAGTCAGAGATGTAATAACTGAAGGATCATCCAGTGTGGGTGGAACTAAGAAATAAGAAGAGGATGGTGATGTTACTGGGGTTGTCCAATAGAACCTCAAATAGTCAACGGGAATTAGAGGAACAAATATGCAGGGAGATTGGAGAGACTGACAGGAGCAATAGGATTATCATAAGGGATTTTCATTTTCTTCAACTGGGACTGCCAGACCATTAAGAGCTTAGATGGTGTGGAATTTAAGTGCATTCTGGAAAGTTTCCTCAAGCATAATATAGAGGTTTTATTCGGGAAGGCTCAAAACTCGACCCACTCTTGGGAAGTAGACCAGGACAGGTGGCGGAAGTGAAATTGGGGAGCACTTTGGGACCAGTGACCATAGTTCTATTAATTTTAAAATGGTTATGAAGAGGGACAAAACAGGTCTACAGGTTCAAGTTCTAAATTGGGCAAGGCGAATTTTGATGGAATTAGACAGAAGCTTGCAGTGATAGGTTGGAGTAGTTTTATTTGCTGGTGCAGCTGGAGGTATACAGGGAAAACAGGAGTTTCACTGAAGAAGGAAGTCAGGAGAGTGAAAAGGGGGCTTGAAATAGCCTTGACTGAGAAGATGAGGGTGAATCCAAAAAGGTACTTTAAGTATATTTAAAGGAAAAATAACAACTAGGGAGAGAATAGGGCTCCTGATGGACCAAAGCGAATATGTATGTGGAGAACTGCAGGAGATTGACGAGGTTCGCAATGACTATTTCTGCTCTATGACTGCCATGGAGAATAACATGAAGACTTGGGAAGTTAGCGGTGATATCTTGGGGACAGTCCATATGACAGTAGAGGTGGTTTTGGGTGTATTAGAATATATGAAGGTGGATAAATCTCCTGGTCCTGACTAGGCATATCCAAGAACACTGCAGGAGGCTTGAGAAGATTTGCGGGGGCCCTGGCTGATAGTTTTGCATCATCGTTAGCCGCAGGTGAGGACCCAGATGACTGGAGGGTCACAAATGTTGTGCCCTTATTCAAGAAGGAGTGCAAAGAAAAGCCTGGGATCTATCGACTAGGAAGCTTAACATCTGTGGTGGGTAGGTTACTTGAGAAGGTTCTGAGGGATAAGGTATACATATGTTTGGAAAGACATGGTTTGATTAGGAGTAGTCGGCATGGCTTTGTGAGTGGGAGATAATGCCCCACAAATTTGTTAGAGTTATTTGCTGAAGTGACCAGTAAGGTTGACTAGGGGAGGGCAGTAAATGTAGTCTATATGGATTTCAGTAAGGCCTTCGATAAGATTTCACTTGGTAGGCTGCTCTGGAAGATTAGATCACTTGGAATGTAGGGCGAGCTGGCAAATTGGACATAAAATTGGCTTGATAGTAAGAAGCAGAGAGTAATAGTGGAAGGATGCTTGTCAGCCTGGAGGCCTGTGATGAGTGGAGTGCCTCAGGGATCGGTGCTGGGCCTGTTACTGTTGTTATCTCGATCAAGGATTTGGATGAGAATGTACAAGACATGATTTGTACATTTGCTGTTGACACTGAAATAGTGGTATTGTGGACAGTGAGGAAGGTTATCAGAAATTGCAGCAGGACCTTGATCAGCTGGGGAATTGGGTGAGAAATGGCAAAAGGAATTTAGTATAGGTAAGTATGAGCTCTTGCATTTTGGAAAGTGAAATTAAGGTAGGAGTTTCATGGTGAACAGAGGGATCTTCAAGTTCAGGTTCACAGTTCTCTGAAAGTGGGGTTGCAGGTAGACAGGGCAGTGAAGAAGGCTTTTGGCACATTGGCCTTCATCAGTCAGGCCATTGAGTATAGAAATTGGGAAGTTATGTCGCAGTAAAACAATGTCAGTGAGGCTGCACTTGGAGCATTGTGTTCAGTTTTGACCACCTTATGAGAGGAAAGATGTTATTAAATTGGAAAGAGTGCAGAAAATTTCCAAGGATGTTGCATGGACTCAGTGGCCTGTGTTATAGGGAGAGGTTGGACAGGTTGGACTTTTTTTCTTTGAAGGAGACTGAGGGGATTACTTATGGAGATGTATAAGATCCTGAGAAGCATTGGTTGGGTGAATAAACTCAATCTTTTTCCCAGGGTTGGGGAATCAAGGGCTAGAGGCATCAATTTAAGTTTAGAGGGGAAAGAATAAAAGGGAACCGGAGGGTTAGCATGAATGGACGTTTTGGTTGGCCTGGACCAATTTGGCCAAAGGGTCTGTCTCCATTGTGTTGGACTCTTATGATTTTTGTATCTTATGTTCTTTGATACCTAAGACTGAGAGACTGTCTGAGAAGCCAGAAGCCAATAGTGTATTATGGGGAGTGGGCAGGCAGATGGATTTGAGGCAGAAAATCAGGCTTGATTGCTTTGAAGGATGGAGCAGGCTTGAGTGACTTCATGTCCACTTCTGTTCTTGTTTCTTGTGTTGCTAAGAATTATTTTCTTAAAGTTGTTGTCCTATCTGATGTATCCAACCGCTAACTCTATTTCCTAGTTACTGATTCTGTCCCACTCTTTGTCAACTGCCTGACACTACGTTGGCGTATTGGCACCTTGGTCACATATTTGACTTGGGGTGAGCTTCTGGCAAGATATCCAGGTCATCACTGAGACGGCCTATTTCTGCCCCTGCTCCATCTCCATTCACCTGTTGAATCTCTCATCCAGTCTTTTTGTTAGCTGTAGATCTGACTATCGAACTTGCTTCCCTCCTCTTACTTTCCATTCAGTTCATCCATAGCTCTGCATCAGTATCCTTTCAAGCACCAAATTCCAGTAATCTACAGTCTGAAGTTTATTGACCTAGATTAACTTGGATCAAGCATTTTCAAATTCTTATCCTTCTGTTCAAATCTCTCCACCCCGATAATCTCCTCCAACGCTTTCAGATTTCTATTCTCATTTAGAATTTGAGGCCTTTGGACATCTTGAATTTTTATCACTGCACTGTAGATTGTTGTGCCTCATGCTGTCTGGGCACTTAGCTCTGTCATTTCTGACTAAATTGCTTCACTTCTCTGCCTTTCTTTTGGATGTTGCTTATAATCAATTCTTTCATCTGACCTAATTATGTTTTGATGTTATGTTTGATATAATATTTCAGTGGACCAGTGTGGGACATGTTAAAGGTTTTGTGAAAAAGTTTTATTCTAAATTAAGATGCAGTTTACCTCTTGCGAAACTACTAAATATCTAAAATACTATCATAAACTGAGTAATTTTGTTAAATTCCATCCAAAATTGTTCACCTTAACATTATAACTTGCATAAATATATTCTTACTGTCTTTTGCAGGGAATGGATCCAGTAACAAGACAAGTTGGTCAACACATAGAGATGGAACCAGAGTGGGAGGCAGCGTTTACCTTACAGATGAAGCTCACACATATAATTTCTATGATCCAGGAATGGTGTGCCTCAGATGTAAGCCTCAGTTAAATATATCATTACATCTTTTATCTTTTTTATGGACAAAGTTTTTTAAAAGAACAAAATTTATTAAACGATCCAAAAAAACTGATATTTCTTAGTCAGATATAAATTGCTTGCTAGTTTGGGAGATTGTGATTTGAATTTGTAAGCAGTAGTAATGACCGGATAATTGCCGCTGTATATGTAAATTCTCCTGATTCATCACTGCTGTGCCTTTCTTCTGGGACCTTCCTTCCACTCCCAACTTTCACTGACCTAGTGCCATGTCCATCAGGGAACCTTTTTGGTGCAATGCAGAATTGGCATTTTTGTGGTGTTAGCTGTCATATGGGAAGTTGAAAGGTCCAGTCTTTGAAACATGGTAATTCAGGGGATTTAGGCAGATTAGGTTGGAGAATTAGTCAAGTTGATATGGTAAGTGTGATTGATCAGGGACATGGTCAGGTCTTTGGTGGGCCCAGAGATTTTTCAGGTCAGGCCATGACTGATAGTCATACCTATTCAGGAGGAAAGTTTGAGCAGACGACAGGACGAGCTTAGGTAGTCAAATCAGCTTGATCAGATAATAGGGTATGGTCCAGAGGGATAGTCAGGTCGGGAATATGACTGAGTCAGGGAAGAGGGTAGCAAGGTAGGTCTCCTATGTTGTTACCCAAGCGTATAGGATGATAGAGTACAGGTAGTTCTTTTGCAACCCTGCATTATAGAAAAGTCATGCTTTAGAAACGGTGTTGAAAGTGTTAGTGATGTAATCATGTTACAGCCAACATGTTTTAAAAGTTTGAGCTTTAGAAACTGTATCCACAATTCGTCAATCACGTTACAGCAAATTCACAATAATGAAATACATGTGATAACAGAATGATGTGTACACGAGCTCTCCAGCCCATTGAGCTTATACTGTCAAACTATATTACTACCTTCATGAGTCCTACTTTGTTGCATGAGGCCCATGACCTGATGTGTCAAGAGCTCATCTATGTATTTTTTGAATGGTAATGAGGTTTCCCACCTCAGCACCCTGTCTAAGATTTGCTGAGAGACAGTCTGGATAAATATTTGGATCCGTCCCAAATCTTCAGAGGTTCAAGTTCCCTCAGGTCTACCCATCACAATTTCCACAGGGGTCTAATGTATATCAGTAGCAATTCGTCTAGTCTCTGAAGATCCAAAGACTTGGGAAATGTGGCCATTATGATGCCTGTTTCTTCAAGTTGGTGTTTATGATAGTTGAACCTTGGGTTACATCTTTTCACTAATAGCCCACATATTTTTGGTAAGAATTGTCAGCCCTTTTTCAGAACAAACAAAACAAATTGTTGGCGAAAATTTAGCAGGCCTGGTAGCATCTGTGAAGAGGAAGCAGAATTGACATTTCAGGTTTAGTGACCTTTCTTATTTCTGACCCTGATCAGATTAAAGATGATGCATTTACATTTTAGAGAACCTTGGCACTTCAGATTCCTGGGCAGTGATTCCCCAAATAAACCTGTCCAGGAATTCATAAAGCTAACAGTGGCGATGATCTTTATTGAAGCCATGCTTCTATTTTTTTTAAACAGTCAGTGTGCCTCTTCTTTGATTTAAATGGCCACCAACACAGCTAATTCTACGTTGACACCGGTAAAAGGCCAAATGTGTCAGCAACATGTAAGGTTAGTGTGCCAGATGGTATCCTGGGTGGGTGGTACTTAACATCCAGGTTAAATTTAGCAGGAAAAACCACTAGAGTTTTATTGTAAATCTTTAGTTTAGCACAATTCCAGAATTGTGGTTTTACCTTTTTGAAACTTTTACCTGTCCAGATGCCAAACATGCAATGGAGAAGAAACCAGCTTTCTTTTAAAAATAGTTTCTGATCTACCTCTTCAGAGTTTTGTTACATGCCCTTGGAACAGGTGGGATTTGAATTCAGGCCTTCTTGCACAGAGTAAGGGACCCTACCATTGCATGTCAAAAGCAGTTTTTCTTTATTTATGAACCCAGCACCAAATCACCTGGACCATTAATTAAAAAAAAGAGCAAACACTGCCCACCAGAGTCCATGTCACAATTAAAAAAACAGAAAAAAAGGACAAATCTAGTTCAAAGGTAGTTGGTGGAGAAAATAATGCACTCCAACTTCCACAGTGCCCACCTCCCTCTCAAGGCCTTGATGGTTATGGTGGACATCACATGCTCCCTTGAAGAACCCAGTTATTTTTTAGTAGCTCTTACCTATCTCTTTAGTGCTCCTAAACACAACTGGTTTTTTTCATCACCAAATTACCAGCGGTATTTCTTTAACCACCATCAGTAACTCACCCATTCTTACCAATTGAATATTTTACATGCAAAGCCTATTAAGGGCAATGCAAGCCATCAAAGGTGACAGAGGTCGGGATAGGAAGAGAAGGAGCAGGCTAAATAAATTCAAAGAACCCAGTTGTTAAATACAAGATCCAGTGAGCATAGTTTGCTCCCCACCAATTCTGGAACTATTCTCATTTATACTTAAAGGGATCTCATTTCTAACGATGACCTGTAAGGCATGAACTGGGTAAGATGCCAGGTTAGTATTAAGCTTATGTACTGTGTCCAGTTCTGATCTTCCTGTTATCGGAAGGATATTATTAAGCTGGAAAGGGTTCAGAAGAGATTTACCTGGATGTTGCCAGGAATACAGAGTTTGAATTATAAGGAGAGGCTGGCTAGGCTGAGACCTTTTTTCACAAGAGCGTTGAAGGTTGAGAGGAGACTTTATAGAGGTTTATATAATAATGAGGAGGATGAATAAGGTGAATGACCAGTTTAGTTTGGGATTATGGTAAGCATTAACTGGTTGGACTGAAGGGTCTGTTTTTGTGCTGTATGATTCTGACTCTGAGTTTGACTCCCCAAACTGTCCAACTTAAATGGGTTCTTATGGAAGGTTCTTGATGCAGAGATATTGCCCATCAGAAACTTCAATTTCCTCGAAACTTCACACCGAGCCAACTGTATCAGGGGTCCACTTGGTCCCAACACGCAGCTTCAGTCTGTGTTGCTACAATAATTCTGATCATCGCAATACCTATGCCAGTTATTTCAACTGGATTAAACTTTTAGTTGGTACGGCAGTGTGACAGTTGACTACTTTGTTTAGTGATATAGTTCTCTGATCGGATTCATTTTTGTAAATAATTTGGTTGAAAGTGCACTGTAAAGACAAACTAATCTGATAACCTTTATTCAGGCAACTTGTGTATACAGGAAAGTATTTCCATCTGAAGCAATTTATGTAGTTGGATGAATTTCATTTCCCAAAATTAAACTTCTGCATTGTATATTTCTGTCAGAAAGTTATCTTGTTCAAATACACACCTAAATATTTCAAATTGAGATGACTTTGTCAGATTTTTATTGTGATTACTGCACTGATTATTTATCGTTGCAACGCTAACAGAAGCTTTCAATTTCTAATCTCCTAAGTTACACTGAAAAACTGAAGATTGTGAATGTTGGAAATCAGAAAAAAAAAACAAAATGCTGCAAAAACTCAGCAGGTCTGGCAGCATCTGTGGAGAGAAAGCAGAGTTAGTGTGTCAGGACCAGTGACCCTTCTTCAGAACCTAGGGAAGTTGCATTTAACTAATGAGTTTTTTTTTTGATGAAGTAATCATGTTCTGAAGAAGAGTCAATGGATCTGGAATGTTAATTCTGCTTACTCTCCTCAGATTCTCCTATACCTGCTGAGTTTTTGCCAGCAATTTCTGTTTTTGTTTCTTAAATTACACTGTGATTTGAAGTGAACTAACAATTGCTTAGTAGTCTTAGAATTGCTTTGAAATTATACCCTGCAAAAAAACTATTTGGTCCAGACAATCTACATCCATATTATTTGTAATATTAATCAGTTGTGCCTGCCTGGTTCCAACATCTGATTTTTCCTTCTCCTTTTATATTTACTTTATCTGAACCTATTGTTAAATGCAAATGTAGTCATTGCTTCACTTAAAATTAAATGGCATCACAATCCTCTGTACAAACATTTCTGCTGCCCACCATCCTAAATCTTGCATTTGATCTTGTATCTGTGCCCCTCATTCTAGATCTCCAAATCTTGAGAAACAGAGCTTACAGCACTCTTTGTGGTATTTTCACAAGACTTAAGTAGAAAGTGCAATAAGAGCATTACTTTTAGATGAAACAAATTTCATTTGTTGTTGTTCACAGTAGTTTTTATCCCTGCCTGTCTATAGATAACAACGAAATCTTGAAATTGACTGATACTTTACCCCTTCAAATCTGTATCAAAACCAAATGAATTCTTCTGTGAAAATCCTTCTGTTTTTCTGCATTCTTCCATTCACTAGTTTTAGTTCTGCTCATCCAACGGTAACCAATGGAACTTTGAATTTTACCAAGTGAGAATGGAAACACTGGATTCTGCTCCAGAAGTAGAAGTTTTGGTAATTTAGGATATAGAATTATAGATTCATACACCAAGATAATTCAGAAATTAAATTGTCAAAAAGTGTTTACAAAGTAAAGTAGATAGGTTAACTGAGTGGGCAAAAAATTGACAGGTGGTCTGCAATGTGGCAAAATGTTATCTCATCTCTGGCTGGAAGAATGAATGTCAACACGTTATTTTCACAACTATGGTATGGAAGGATATCATTGTCTTCATTCAGCAATCAAAGAAAAAGTAATTCTTTCATGGTTTGGCTATCATTTAGTACTTAACCTTCTCATGAGCAATTCAGGATGTGGTGAAATACATTCTTGAATCAGTGAAGTCCAGGTATGCTTTCAGTGCTGTTATAAGACCATAAGACAAAGGAGTGGAAGTAAGGCCATTTGGCCCATCGAGTCCACTCTGTCATTCAATCATGGCTGATGGGCATTTCAACTCCACTTACCCGCATTCTCCCCGTAGCCCTTAATTCCTTGTGACATCAAGAATTTATCAATCTCTGCCTTGAAGACGTTTAGCGTCCTGGCCTTCACTGCACTCTGCGGCAATGAATTCCACAGGCCCACCACTCTCTGGCTGAAGAAATGTCTCCGCATTTCTGTTCTGAATTGACCCCCTCTAATTCTAAGGCTGTGCCCATGGGTCCTAGTCTCCCCACCTAACGGAAACAATTTCTTAGTGTCCACCCTTTCCAAGCCATGTATTATCTTGTCTATTAGATCTCCCCTTAACCTTCTAAACTCCAATGTGTACAATCCCAGGATTCTTAGCCGTTCCTCGTATGTTAGACCTACCATTCCAGGGATCATCCGTGTGAATCTCCGCTGGGCACGCTCCAGTGCCAGTATGTCCCTCCTGAGGTGTGGGGCCCAAAACTGGACACAGTACTCCAAATGGGGCCTAACCAGAGCTTTATAAAGTCTCAGTAGCACAACAGTGCTTTTATATTCCAACCCTCTTGAGATAAATGACAACATTGCATTCGCTTTCTTAATCACGGATTCAACCTGCATGCATACCTTTAGATAATTGCGACTAGCACTCCCAGATCCCTTTGTACTTTGGCTTTATGAATTTTCTTACTGTTTAGAAAGTAGTCCATGCTTGTATTCTTTTTTCCAAAGTTCAAGACCTCGCATTTGCTCACATTGAACTTCATCTGCCATTTCCTGGACCACTCTCCCAAACTGTCTAGATACTTCTGCAGCCTCCCCATTTCCTCAGTACTACCTGCCTGTCCACCTAACTTTGTATCATCGGCAAACTTCGCTAGAATGCCCCCAGTCCCTTCATCCAGATCATTAATATATAATGTGAACAGCTGCGGCCCCAACACTGAACCCTGCGGGACACCGCTTGTCACTGGCTGCCATTCCGAAAAAGAACCTCTTATCCCAACTCTCTGCCTTCTGTCAGACAGCCAATCCTCAATCCATGTTAGTAACTCACCTTGAACACCATGGGCCCTCACCTTGCTCAGCAGCCTCCCGTGTGGCACCTTATCAAAGGCCTTTTGGAAGTCTAGATAGACCACATCCACTGGGTTTCCCTGGTCTAACCTACTTGTCACCTCTTCAAAGAATTCTAACAGGTTTGTCAAGCACAACCTCCCCTTACTAAATCAACGTTGACTTGTTCTAATCCAACCCTGCTCTTCCAAGAATTTAGAAGCCTCATCCTTAATGATGGATTCTAGAATTTTACCAACAACCGAGGTTAGGCTAATTGGCCTATAATTTTCCATCTTTTGTCTTGATCCTTTCTTGAACAAGGGGGCTACAACAGCAGTCTTCCAATCATCCGGGACTTTCCCTGACTCCAGTGACTTTTGAAAGATCTCCACCAACGCCTCCGCTATTTCCTCAGCCACCTCCCTCAGAACTCTAGGATGTAGCCCATCGGGGCCAGGAGATTTGTCAATTTTAAAACCTTTTAGCTTTTCTAGCACTACCTCTTTTGTAATGGCAACCATACTGAACTTAGCCCCCTGACTCCCTTTAATTGTTGGGATATTACTCATGTCTTCCACTGTGAAGACTGATGCAAAGTACTTACGTTCTCCAGCTATTTCCTTATCTCCCCTCACTAGCCTTCCAGCATCAGTTTGAAGTGGCCCAATGTCTACTTTTGCCTGTCGTTTGTTTCTTACGTATTGAAAGAAACTTTTACTATCATTTCTGTTATTACTGGCTAGCCTACCTTCATATTTGATCCTCTCCTTCCTTATTTCTCTCTTTGTTATCCTCTGTTTTTGTAGCCTTCCCAATCTTCTGATTTCCCAGTGCTTTTGGCCACTTTATAGGATCTCTCTTTTTCTTTGATACATTTCCTGACTTTTTGTCAGCCATGGCTGTCTAATCCCTCCCCGGATAATCTTTTCTTGGTGATGAACCTCTGTACTGTGTCCTCAATTATACCCACAAACCCCTGCCATTTTTGCTCTACTGTCTTCCCTGCTAGGCTCTGCTTCCAGTCTATTTTCGTCAGTTCCTCTCTCATGCCCT
>NC_057718.1:37881151-38005402 GCF_004010195.1 Chiloscyllium plagiosum | reverse complement strand
CCTTTATTCAACTGTTACACCATTACATCCGATTTTGCCTTCTCCCTTTCAAACTCCAGACTGAACTCTACCATATTATGGTCGCTACTTCCTAAGGGTTCCCTTATTTTAAGATCTTTTATAGAGTCTGGTTCATTGCAAAGCACTAGGTTCAGAATAGCCTGCTCTCTTGTGGGCTCCATGACAAGCTGTTCCAAAAATCCATCCTGTAAGCATTCCATGAATTCCCTTTCTTTAGATCCACTAACAACATTATTTACCCAGTCCACCTGCATATTGAAGTCTCCCATGATCAATGTAACCTTGCCTTTCTGACATGCCTTCTCTATTTCCCGGTACATGTTATGTCCCTGGTCCTGACCACTGTTAGGGGGTCTATACACAACTCCAATTATGTTTTTTTTGCCTTTGTGGTTCTTCAATTCCACCCACACAGACTCCACATCATCCGACGCTATGTCATTCAATATCATAGATTTAATTTTGTTCTTAACTAACAAGGCAACCCCACCCCCTTTGCCCACCTCTCTGTCTTTTCGATAAGTTGAAAGACCATGGAGGTTTAACTGCCAGTCCTGACCCTCCTGTAACCAAGTTTCTGTGATGCCTACTACATCATAATCATTCACTATTATCTGTGCCATTAGTTCATCGGCTTTGTTATGAATGCTACGAGCATTCAGGTAAAGTGCCTTAATGCTAACTTCCTTATCATTAGAGATGTTGGAAGTCATATGTCCTAAGTTATCCTTGCTTTTTACTGTATTCTCAGTCTGCCTCAATTTTAAATCTGCCTGGAAACATGCTATCCTGCTGCTTATCTTGCCATTTACCTCCATACTCCCTGTTGCTTTCACTTTCCCTTCCCCCCAACTCAGAAGTTTAAAGTCCTACTGACCACCCTATTTATCCTCTTCGCTAGGACATTGGTACCTGATCGGTTCAGGTGGAGACCGTCCCAACGGTACAGATCCCCCCTGTTCCAAAACTGATGCCAATGCCCCATGAAGTGGAATCCCTCTTTCCCACACCAATCCCTTAGCCACGTGTTTACTTCCCTAATTTTCTTATCCCTATGCCAATTGGCACGTGGCTTGGGCAGTAATCCAGAGATTATGACCCTTGAGGTCCTGAACTTCAATTTCCTTCCTCGTGCTTGATAATCCCCAAACAGGTCCTCCACCCTAGCTTTGCCTATGTTGATAGTCCCAACGTGGTCCACAACAACTGGATCCTCTCCCTCCCGCTCCAATATCCTTTCAAGCTGGTCGGAGATGTCCCGCACCCTGGCACCGGGCAGGCAACACACCATGCGAGACTCCCGATCCGGCTTGCATAGGATACTATCTGTCCCTCTAATTATAGAATCCCCTATAACAACTATTTGTCTTTTTGCTCCCCCCTCTTGAATGGCCTTATGCACCATGGTGCTGTGATCAGCTGCTTTATCCTGTCCAGAGCCCTTTTTCTCATCCATATAGGGAGCAAGAATCTCATACCTGTTGGACAAGGTCAAGGCCTTGCTGATATATATGGTCACTGCTTTCCTTCCCGGCTGCCCCTCCGATCCACGTCACTTCCTCCACTGCTTCCGCTCCTTCTCCGCTGCTGCTCGCACTTAAAATGGCCGTTGGCGTCGAAGGGTGAATATTTATATTCACTGCTTACCTTCCTGGCTACCCCTCTGGTCCCCGTCATTTCCTCCGCTGCTCCCGCTCCTTCTGTGAAAGAAAAAAACACCGCTGCCCGCTACCGGTAATTTTAATAAAACCTGCCTTACCTTATCTGCAGTCTTCCGAGTTCATCCTACCTCCGCTGCTGCTCGCACTTAAAATGAATGAAATTCCAGGATATCATTCCAACAATAGAAAAGACACAGCAATGTGGTTCTAAGTCAGGTAGTATGTGACTTGGAGGGGAACTTGTGGTTGATGGTGCTTCTTTGTATCTGTGTTTTTTTGTAATGAGATTGAAAGGTGTTGTTAAAGGAGCAGTGAGGTACTGTAGTTGATGTTATGTGTTGCTGCCATTGTGCATCTGGAGTTGGGGGGGGAAGTGAATCCTGAAACTCGTGAATGAAGTTGAAACTTTATTGCTGGAACAGCACAGCAGGTCAGGCAGCATCCAGGGAACAGGAGATTCGACGTTTCGGGAACAGGCCCTTCTTCAGGAATTCCTGAAGAAGGGCCTGTGCCCGAAACGTCGAATCTCCTGTTCCCTGGATGCTGCCTGACCTGCTGTGCTGTTCCAGCAATAAAGTTTCAACTTTGATCTTCAGCATCTGCAGACCTCACTTTCTACTCGTGAATGAAGTGCCTATCAACGAGCTGTTAGTTATGGATGGTATCAAACATCTTGCAAGTTAAGATGCTGAGGGGTTTTGTTAGTGTGGATATTGGGAAGATATTTTCTCTTGTGGAGGAGCCTGGATAATAAACCTAAAGTAAGAGAGATTTTTCAGTTTAGAGATTTGTCAATCTGTAGAATTTTCTTCCCCAGAGATTAATGGAGGCTATGGCTTTGAACTTATTCCAGACTCAGCAAAATAGATTTTGCTAGTAAAGAGAGTCAAAGAATACAGAGGGTAGACAAGAAGGTAGAGTTGAAATTATAATCAGAGCAGTCCTGATCTTCTCAAATAACAAGCAGTCTTGAAAGTGTCAAAAGATCTTCTCTTGCTTCTGAATCATTACTTCCTTTATGAAACTACTTAGTATTGTTTCATGGATGTGAGCCCTCACAATGTTGGTTCCCTAACTCCAATAGTATATTTCCACTGAAATATATCCTCCAAAAATTGTCAGTACATTTCGTAGGAAAATATTGAAGGAAGCAATTGTTATCATAAGCAAATAAACTTGATTCTGATATGATAAGATATGGGACGAAAGATATCTGAAGAAGTTGCCATGTGTAAAAGATTGTTCACGCTTTTCTAAAACTGATGTGAAGGACATTTTCTCGGTATTTTGATTGCAGCTTCAATTCTGTTCACTGCTAGCCAAATCTGATTTTCCAAGTTTTTCTTCCTCCTCACATCTGAAGTTAATGTTTGTAACGTGTTTAATTCTTGCTGAACTCCCCTTACAGGCTCTGCTTGTAATACTATTTATATAAAATTGAAAACTTTACAGTTCATTTGATCAATGTATCCATGTTTAATATTTAACTAAGTCTAATTTTGTTTTATTTTCTTTTTATTCTAGGAAAATGTTCTAATTGAAGCCTACAGGAAGTGTTTGATTGTTTTATTACAGTGTCATAATGGGCTATGTGATGGTGAGCAGCCTATCATTTTGAGTATGTGTGGGCATACACTGGAAAGTGTACAGTACCGTGTATCCCAGCATCAAGTCAGCATCCATTTGCCAGTTTCACGCTTGTTTTCAGGTAATTATGTGTATAATTTTAATGAACTTAAAATTGAAAATTTAAAACATGCTAGAAGCATTCAGTAGTCATGCAGTATCTGTGGACAGTGAAGAGTTTACTTTTCAAGATAATATTTCTGTGAAAAGTATATATTTTTCGAATATAATTGTAAGATCTAAGTCTATGTGAGACCTTATTTAATTGCTCAGTTACTGATCCAGCAAATATGAATTCTCTACCCTGTTAGAAAGTGAACTTTCTTGAAGCTTGCCAATTTTCATTTGAGCAGAGTTAGTTCATTCACCACTGGTGGTCCAGTTGCAAGGTGTTTGATCAATTTGATAAATGGCACAGAAGCAGTTGGGTGAAGAAAACCATCCACATGTAGAAAGTAGTCAAGTCAAAGTTCACCTGTCAAAAAGTATTTTGTTTCAGTGCAAGACAGGAAGCCATGATTAGAGTGTGTATGACCGGGCATAGAAAGATGATCAGTTTTAACATGGATGTAGGTCGTCTTCGTGGTGTTTCAGTGACCTGAATGGAACACTATCTCCAAATATCACCCTGATACAGTCTTAAGACTGGTTCAGCTTTAAGTTCTCAGAAAATGAGAGGTACTTGTCATCTTGTTCCCATCATCTTCCTGCTGTTGGAGATGTAGTGTGGTGTTACTGATTTAGTTAAACGTTTGATCAGTTGTGACTGATAATACAAATGCCCTTCAAGGTTAAGAGCAGCTGTCTGAAAATTCCTTTAATTGAGATGATCATTATATAGTCAGGAAGTGTGGCGCTGGAAAAGCACAGCCAGTCAGGCAGCATTCGAGGAGCAGGAGAGTCAACGTTTTGAGCATAAACTCTTCATCAACGCGACTCTCCTGCTCCTCTGCTGCTACCTAATGGGCAGTGCTTTTCCAGCACTGCACTTTTTGACTCCGATCTCCAGCATCTGCAATCCTCATTTTCTCCTAGATAATTATTATATAGCACAGGTTAATATTTTGCCAACTTTAGCTGTCATATGGTTTAGATAATGCAGCTGAAAATGTTCATTTTGAGTCACATTATTTAAGGTGCTCTTGTGCAATTGCATGTGGCTCTGGAGGATTAGCATGGTCTATTTATATAGGTCCTTTAGTGATGCGCAGCACCCGGAAAACACTTAACAAGAGTATTATCAAGTGAAACATTTTGACTTTGAATCACAATAGGAGGTGGACCAAACTTGGTCAAAGGGATAAGTTTATAATAGGACTTTGAAAAAGTAGGAAGAGTATAAATTTGAAAATGTTCTTCGAGTGAAACCAAGAGCTTAGGGCCAAGGCAGCTGAAAGCACAGATGCCAGTGAAAAACTTGTTTAGAATCAGGAATATGCAGAAGGCCAAAAGGAGCAGAGTGCTTAGATCTTCAAGGCACGTCAGACTGCAGGAAATGTTGAGGAGAAGCAGAAGCAAATAGGCATTCTAAAACAAAGATGAAAATTGAGGCTTTGATGGATAGGGAGCCAGTGTAATACAGCAAGTACAAGAATAACGAGTGAACTTGACTATGTGTGTGTTTGTTTGTGTGTGTTTGTTTGTGTGTGTTTGTTTGTGTGTGCGTGTTTGTTTGTTTGTGTGTGCGTGTTATGTTTGTTCAAATATGGGCAGCAAATTTTGGATGACCACAAATTTATGGAAGGTTAAAGATGAGTGACTAGCCAGAAGAGTATTGAAATAGTTAAACCTGGAGACAAAAACAAAGCCTATGCATTTCAGCAACTGGTGAGCTCTGACAGGTTTGAAGTCAGGTCATATAATTAACTTGGATGTAGATAGTATTAGTGCTGGAGGGTGTATGTGGTTGGAAACTCACCTCTGCAACCTTCCAGTTGTGTTTTGTATGAGCAATTTAATTTGGCTTCAAACGATTGCTATGATGGACACAAAGGACAAGACTGGAGTTAATGATGGGGACCAAAGATCATGGGTGGAGTCGTCTTGAGTTTTAATCAGAGGACATGTCTGTTTATCTAGTATTAGATATAAGATGAGCTTTATGAAAATCCGAGTTCAGTTTAAGGGCCCAGAGAGGTGGTGATGAGAGAGAATTGGTGGCACTTCATATGTTTTCAATTTATGTTTCTGAGGGGAGTAGTTAAGACAATGAAGGCAGTCATGAATAGACTCTTGGGGGATCAGCAGAGCTCTTAGTGCATGGATTTGAAATAAAAACTTTGCAAATGGTTCTCTAGCTTCCTCTGAATAGCTAAGAATGGAACTAAATGGGTGTTTCTCCTGACTTGGACTGTTATTAAACTTGCTTCTTTTCTACAGTACAGTTCTTAGAATCCATATCTGCATCAAAGCTATAATGTTTGTGGCTACGTAGGTGACTAGTTGTTGTGAAGCTCAAATTGAGCAACAGTCTGTACCCGTATTGCTATTGTTGTGTTCTTCAAGGACATTGTTCATTACTCCTTTCATCACTTAAAATTATGCGTGTTGTGTATGTCCATTTAATTGTTTTTTAAGCTGAAAGATAACTTGATTAATTTCAGCTGACAAGATTTGAGTTGCAGCACCAGTGCTTTACAGACATTGGTTATGGGCCTTGTAGCTTGATTTGTGATGAGTATTGTCGTTCTTTAAAAGACTTTTTTTCGAAAATGTTTTGTTTTAATTGAAGATGTTGTGGAGAAAATATAGAGAATCACCAGGAGACGCAGAGAGTTCCTCAAGAAGTAGGCCTTTTATTTGCAGACAAAAAACCGTGACACTGAGAAAACAGATTCTCAAATGCCCCCGAACCTCTGAGTCAGTGGATTTTAATATTTTTTTTATCATGTTTCTGTTAGCTTATCAGCATGTCCAACTATATTAGTCAAAGTACCTAACTCCAGCTACACAATAAACCAATGATGTTAGTTCCCATTATCTTTTTAGTTGTGCATTCTACTTAATGTTATTCTAATGTCACAGTTAGATATTTAGTGCTAACTCTTGCAATGATGGTCTTTCATTCCAGACGCTACTTAATATTTTCCTAATGTCATGATTAGATATTTATTATCAGCTCTGCTACAGTGATCGTCCATTCCAGACGAACCTGTCATGATAGATATTTAGCTATTCCATCTATTACAATAGTCTCCTGTCTCAAGATGACTGTACTAACTACTAATTAGATAGTTTAATGTCATGTGCCAAATATTTATGGTCCCAATCCTGTCATAATAACACTTAACCGAGAAACTTGCTTTATTACTTGTGTTATCTCATCTCACCATAGTGACCTTTCAGCCTTAACCTTACTCTGCTAATTGGTGTAAGAACATTCCACTACGGTTATCCCATCTTGCCTTCCACAAACCACAGATTGCCAGTAGCCTTCATGCTTTAACCATTCCCATGCTTTCATGTTCTTTATTTTCCATAAAGATTGGTGCTTTTTTTCTTCATCAGACATTAGATCATTTTGTACATGCGAGCAAGAATATTTTGGTATTCTGCTTATGAGCTCTTGATTAACAAAACTAGTGAATATCCATTTTAATTAAATCCACTTTTGCCAGTTTTGTCTACTATTTGTATTAATTCAAAACATTGCTAGAACTAATCAAGTTGGTCAGGCAGCATCTGTGGAGGTGTTTCATGAGTTCTGATGCAAGATTACAGATCTCAAATGTTTACTCTGTTTTCCTCTTCATGGATCCTAGCTGATATGCCAACTATTTACAGCATTTTCTGTTTTTTCCTTCAGGTTTCCATCATCTGCAGTAATATTTCCTAGAAAAAAGAAAATTAATCTAATTCTGTAGTGCACAGCGCCTTTTTCTTTTCAAAGATAAGATGTCACGTCACGTGAAAGGCTATTGTAGAAAATAAAACCCATGGTGTAGGGCGTAACATACTAACATGAATGGAAGATTGATTGCCTGGCTCAAAACAGAATATATGTTAATCGGTCTTTATCACATTGGCAGGACATGATGAATGGAGTCCTGCTTGTCGACATTGGCAAAGAGGTGGAAGCATGATGTGCTGAGTTGGGGGACTATAAGGGAAAATCTCCTGACTTGGACTGATAGGATCAGTTGTAGTTTGGGAAGTAATGACTTGATGATCAGTCGTAGGGAGAGTTTGGAGGAGTTTTTAGGGTTAACATGAAGCTGTTGCAAGGTGAAACTCTGTTTATCAGATGTTAACAGTGCCAATCTTTATAGGCAGGTTTAATCACTTAGAAAATTGATTATATGTCAAATCCTAGAACAAATAAGAATTACAGAACAGGAACAGGCCCTTCGGCCCTCCAAGCCTGCGCCGATCCAGATCCTGTATCTAAACCTGCCGCCTACTTGCTAAGGATCTGTATCCCTATGCTCCCTGCCCATTCATGTATCTGTCTAGAAATGTCTTAAATGATGCTACCGTGTCTGCCTCTGCCACCACCGCTGGCAATGCATTCCAGGCATCAACCACCCTCTGCATAAAGAACTTTTTATATATATATTTCCCTTAAACTTTTCCCCTCTCACCTTGAAATCGTGACCCGAGTTATTGAGTAGCCCGTGGGGTGGGGGTGGGGGGCTTCTTGGTATCCACCCTGTCTATACGTCTCATGATTTGTATGACTGCAATCAGGTCCCTCCTCAACTTCCATCTTTCTAATGAAAATAAACCTGATTTAGTCAACCTGTCTTCATAGCTAATGCCTTGCATACCAGGTAACATCCTGGTGAACCTCCTCTGTACCCTTCCAAAGCATCCACATCCTTTTAGTAATGTGGCAGCCAGAACTGTATGCATTATTCCAAACGTGGCCAAATCAAAATCATAGAAAGCTGTAACATGACCTGCCAACACTTGTACTCAATTCCCCGTCCATTGAAGGAAGGCATGTCATATGCCTCCTTGACCACTCTATTGACCTGGCTTGCCATCATCTGGGTACAATGGACCTGAACACCCCGATCTCTCTGTACATCAATTTTCCCCAGGGCATGTCCATTTAACGTATAGTTCGTTCTCGAATTGGATCTTCCAAAATGCATCATCTGCACAAAATAAAATGGTTTCTTCTATTTTGATGCAAAGAATTTGCCATAGCAAATTGTAGATGTTTTTTGTGACATGGGTAACAAGGGTTCTGTGATATTTGTGATAGTGTCATTTATTGCAAAATAGTTACGATATTTCAAAACTGGAATAATATTTTAAAAACACTTGATGAATCATGAATCACTTCATTTAATTTCAAATAAAGCTAAACTCTCAAAGATAACTGTGGATGAAGAAGAGTAACATATGATTATTTCACTTTTTCATCTCAGGTCTGCATGTGCTTTTAAGCAAAACTGAAGTGGCTTACAAGTTTCCAGAGCTATTGCCCCTTGTGAGTATAATGCACATTTGATATTTACCAATTATCAAACTGTTTTTCAATTGGTGGGGATAGAAACCCATCAAAACCAATTCTAAACCTGAAACGTGATTCAACCATAAAATGTTTACAGCATAGAAGAAGGTCAAATGACCATTCATATCTGTACTCACTCGCTGAGGAGCAATTCAGCTAGTGCCACTCCTGCCTTTTCCCTGTTTTCCTCTGCATTCTTCTTCTTCGGATAACTCACTTGACTGCCATAACTGAGTATGTCTTTGTCACAGCGTCTGCAGCGCATTCCAGATTCCTAACTACACTGTGAAAAAGGACTTGGCTTGCTTCCGCCATTGCTTCTTCATTAACCTCTGCCATCTGATTTTTGATCCTTCCACCAATGGGAGAAGTTGTCCCTATTTTCTCTGTCCAAACCCCTTGTGATTTTGAGTACATTTAACCAATCACCTTTTGGCCAAGGAAAACAGTCCCAAGTTTTCTACTTTATCCATGTGACAAAGATTCCTCATCCTTGGAATTATTCTCTCAAATCTTTTCTGCACTTCCTTACATGTGTCCAGAACTGGATGCAATATTCCACTTAAGGCCATATCAGTATTTTCTGCTGACTTAATATAAATTCCTTGTTTTTTAAAATTGTTCCCCTCTCAGTAAAGCTCAGAATTCCGTTATTATTTCCTTCTTGGAACTTGCCATGCCTCCCTCAATGATGTATACATAAATGCATTTAGCTACTTCTGCTCTTGTATTTCTTTTCAGTGTTGTACTCTTTATTTTATATTGTGTCTCTGTTCTTCTGAGCAAAATGATTCATTTAACACCTCTCTGATTTAAATTTCATCCTCCAATCCCCTGCTAATTTTATTAACTTGTCCTTTTTGAGTTGTACACTAACATTCTCACTTGCAAGTTTAGTATTGTCTGCAAGTTGTGAAATATGCCTTGTACTGCCATCTCTAGTTCATGAATATATATTAAGAAGAGCAGTGTTCCTTACACCAGCTGTCCAGGAACTCCACTACACTGGTCCAAAAAATCTACCTTTCACTTGTCCTTTAGGGAAGGAGATCTGTGCTCTTTACCTGGTCTGGCTGAGATGTGACACTATGGGGAAAACATTTCTTTGTGTCCTCTGAAATGGCCAAGCAAGTCATTCAGTTCTACCAAACAGTTAGAAAGTGGACCACCCAGCTTTGAATTAGGCACCAGAAACAAATCAATAGATAACCGGCCCAATCACCCTTGAAAAGTCCTTGTCAATGTTTTGGGGCTTGTGCCAAAATTGAGAGAACTGTTCAATGAACAAGCCGCAACTTAACATCGTGAATCGTATGCCATAGTGAGTCATTCAGTCGTTCCTTACAGAGGCAGGACAGATCCACCAGATTCGGTGACATGGTGATGCACAGTTAGTGAGTAATTGCCCTAAGATTTTAATAGTAAATAATTGGCTCCAGACCCCATGAAGTCTTGTCATCAAGTCAAACATGGATGAGGAAACCTGTTGAGTACCACCTACTGCATCTCTTGCTGATGAATTCATACATGTTGAACAATTTGGGCAATGTATATGACGAGAATAAAATGTACTTTCTGTCGGGGACTTAAATGGTAATCACTGAAATTGGCTCAGATTTTTCCCTCTAAGTTGTTCCCTTGCCACGTGCCACAAATCCAGTTTAACAACTTTTTCCTTTTGAACATGGCCAACATAGTCAGGAATGGTGGAACCAAGCAACTCTTGGTGATGGATATTGAAGTCTCCCTCTCAAAGTGCATTCAGTGCCATTCCCACCCTCAGTACTTCTTGCAACTGTTGTTTAATATGGAAGAGTATGGATTCATCAGGTTGGGAAGTGATTTGGGCTGGAGGTGGTAATCAGCACAAGGCTCCCTGTTTCTTGTTTGAGCTGATGCCATGAGACTGCATGGGCTCCAGAGTCAATGCTGAAGACACCGAGGGCAACTCCCTGTTTGTGTTATTACCCCTGTTGAGTTTATTGTGTTGGTGGGACAAGGCAAGACAAAGCCAGGGATGGTGATGATGATATTTATTACAGGTTCATGAGTATGACCTGTCAGCTGTTGCTTGATAGTTGATTCAGGTTTGACACAAACTTCCAAATGTTAGCACAAAGAACTTTTCAGGATCGACAGGCTTGTGTTTGTTATTGCCAATTCCACTGTTTAGACTATTAACAGGTGATCATCCAGTATAATTTCTTTTTTAAAACTTGATAATAGTCTGATATAATTGAGTGGCTTGCTAACCCACTTCAGAAGACATTTAAAGGTCACTTATGTTGCTCTGGCTCAGGTGTCACATGCAGACTGGACCAAGTAAGGCAGCAGATGTTATTTAAAAAAAATATTTGAGTGATCTAGATGGGTTATAACATCCTGCCAATGGTTTCATTGTTAGTATTAGACTAAATTTTAATTCCACTTTTATTATTTGAGGTCATATTTTGCCATTTGCTGTGTGAGATTCAAATTCATCTCCCAAGACCATTAAAGTGGATACAAGGTACTATGGATCCTGGCGATCTGTCATAATAAGAAACAGTGATATGATGCTAATATTACTGAATTAATCATCTAGAACCCCAGATGATAGCTGTGTGGAAATGAGTTCGAATTCCACAGTAGCAGATGGTGAACATTGAATGAAGTGACTCATGTTGAACTTGATATGTTAACTGTTTCTTTCTGAATGTTTGTTGCCAAACCTACTGAATTTCTCAAGCATTTTGTTTTTATTCCCTGCAGCAGCATCTTGAGCCTCTGGATTACTTTAGTGATATTACCACTTGTACACCTTGCTCAGCATCAGGATTAAACTGACTGGCCTGTAGTTACAGAATTCATCTTTATACCCTATTTGAACAAGAGTGTAAAACATACTTGGCCAATGGCAGATTGGAAAATTATGAAAATTATTCACATACATGATTAGATTACATTACATGTGGAAACAGGCCCTTCGGCCCAACAAGTCCACACCAACCCGCCGAAGCGCAACCCACCCATACCCCTACATTTACCCCTTAGCTAACACTACGGGCAATTTAGCATGGCCAATTCACCTGAGCTGCACATCTTTGGACTGTGGGAGGAAACCGGAGCACCTGGAGGAAACCCACGCCGACACTGGGAGAACGTGCAAACTCCACACAGTCAGTCGCCTGAGGTGGGAATTGAACCCGGGTCTCTGGCGCTGAGAGGCAGCAGTGCTAACCACTGTGCCACTGTGCCGCCCACAAATACTCCCCTTAATATTCTTAAATGCACCTCATCCAGTCCACGTACCATATCAACTTTTAAATGTTGATGGCTTACCTTGTATCTCCTTGTTGTCAGTGTCTGTACTACCTCCTTTTTCTTCTTGTGCAACCTTTTCTTCCATGGTGAAGACAGTTGCAAAATGCTTATTTCACACTTCAGCCATGCTGCATGTGCACATCCCCTTTTTGGTACCTAATTGGCCTCACACTAATTTATTTATGTAGAGAAGACTTTTTGATTATCTGTGTATTCGGTGGCAGTCTTTTCTCATAATCTCTCTCTGTTTATATTTATTGCTTTTGAATCCCTCTCTGAACCTTCTATACTCAGACCTGCTGTCTATTTCCAGCGTTTGTGACTTGACCTTTTATAAATTGCTTCATGTAATATGATCCTTCTCTGTATGTTTTTACACTGGGTTAAACTAAAGCAGCCGTATAATATTAACACATTCTTTGACTGTAAAGGTATGTTAGTGCTTTTAATTCGTCAGCACCTATGCTGTTTAACTGGATCTTTTCATTTGTTAGTTATTTAAGTATATTTTGTAGAAGCTGGTGGTGTTTGGAAATGAATTGATCATGTTTGGTCCATGCTTTTCTGATGAACGCTGCTTCAGATAATCACTGGGCAATGGTGTTCAGGTGGATGTCAAAAGATTCTCTTGTGAGAGAATCTGAAAAGAGGGATCATTGTTTAAAAGAGGTTGCCCATTAAGACCAAGATGAAGAAATATTGTTTATTCTGAGGGCTTTCTTCTAAAGGCCCTGTATGCAAAATCTTTTTAAGGCAGAAGTAACGAGATGCTTAATTACCAAAGAGGTTAAAGATTATCAGGGATATATAGAAATGCAAGTTGAGTTTGAAATCAGATCATCCATGATGGTATTGAATTGAGGTGCAGGCTTGAGAAGCTCAGTGGTCTACTCTTACTTCTTGTGTGTATGTTCATAATTGTTGGGTGGCAATTAGGAGGAGCTACCCTTGCCAAAAGATAATTTCTCTTCCCTAAATCACATGAAGAATTATGGATTTTTCATTTTATGACTCAGCCTCAAAAGATTTTTACTTGAATTTCTTAGAAATATTTGTACTTGTGTTCCAATTTTCTCTGAAAGTGTTCGCTCAGGTCACAGATTGCAGGATGTGAGATGAAAAATTGCAAACTGGCTTGACATCAAAGAGTTCAGATTTTGTAATGCTTTTTAAGTCCGGTACAGCTACCTAGGACATGTTCAAAATCCAAGCTGATTTTCCTGCAGGGGCAGAAAGCTACAAAGCTAGATTCTCTTTTCCATATTGATGCCTTTTTGTAGCTCATTTGTTTTATTTCACTTGAGTCAGTAGAAATTGTAAAGGCTTATTCTTAGTTGTCATTTAATTCTTGACCACTTACTTGTGCTTCAATAGTTGACCTTTTTAAATCAATTGTCCACAGAGTGAACTGAGCCCACCATTGTTAATAGAACATCCACTTCACTGCATGGTGCTCTGTGCACAAGTACACGCTGGAATGTGGCGGAGAAATGGTTTCTCCCTCGTTAATCAGGTAAATTTCAATCATAACATTATTTAGATTGAATTTTGTAACGTAGAATGTTTTACTATCAGAACAAGTAATGATTACAGAGATTTTAGTTACATAAATGTAAATATTTTTCAAGCTTTACACATGGCTGATGTGATAAATAATGTTCTGCAAAATCAGAAATGCACTTAACATATCAGGCTCTCTGTGTAACAACTGCATTTTCTTTTAAATGCTACTCTCCAAGCAGAGATGTTCTGACCAAGATGGTACAGTGTACTCTCTCTGTTTAGTTCAATTACTGTCTGGGATGCAACATCTATTTAATTGTCTTATCTATTTCCTAACATTGACTATTGGATGCGCTTTCCATATTAGAGCAAAATGATCCATTAACCAGACTTTTTCAATAAATACAGACATCCTGATTTACTTTAAAAGAAAAGCTATTCAATGAGGGTTAAAACTGGTCAGCACATGGTTTGTAATCGGAATACACATACTTTCCCTTTCTGTCCTCCACCCAAAAAGACATCAGACACATGTACAACATGTGCACATATCTTGGAGAGAGGGGCGAAAAATGGATTTCTCTCTGCAGAGGTTAATTTGGTAGGGGAGCAATTTTCACCAATAATGATTAATTTCCAAATGCTCAAAAATAAGGACAAGATGCGGAACACTCAGATTGCTGTCAGTGTGGTGCTCTGACAAGCACAGACACATCATTGGACATGCACAGCTGTCTCTGGGGTCTTGGCATATGGGGTTTGCTAAGGAAACATGGTCTCAGGAGGTCTTTCAGCCACTGTTCAAGAAGAAAGTAAGGTTTCACATTGGACTCACAATAAAGGTGTTTCAGAAATAGGAGTGATACGAGCAGGGAGCCTTTCTGTAAACATGTTTTTTTTCACCAATTGGAAAACAAGCAATCTTATAACAAAACACTTTTCAAACAAGACAGCCATAACACCCCAGCAGGTACTTTTGGAGATGTGACTCTCACCAATTTGCTTAAGTCATATATTTTCCTAGAAGTGTTCTTTTCATTGATCCCCTTTATAAAAAAAACGTATGTTTCTCCACTGAACTCGAAATAAATCCATTTTTCAATGATCCTTCAAAATTCAAGCCCTCAAGAAAATGAAATCTGAAGCCTTCATAATACAGTTTTTGTTTTAAGGTTGTGAAATTAATTGATGCCCAAAAATACATACATAAGGAGCACAAGTAAGTGTGCAGATATATCAAGCAATTAGGAAAATTAGTGGCATGTTGACGTTTTGTCAAGGGTTTGTAGTACACACCTAAGGAAGTCTGTCACGCTTCTCCAGAGCTTTGGTGAGACCGCACCTGGAATATTGTGTGCAATTTTGTCTCCCTTGAAAGGAAGGACATACTTAAATACTCACTCAGTCGGCCCTCTGGGATGAGCAGTTTGTCTAATGATGAGATTTTGAATACAGTACATCAGTATTCTGAGAGATGATCTCATTGATAAATTTTAGGTTTTATGAACAAGGGCTAATCATTTAGGACTGAGATGAGAAGAAATTTCTTCAATGAAATGGTTTGGAATCTTTGGAATATTCTACCCCCAGAGCATTGTGGATGTGCCACAGTTGAATACATTTAAGACAGGGATTGACATTTTTGATGTCTCAGGGAATTGAAACTTATTGAAAGCTGATGGCAGTGTACTGTTGAAACCCAAGAGTGGCCACAAATGTATTGAATGACAAATCAGGCATGAACACATTGTGATTAGCCTGCTCCTAGTTCTTACATTCACATGTTCCAGGATTGTTACAGTAATAAACTATTCTTGGATCTTGAAAGTGAAATTTGTCATGAAATCTAATAATTTTTAAATGTTGAATTATCTTTTATCAGCACTTGATAATTATCAGCAAATCCTGTATGATAGTAATACTTGATTGTATTCAATCCTCAAGTTATTCTCCATGCAAATTTTGTAAGTAAAAGCTGGCCACTCTAATTAAACTTGAGTCCATGTGCCATATGTGTTGCATCATCATGTAGCTAAATGAGAGTCTTTATTTTTGAGTTTTTTTGGAAATTCAGTTAAGCCGTAATAATTAATATTTGGAAAAGCAGCTAAGAGACTAATCTTTGAGTCATTGAAACTGGAGAGACTTTATAAAGCTCTCGTTAGGCCTCATTTAGAACAATTCTGGACCCCACACCTCAGGAAGGACATAATGGCAATGGAGCATGTCCAGCGGAGATTCACACGGATGATCCCTAGAATGGTAGGCCTAACATACGATGAACGGCTGAGGATTCTGGGATTGTATTCGTTAGAGTATAGAAAGTTGAGGGGAGATCCAATAGAAGCTTGCAAAATAATGCATGGCTTAGAAAGGGTGGATGCTGGGAATTTGTTTCCATTAGGTGTGGAGACGAGGACCCGTGGGCACAGCCTTAGAATTAGAGGGGGTCAATTTAGAATGGAATTTCTTTAGCCAGAGAGTGATGGATCTATAGAATTCATTGCCACAGAGTGCAGTGAAGGGTGGGACGTTAAATGGCTTCAAGGCAGAGATTGGTAATTCCTTGCGAGATCAAGAATTTAAGGGCTACAGGGAGAGTGTGGGTAAGTAGAATTGAAATGCCCATCAGCCATGATTTAAATAGCGGAGTGGACCTGATGTGCCAAATGGCCTTCCAATCCTGTGCCTTATAAAACAAGGTCTAATGCTGAAATAGAATAAATGATAAATCTGTCATACAACAACTGGAAGCTGTAAATGAGGACAAGACCAAGTTGGAAAGGGGATTTAAGAAAGAAATCCACAGTAAACCATTCATTTAATAAAAGATAGTAAATCTTGTTGCTTTTGAAGTTCTGAGAAAAGCAGCTTAGTTGCAGTTTAAAATCATAGAGGGGGCGGTTAGATATGTTTTCTGCTGACAGAAGTTGCAGGTCGACCTGTGCTCGAGCAGTGCAAAATTAGAGTTTTTTAACCAAAAGCTAATGGAAGGATCACAGCAGAATATTGTATCTTTGCGATTAGCTGGAACACAAGTGAAATCAGCATGAATTCCAGAGAATGGTAACATACCTTTTGAGTTGCTCCCAAGTTGGGATGAATTTTAAAGATTTCAGTAGATAAAAAAAATCTCCAAGGGTCAGGCTGAGATGGTGTAGAATAGAAAGTGAACTGACTTTGTAGCAAAAAGCCTGTCTTAGCCATTGTGTAAAGATGATGATGCTTTTCCTGTCTAATTATTTTGCATTTCCAATTAAGGTTGATTTTATAGACAGTAGGTGCAGGAGTAGGCCATTCTGCCCTTCGAGCCTGCACCACCATTCATGATCATGGCTGATCATCCTCAATCAGTATCCCGTTCCTGCCTTATTTCCATAACCCTTGATTCCACTATCCTTGAGAGGTCTATCCAGCTCTTTCTTAAACGAATCCAGAGACTGGGCCTCCACTGCCTTCTGGGGCAGAGCATTCCATATACCCACCACTCTCTGGGTGAAGAAGTTTCTCCTCATCTCTGTCCTAAATGGCCTACCCCTTATTTTTAAGCTGTGCCCTCTGGTTCATGTCTTTCCTCAAATTTGGAGACCAGAACTGCACACAATATTCCAGGTGCGGTCTCACCAGGGCCCTGTACAGCTGCAGAAGAACCTCTTTGCTTCTATACTCAATGCTTCTTGTTATGAAGGCCAGCATGTTATTAGCTTTCTTCACGACCTGCTGTACCTGCATGCTTGCCTTCATTGACTGGTGTACAAGAACACCCAGATCTCGTTGTACTGTCCCTTTATCTAACTTGACTCCTTTTAGGTAGTAATCTGCTTTCCTGTTCTTGTCACCAAAGTGGATAACCATACATTTATCCACATTAAACTGCATCTGCCATGCATCTGTTCACTCACCTAACCTGTCCAGGTCACCCTGTAATCTCCTAACATCCTCCTCACATTTCACCCTGCCATTCAACTTTGTATCATCAGCAAATTTGCTAATGTTACTATTAATACCATCTTCTATATCATTCATATATATTGTCAAAAGCTGCGGTCCCAGCGCTGATCCCTGCGGTACCCCACTGGTCACCGCCTGCCATTCCGAAAGGGAGCCGTTTATCACTACTCTTTGTTTCCTGTCAGGAGAAAGTGAGGTCTGCAGATGCTGGAGATCAGAGATGGAAATGTGTTGCTGGAAAAGCGCAACAGGTCAGGCAGCATCTAGGGAACAGGAGAATCGACGTTTCGGGCATTAGCCTGAAGAAAGGCTAATGCCCGAAACGTCGATTCTCCTGTTCCCTCGATGCTGTCTGACCTGCTGCGCTTTTCCAGCAACACATTTCCATCTTTGTTTCCTGTCAGCCAACCAATTTTCAATCCAAGTCAGTACTTTGCCCCAATACCATATAGTATGGTAGTCTTGGCAGAGTTTACCATTGTTAAAAGAATCTGTGGTGTAGTTTTGTTGGCTACTTGCTGATTATATGTATTTCTTTAAACATTATGACCTGGTTTTGGGCCATTAACAATGTTTTGATTATAAATGAGCATACAAGTATTTATTTAAGGTTCCAAATTTTATAGGGGACAATAGAATTCTATGTGCAATTATATCTGACCTTTTGTTATTGGTGCAGAATTATGAATGTTGTGGACTTGACCAGAATTTATTCTCCGTCTCAAATTGCCCTTGAGAAGATGGTACTGAGCCACCTTTTGAACTGCTGTTCGTGGTAATCAATAAGTGGTTGCCTTGTCTGTGGTTCATATGATGTCTTGAGACTTTGTGCATTCTTGTGTCAAAGTTGAGTGCACTCAGAGCAACTCTGTTCAACTGTATACCACCTCTGGTGGTGGAGCAGGAGACCCAGAATGGTAATGGTGGCATCAAAGGTAGTATCTTTATTGCACTTGTTATTGTTTGACTTGTCTGAACAACAAGTGTAAAAGTTTTGGCACAAGCCCTCGTGTGAGAAAGTAGGATATAGTATGGTTGTCTTGGCAGAGTTTCCCATTGTCAGTTATGATGTTTTGCTCACTGTGAAGTGGTCTGTCCATTTTGATTCTTTTGGTTTGGTTTTATACAGATGACTGCTTGTTAAGCCATTTCAGAGGACCAAGTCAACCACATTGTGGTTCTGGAGATTGGGTCTATTGTCACATGTCAGCCAGACCAACTAAGAACAGCAAGTTTCCTTCCATTGAGGACACTAGTGGAGCAGATGGATTTTCATGACAATTAACAAGATTGTTTAGTCAATATTAGATGAGCTTTTAATTTTGTTTTTATTCATTGAACTCAAATTCCATCAGCTACCATAATGGAATTTGAACCATTGGGTTAATTGTTACCAGTTGGCCACTTTACTCATTGGACCGATAAGCTGGTTTGTTTGTCTGTGTATTGTATTGGCTCACTACGCATCTGACTAATTTATTCCCTTCAATTCATTACAAAATAAATTGATTTGGAAAAGAGAAGATTGTCAGCATGAGAATCTCTTGAATGTCCCATTAGAACATTAGTAGTCGTACCAAATTATGAAACGTGAAATAAGATATAGTCCCTATGACAGCCTCTTCCCGTGGGATTGAAGCAATAATATAACAATGGTCATCACATCCTAAATACAAGAGAAGTTTTAATATTCAAGATATGAACCTGAGAGCAACATAGAGGATTTTCTAAATTTTGGTTCTTTAGTTCGAAAATCCTCTATGTTATATGTGTTTCTGTAGCCCACAAATCATTGAACTGTCAAATACTTGGTCCTTTTTGCTGTTTTTTTCTAGATCTATTATTATCACAATGTGAAATGCAGAGTGGAAATGTATGATAAAGACTTAATAATGCTCCAGGTAAGAGCCTTCATCCCAGCTAAAGTATTACAAAAATGACGAATGAGATTTCGAACAGTATCATATAATTTAGAATAGTTATTTGCAAAGGATTTTGGCCTTCTGCAACATTAAATTGAATGCACTTGTCTTAAATCTGTGCTTTGTGATTTTGTAGTTGGTGACACAAATGTCCAGCATTACTTGGATGATCTGTACCAATTTCTGATGTTTAAATCATTTTTCATCTGTAAAAGATGGGTTGAATGGGTTAGAATGTTGGGCAACTGTATTACTTTGCCATCTACAGTGCAGGTTTGTTACCTTCAGAAGAGCTGTGTTTGGCAACAGTCTGAATGCACCATTACTGCCCAGTTATTCTTTGGTTCAGTCGCATAAGAACGTTTTTGATTTCTCTGCCTCTGGACATTTGGAGTTTGTGATGTATTAATGGATGTTATAAAATTATCAAAAATGCTGTTGTACATTTTGTTTTTTCAGGCTGGAGCATCTATGATGGATCCAAACCATTTTCTAATGATTATGCTTTGTCGATTTGAGTTATATCATATATTTAATAGTCCTGACTATGGCAAAAGATTTAATTCTGAACACACCAACAAGGTGAAGTTGAAAAGCTTTTCTTAATCAAAAATTCTTCTTCAAAAAAATGACGATACCAGTGCATTTCTTTATGTTGCTTAAGTATGGAGTCATAGATCCTTTGGTCCAACTCGTCCATGCTGACCAGATGTCTTAACCTAGTCTAGTCCCATTTGCCAACACTTAGCCCATATCCCTTTAAACTCTTCCTATTCATATACCCATCCAGTTGTTTTTTCAATGCTGTAATTGTACTAGCCTGCATCACTTCCTCTGGCAGCTCATTCCACACACGCACCATCCTCTGCGTGAACATGTTGCCCCTTTGGTCCCTTTTATATTTTTCCCCTCTCACCGTAAATCTATACCCTCTAGTTCTGGACTCCTCCACCCCAGGGAAAAGACTTTGTCTATTTATCTTATCCATGCCCCTCATAATTTTATAAACCCCTATAAGGTCACCCCTCAGCCTCCGACACTCCAAGGAAAACAGCCCCAGCATATTCAACTTCTCCCTATAGTTCAAATCCTCCAAACCTGGCAACATCCTTGTAAATCTTTTCTGAACCCTTTCAAGTTTCACAACATCCTTCTGATAAGAAGGAGACCAGAATTGCACACAATATTCCAACAGTGGCCTAACCAATGTCCTGTACAGCTGTGGCATGACCTCCCAACTCCAAAACTCAATGCTCTGACCAATAAAGCAAAACATACCACATGTCATCTTCACTATCCTATCTCCCTGTGCCTTTACATTCACGGAATTATGAACTACACTCCAAGGTATCTTTGTTCGGCAATACCCTCCAGGACCTAACCATTAAGTGTATAAGTCCTGCTCTGATTTGCTATTCCAAAATGCAGCACTTCACATTTATCCAAATTAAGCTCCATCTGCCACTCCTCAGCCCATTGTCCATCTAATCAAGATCCCGTTGAACTGTGAGATAACCTTGTTCGCTGTCAACTCCAATTTTGGTGTCGTCTGCAAACTTACTAACTGTTCACATCCAAATTATTTATTTTAATGACGAAAAGCAATGGACCCAACACCGAACCTTGTTTCATACTATTGGCAACCCTCCACCACCACCCTCTGTCTTCTACCTTTACGCCAGTTCTGTATCCAAATGACAAGTTCTCCCTGTATTCCATGTGATCTAACCTTGCTAACCAGTCCACCATGGGCAACCTCGTCAAATGCCTTACTGAAATTCATATAGATCACATCTACTGTTCTGCCCTCATCAATCCTCTTTGTAACTTCTTTAAAAAAATCTTAGTCAAGTTTGTGAGACATGATTTCCCAAGCATAAAGCCATGCTGACTATCCCTAATCAGTCCTTGCCTTTCCAAGTGTCAAGTTTGTTCAAAGTCTGGAAGTAGGGTTAAGACTCTTTGTTTGTTTTCCATTTTTACATTTCATATGGAAGTTTATTACTGAGGGTATTAATTACTCTGCATTCTTATTAAACTTTACATTTTCAGGATGTCCTGCAACAAAACAATACTCTGATAGAAGAAATGCTTCACTTGATCATAATGGTGGTTGGTAAGATGCACATTTTTTGCAATGACTACTCAAGATGTTTTCTCAAATTTGACGCTTGTCACTTGACTCAGCTTGACATAATTTAATGCCAGGAGAGTAGGAGTAACTTTATTTCTTCAGTTCATTAAGATAGCATTATCAGGGATAGAGCTCCTTTCTAACAGGCTTTCTCTTTTATTGACTGATATCTGGTGTGAATTAAGTAAAGATGCTCTAGGTGGAGAAAGAAATCTAGTTTCACACATGACATTAATTATGCTTGTTTCTCATTGCAGCCTTAACTTTAGTGAGTATTATTTTATCTTTGTTGTGCAGGAGAGAGATATACTGCGGGAGTGGGTCAGGTGTCTGCTGAAGATGAGCTGAAACGTGAAATTGTTCATCAGCTATGCATAAGGCCAATGGCACATAGTGAATTAGTTAAAGCATTGCCTGAAGATGTGAGTACAGTATTTGTACAATGATTGACCATGTTGTCTGCATGCATGTTAATTCGACGTAACAGTCTTGTTTCTTTCTGGAATGACTTTCAGAAAGGCTTTCAGCAAGTCTTTTGATTAGGTTTAATCTTATGGGCAAGAAGTTTAGAGGAGGTGAAGATATTTTGTTTTCATCCCGAATGAGGTGAGAATCTGGAACTCACTGCCTTTAAGATTTGTAGAGGCAGAAACTCTTGTAACATTTAAGAAATATATAGATGTCCATTAGCAATGCCAAGACATATGTTTGGGCCAAAAGCTGGAAAATCGGATTATAAAAGATGGTTATTTTTGGCTGACGCAGACTTTTTCTGTGCTGTAGAGCTCTACGACTCTTGTGAAAATAAGAAAAATGTTTATCATCTTGCATGAATGATTTCTGTCTCGGGGTTTGAATCATTTCCTGCCAGTTTTTTTTCTTCTGAATTCTCCCTGTTCATCCCTTTTATACTGTAAGTGTAAAGTTCTGTATGTTCACTGCAGGGGCATCAGCCTATCAGCTACAACCTATTGTTAACTGATATACCATGGTTATTATCATGGATTGGAGCCCAAATTAGGAGACACTAATGCCACCACTATCTTAATTGGAATTGTCTGGTTCAACACAGACCAATGAGTTTATGTTTCAGTGCCATCATGTTCCATAGTTTGTTGATCATTTTGTTCTGGAAATCTTCCTAACCTGTGTTGTTATGGAAATGTTATCTTAAAAAAAAAACTTAAAATGTCAATGGATAGATGTTTTACTTCATGAATTTACAATATAATCAGCTGGACATGCAAGTGTCTTGAACTTCATGAAGAGAAAACCTTTCAAAAGCAAGGGCACTACTTTCTGCAGCAAAAAGGTTACATTTGCAATGAAAGTAAACTGCTTGAATGGATAGAACCTGGAGCACTTTCAGAGAAGTCGCATCGAGTCATAGAGCACACAAAGAGACCCTTCAGTCCAACTCGTCCATACGGACTGTACATCCCCATCTGACCTAATCCCATTTGCCAGCATTTGGCCCATTGCCCTCTAAACTTCTCCAATTCATGTCCCATCCAAATACCTTTTAAATGTTGCAATTGTACCTGCCTTGGACAGCTCATTCCATACACACACCAACCTCTGCTTGAAGAAGTTACACTTGAGGTCTTTTTTAAATCTTGCCCCTCTCAACTTAAACTAATGTCCTCTAGTTTTGGATACCCCACCCCAGGAAGAAGGCCTTGGCTATTTGTACTATCCTTTAGCCTCATGATTTCATAAACCTCTATAAAGTCACCCTTCAACCTCCAACGTACTGGGAAAATGGCCCATCCTATTCAGCCTTACATCCTGGCCACGCCCTTGTAAGTCTTTTCAGCATCTCTCAAGTTCAATGACATCCTTCCTAGAGAATTGTACACAGTACTCTAAAAGTGGTCTCACCAATGACCTGTACAGAAGCAACATAATGTCCTAAATCCTTTACTCAATATTCTGACCAATAAAGGCAAGTGTGCCTTCACCAATTTAGTCTCCCTGCGTCTTCACTTTCAAGAAACTATGCATCTAAACTCACAGGTGTCTTTGTTTGGCAACACTCCCCGGGATCTTACCATGAACTGTATAAGTTCTGCCCTGGTTTGCCTTACCAGAATACAAATTTATCTAAATTAAACTCGCATCTCTCATCTCCCACGCATTGGCCCATCTGATCAAAGTCCTGTTGTACTCTGAGGTAACCTTCTGAACTATCCATTCCATCACTTATTTTGGTGTCATCCTCTAACTTCGTAACCATGCCTCTGATATTCATATCCATATCTTTTATATAAATGATGAAAAGCAGTGGGCCAGCACCAATCCCTCATGTGGCGCACCACCGTTTATAGGCCTCCCGTCCGTAAAACAACCCTGTAGCACCACCTTCTGTCTCCTGCCTTCAAGCCAATTTTGTATCCATTTGGCTTGCTCCCCTGGATCTCATGTTATCTAACTTTACCAACCAGTTGACCATGCGCACCCTTGTTGAGCACTTTGCTGAAGTACATGTAGACAACGTTTACTGCTCTGCCTTCATCAATCTTCTTTGTCACTTCAAAAGACTCAATCAAGTTGGAGGTGTAAAATAATTACATTTAAAACACACATAACATCTACCACAGCAGCAATAGTCTTGAACCCCCCCCCCCCCCCCCCCCCCGCCCCCAGGAAAACCCCCTTCATCAGTGTTTCAGAGTTGTAAATTTATTGAAAGACCTGGTCCCTTTGAATGCAGCATTCATAAATGAGAAGTTTGAATCTACACCACTGTCTCCAGAAGAACCAATCACATGTGATCCGTGTTCTCTCTAAGCTGCGCAGCTGCTCATATGATTGGCATGCCAGTGCATTAACGTCTGGTTTTGGAAGTTGCTGCTGTTCTCTGACCTCAGAGGTCCAGCCACCGAAAACAACTATTAGAAGGGATGTTGATAGAAACGTAACGTGTGGAAATTACTTCAGCTACAGACTAACATTTGGGCAATCTGTCACTAATTCCTTTTGCTAACTTTAACTATTACTTACCCAAAATAGTGCTCTGTGATACATCTTTTTTTAATACTTCCCACATATTTGCTTGAGCCTTTTTAAAAAATGAAACCTAACTCTTGTTAACTGAGGAACCTGACTGTCTTGTTTCTAATATAGTAATTGAGCTACAATTTATAAACATATTAAATCAACAGTGTCAACTCGTCAAGTCTGTTGTGGCCACAACAAAATGGGAGAAGGGAATGAATCAATTCACCCCTCCTAACCTGGTCAAGACAATACAAATATATAGATAAAAGATAATTTGAGGCATGAACATTTTATGGTCCCAAAATGAAATGGAGATTAGGATACCTAGCATTTAAAACATATATAATTGAGTAATCAGTTCAGTAAGTGATGTACATCCTGCTGATTCTTTTCCCTCTTAGGAGAACAAAGAGACCGGAATGGAAAGGGTTATTGAATCTGTAGCCTCGTTCAAGTAAGTATAGAACTCTGTGAAAGAGGACATTAGTTGAATACTGAATTGAATTAACCTTGTTGTTACTTGTCTGCCTACTAGTGCTTTAATCCCTTTACTTTTCTGTCACAGGAAACCAGGATTAACGGGAAGAGGACTTTATGAGCTAAAACCTGAATGTGCCAAGGAATTTAATGTCTTCTTCTATCATTATTCTAGGGCTGACCAATCCAAGGTAATTACATCTTATAGTTAAATCCATTTAATATAGAATGAATGTGGAAGGTACGCGCATCAATACTTCAATTATTAATTTAAGGTATTTAATAGTGAAAGGGTCTTGTTGCTGTAGTAGTGTTTGTCATGTTCTGGGCCAGAGGTCTGTTTCAGGTCCCACCTGCCGTGGAGGACAGTCATCACATGTCTGAACAGGTTGAGTAATTTTTTTTTCAATTTGCATAAATTAAGTTAAAGCCAAATCAGACATGTACAGATGACAAAATAAGGAGCACCAAAACTATAATTCTCAACATGAAATATTCCCCTTCTAATCATGCATCTCATGGTTTTTTTTCAATATCATAAAATTATGTCATTGTCGAAGAAGATGCTTGGCCTATTATGTCTGCATCAGCTCTGAGTGAGCATCATGGCTTAATGCCATTCTCCCACTCTTTTCCCAAAACTCTGCATTATTTCTGTTTAGATCATCTTGACTATCTTGATTGAACTTGCCTCCTCTCCAAGCAACACATTCCAGACTTTTTAACCACTTGCCATGTGAAAATGTTTCTTTTCTCTCTCTGCATTTACATCATTTGCTAAATGTGAAACCTGTGCCCAGTTGATCTTGATCCTTTGATGAGTGGGGATTGTTTCCCCTTGTCAAATCTGACTAGATCTCACAACTTGAAAACTTGAGGCAAATGTCTTTCTAGCCTTTTCCATACAAGGAGAGTCTTCTCTTTTCCGGTCTTTCTCCACAACTGAAGTGAGTCATCCCTTGAACCATTCTCATGAACCCTTCTGCATGGTCACATATGTTCCCATCTTTCCTAAAATGTAGCTTCCATAGTATTCTACCTGAGACCTAACTAGTGTCTGGGAGATTCAGTATAACCTCCTATTTTTGAATTCTCTTGCCCTGTGAATGAAGTATCATGTACTGGTGCTTTATTGTTACAACTAACTAGGATAGTGTGCTGGAAATTACACACTGCTGTTTCTGGAGTCATCACAAAAGATAAAGATTTTCTAAAGAATGCCATGTTACCCACTTTACCCAACTTTCAAACCAGATTGAGAGAGAGCATGGATAAGATTTCTGGACTAAAGAAGAATCACAATATTTGTCATAAATAATTAGATGTCTGTTACAGGTAAACACATACAAGCATTCAGCATTTAATGGTACACTGTACTAATTAAAACTCTAATTCCCTTAGAGAGTCCCCCTTGCACATACGCAAATAGACAGGGTAAAGTAGGTTTTAGACTGAGGAGAAAAATGGGTCTTTGTTCCCCGGTTCTGTTGTTGAGAAGATCCTCATTGCTCTTCTGGAGGCCAGCAAATTGCATCAGGTGTCTTTCCCTGATTAGTAAAAGATTGTTAAAAATCACAATTTACAATAATTGTTACAGGAAAGATAAACTGATTTGCTGTAGGTTTAAAGTGAATTTTGATTGCAGAGAACAAAGAGATTGCTGCTGAGCTCAAGGAGAAATGAATATTTACTTTGTTACGTTTTCCCAGCTCCAAGCTGTTTAGTTTTTGGTAGATAAAAAGATCTCTGTCATTGATAACTGATGACTAACCCATAGACCAGTCAACTTCTTATTGCCAAAAAAAGCTGCATCAGTGCACCGCGTTGTCTGTGACACAGATTTCAATTACTACTTGTACAAATACTTGTTAACACAATGCCTGGCATGGGTATCAGGTTACTTGCTTCTCAAAGCTGCAGGCACACTTTCAGATACTGGTTTTAAAATAGCTTTTTCTCATTTCAGATAGCGGTTTTTGAAAAAAATACAATATCTATTATTAACCGCCTTTTCTATCTATCCTGCCACCTTCAAGGACCTATGTGCATGTATACCCATGCCTCTCTGTTTCTGCACACCCTTTGTTATACTCACTGGCCATACTCTTTCTCCTAAAAGGTATCACCTCATAGTTCTCTGAATTGAACCTTATCTGACTACTCCACCAACTTGACATTGCCCACTTGAAGTTCTGCACTGTCGTCCTCAGAACTTAGAATGCTTCTAGGTTTTGTGACATTTGCAAATTTTGAAGTTGTCTGCTGCCCTCCCAAGATCTAGGTCATTAGTATAAATTAGGAAAAGCAAGAGTCTAAATATTGTTTATGGAACACTTCACTATTTTCCTTACTCCATCATGGAAATTCTCCATTAATCATTAGTCTCTGTTCTTTTTAATTTGGTCAATTTTGTATCCATGTTAATACAGTTTCTTTTATTTCATGAATTATAACTTTTCTCAAATGTCTGTTGTGTGGAACTGTATTTGAATGTCTTTTGAAAGTGTATGAGCACCACATCAGCATTACCGTCATCAATCCAGTCTGTGAGCTCTTCAAAGGATTTCGGCAAATTAACTTATCATGATTTTCCGTTTGGAATTCGGTGCTGAATACTGCCAATTGATCCACATTTTTCCATGTGTCTATTAATTTTATCACAAATTTTGTTTCTTGATGCTTTTCTACTGTCAAAATAAAATGAACTGGTCTGCAGTTGCTGGGCTTATTCTCAAAATATTTTTTGTGTCAGGGCATAATTTATTGAATTCTCTAGTCCTCTGGCACCACCCCTAAGTTTGGTGAAGATTGAAACATTATGACCAATGCCTCTGCATGTTCCACTGTCTCTTCTGATCACCTTGGATGCGTGTCCTCTGGTCCTGGCATCTTACTAATTCTTCAAGTGCTGTCCGCTTTTTTTCAATATCACTTCCTTATCAATTTTGAACCCTTCTCTGGTTTCCTTTTCTGTTAGCCATGGCTTGCGTACCATCTGCTTCCTTGGTCAAGACAAATGTGAAATACTCCTTTTAATAGCTCAGCTGTGACCCCAACCTCCATGAGTAAATCCACCTTTTGGTCTCTAATTGTTTTTTTTATTAACCACCCTTTTACTTTTTGCGAACCTGATAAAGACTTGGGTTCTCTGTTATGTTAGTTGCCAGTCTCTTTTCATAATCCCTTTTTGCTCCTCTTACTTTTTCTACTCCCTACTATACATGTTTTATTCAACTTGTTTCTCAATTTTATTTTCGACTTGACACTATGCATAAGCATGCTTTTTCTTCTTTATCTGAATTCTATTTTAGTTTTCACCCGGGGAGCTGGAGAATTCATTTGCACTGCTTTTTTCTTTTGAGGGTGTACCTTCACTGTATTTGTGCCATCTGCTCTTTGAAGGCAACATATTGACTGGAAAACCTGAAGCTGAACAGTCTTTGGTTCCAGTTTATTCAGTACTGTTCCATCCTTGCTACAGAGTGAAGTTAGCTCTTTGCCAGTTAACCATTCTTACTATGGATTGCCATATAACACTGTCATCTTAAGCCTCGTGATGTAAGAATCTCTGGCCTGCAATGCTGTGCCACTGACATTGATCTATTTGTTTCACCTCATTCCCAAGAACCAGATCTAGCAGTGCCTCTGTTCTTGTTGAACTTTACACACACTACTGTAGAAAATTCTGCTGAACGCAATCAAAAATGCGTTCCCCTCTTTGACCTCAAATCAAAGAAAATATTTTCATCACATTTATAAGCTTTTGTAACTTAATTTTTATTAAGATCTTTTTTTCTCTGAAAGCCGAGCAATCTTGGTCCTGTCGTGACAAATCACAGCTAGTCAATTATAAGCAGACATCTTCTGTGGTCTTAGACCTTGGCAACTGAAAGTGAAGAAATGTCTTGGAAAGTAGAAGGATATCAATTAGCACTGACTCCTTTGGAACTGTTTTTCAACATTTTCTACTTATTTCTATTGATTATTTGTATATTTACCGATAAAGGGCAAGGAAAGCATTTATTTTAAAGCATCCGGTGTCAGAAGAAAAGTTGACAAAGATGCTTAACTTGATCATCCCTGCCTTTTGTAGCCTTGTTCTTCCTGACTGTCGCATCATTCTTTACTTCCTCCACTCTTCCCTTCCCCACTCTGTGTTGTTATCCCATCACTTTTCAACATGTATGACTTGAATAATGAACTCATTGACTTATTATTGTGCCATCACAGTTGGAGAGGCATTTCTGAATTTGTCTCCAAACTACTGTATTTCTTTACTGTATTTCTTTAGTCCAGGTTTCACATTTTCTTTACTTTTATAAGTATATATTTTGCAAGGCTTCAAAAAAAGTTTTTTATTTTTTTAAAAGCTTGTGCTTATGAAATGTGCTCACTAAAAATAAATTCATATTAGTGTTTTATTTTTCTTTAGGCTGAAGAAGCCCAAAGAAAGTTGAGGAAGCAAAATGGAGAAGACATGGGTATGTTAAAATTTTGGAGTTAATTTTATTTCATTTCATTTTGGATTGGGAGGTCGCCTGCTCACATATCATTGTTGACACGGTAGCTAATGTGGCTCCATGAGTCCTTTGTGTTTTACTTTAATTCACTGTCTTCCATATTTGACAATTCAAAATTGTGATCTGTGTTAATATTAGATGGATCAGTAAGTTCTCCACTTTCCAATCAATCAGGTCAGGATTAAGAGAGATCTCGGCAGGCACCTTTCGAAATTACTTGATCGTTACACATACCTTGCAACTAAATTGCAGTTTGAGTTACCTTTATAACTTTCAGGAGTAACAATTGTCAGATATACAGGCAGGCCTCGATTTACAAGCATCCAAGTAATGAACGCGATCCTGTACACTGGTATAATATTAAATATCTGATATATGAACAATGCCTGTACTTAGGATAATATAAAGCAGTTGTTCCTACAATGGCTGTAATTTTTGTGCAAATTGACATTTGAATAGACTTGGGAACGGAACATGTTTGCAATTCGAGGACTGCTTGTGTCTCTAAATGTATTTAACCAGGTATTCTCATTTACTTCAGTAAAAGACAGTGAACTATTTTTAACAACCTTTTCTGGCATGATGCAATCAATAGGAAGCTAGAAAGGGGCAAGAGATGATTATTTTACGTTATATGAATTGGGGTATTCAACACAATATTTGCTGAGTGCTTTCAGAAATTCATTTTCTGATGATTTTTGAGCAGTATTGGGAGAGTATTTTTGAGTGTGGAGGCAAATTTAGCTTGTTTTGTTGTCAATTATATCCAAAAGACATGAATTAACTTTGAATATTTTTATACGTGAAATGTAGCCAGTGCGCACAAGTTGAAATCATTTTGCAATAATGATATTCATGAAACTATCTTTGTTTTAGCTCTACCACCTCCTGTCCTTCCTCATTTTTGCCCCCTGTTTGCCAGTCTGGTAAACATCCTTCAGTCAGATGTTTTTATGTATATCTTGAGAACAGTCCTGCAGTGGGTTGTGGAACCAAATGGACATGCTTGGACTGAAAGTATGTTACAAAGGGTAAGCTTTGATAATCTCTTTGCATTTCAAAGTCAGATGGTTTCATTGATTGGAATTTATCTCATTTTTTCATAGCTGAAAATAAGCTTTTGTTTTAGTTTGACCTGGTTTTGGGACGGCAAAATAGAGGGGCATTTTTTGTTTGCTGCTACTTTCTAGATAAGTGGTTCATCCTCCTACATTGAAATATTAAAAAAGATGTTGGAGCAGACTCATTACACAGCTATAGGGATGAAAAATAGTTCACAATGGAGGGAATAGTGCAGAATTTATCAAAAGAAAAGTCATTAAAAAGTTTGTTAATAACTCTTTGAATTTCTTTTAAATGTTGGAGTTTGTTACCCCCTCATCTAAAAGGGAGGCTGTCCTGATTTTTGGTGTTATCAAAGCTGAGGTCAAAAGTTATATTTGTATTCCTTGTCATCTTTTCTATTGTACATTGCTTCCCAGCTATAACATTTATGCAATTTTTTTTCATTTGGTCTAGACAGAAAAAGTGTGCAAGTGGGGCCAAATTTGTATCCAGAGCAAGCTACAATGCAAGTTTTTACTCCTATGTACTCTAAAACATGTTGAGTAGAGTCCAGTTTTTGGGCACAATGTTTAGATTAGATTAGATTACTTACAGTGTGGAAACAGGTTCTTCGGCCTAACAAGTCCTCACCGACCCTCCAAAGAGCAACCCACCCAGACCCATTCCCCTACATTTACCCCTTCACCTAATGCTATGGGCAATTTAGCATGGCCAATTCACCTAACCTTCATATCTTTAGACTGTGGGAGGAAACCGGAGCATCCGGAGGAAACCCACGCAGACAGACACTGGGAGAATGTGCAAACTCCACACAGACAGTTGCCTGAGGTGGGAATTGAATCCAGGTCTGTGGCCTTGTGAGGCAGCAGTGCTATGTGTATGTGTGTTCTGTTTTGCTCACATAAAAGTGGAAGTGAGATTGGTTTATTAAACACATGCATTAGTGCTATATGTGAGGGTTCTGATGGAGCATGTCAGTAAAATATAGTAAATTGGGGTGACGTGGTTGATTTCACCAGAAAGGAACCAGCTAAGTTTTTTTAGGTACAGTCTTATAATTCAAGCTTGGCCAGTTAAGCATGAAATTCAAAGCATTGTTCACATTACTGTACAATAAAAATCTTCAATGAGTTATTGAAATTCTCAGGATTGAAATTGGCGATAGATAATGGAGTTAAGTCAGCCAGGGTGGCATGGTGGCTCAGTGGTTAGCACTGCTGCCTCACAGCACCAGGGACCCAGGTTCGATTCCAGCCTTGGCCGACTGTCTGTGTGGAGTTTGCACGTTCTCCCCATGTCTGTGTGGATTTTTCCGGGTGCTCCGATTTCCTCCCACACTCCAACAATCTGAAGGTCAGTGAATTGGCCATGCTGAATTGCCCATGTGTTTGGTGCATTAGTCAGAGGGAAATGGTGAGGGTGGATTACTCTTTGGAGGGTCGGTGTGGACTTGTTGGGCCGAAGGGCCTGTTTCCACACTGTAGGGAATCTAATCTAATTTAATCTAATTAAATCAAATTGGAACATATTTGAGGGCTGAGTAGTCTGAGTGTCTGTTTCTGTGTTTCTGCTGTTAATTATTTTCCATGTACATGCTGGCATTAATTAGCATTTTGTATTGAAATCCCAGTTGAAGAATTTGTATGAATTTAAGCTGACATCGACTCCTGGGATCTTTTTAGTCTCAAGTCACATTTATCATGGGCATGCTTTATGAGAATGTTTGATGTAATAACATGAAAAGTGTTGTATAAATTTACCTTTGTTTACATTCAGTCTTCACAATTTGTGAATCTGCTTTTGCTACCCGCAGATCCAAGTACTCTCAAGGTCAGACATAGACCCGATATTTTTGCCCGTTGTCTCGTTCAGTTTGCCTCAGTAAACTGATTGCAGTTCTTTGTGATACATAGGAAATGTACATAGGAGTGGTATCTGCATTTTTTGTTCTTATCAGCAGGAAGTCCATTTTCTATCACTGATAATGGGGTCTCAGTGTACTGACTATTAGATATGTTTGAGGTCAGTCGTCTTCATTTCCAATTCTCTCACTGCCATAACCAAATAACTTTTGGAAGCTGACCTTGTTTTTGAAGTACATTGTTTTCTTACTTCTGTACTTTTTGGAAAGTGCTTGGCACCTTGTATGAAGACACTACTATGATTGAGAAATTTGTGAGGGTATGTATGTGGGACTGTCTTACTACTTTGCCATGGCAGAAATTAACCAAATACCAATGAGCACTATTTCCTTTATTATTGCTTATGTCTGTTTATTTTGATTAACTTTGAATAGATAAATTTCATTATATCGTAATCCTGTTCACATAGGTTTTGCACTTGATTGGAATGGCTTTAAATGAAGAGAAACAACAAATAGAAAGTGCAAGTGCAGACAGTGATGTGACCTTTACCTTCACCTCAAAATTTTCATGTATGTATCGATTCTGTCAAAAATTCTGTTGCCTGGTAAATAATAATTGAGATAAGACAGGTGCCGTTTATTCATTTGGTTCGGTCATTCAAATTTTTTTCTTTCTTATGCCAGATTCACATCTTTCCTTCACCTGTTCATAAAAAGTTCTAGAAATTTCATCAGAATAACTTACACTTTTATTCAGGTGTACTATATTAGGTGAAGTTATGCAAGTGTTGGTTATTTGCATATTGACATTTTAATTTACTCTGGAACTATTTGGCAGGTCCTGGGGATGCTCCAGAAAACGCACCTAGCATTTTAGCAATGCTGGAAACCTTGCAGAATTCTCCTCATTTGGAGGTTTATAAGGACATGATCAAATGGATACTTAAGGTATATTCCAGTGTTTATTAAGTGAATTGCTTTGTTCCAATTCAATGTTATCAGAAAATAGATTTGTATGGAAGCAGATCTATCTTAAGGGAGAAAACTTTGACAAATTATCCTGTTCACAAAGTGTTGACTGTTTTTGTTTTTATTTCCCTGTGTGAGAAAGAGTACCTTTTACCTCTTGAGCTGATTTGTAAACTAACAGTGCCACAGTAAAAGTCCACATTATTTGCCATTTTTTATTGATCCTTCTATTATGTAGTCATGGAATGTTGTTACACTACCTCATCTGCACCAGAAGGAAACTTCTGTCAGATATGTGCACTGATGTGAAATTGGTAATGTAATGCAAGAGGTCATTCCCAATTTGATGGGAATGCCATTTAACTAAGAAGTGAGAGAGTAGTTCCTGGTGCACTCTTGTATTGGAGGAGAAAGTGAGGACTGCAGATGCTGGAGATCAGAGCTGAAAATGTGTTGCTGGAAAAGCGCAGCAGGTCAGGCAGCATCCAAGAAGCAGAAGGGCTCATGCCCGAAACGTCGATTCTCCTGCTCCTTGGATGCTGCCTGACCTGCTGCGCTTTTCCAGCAACACATTTTCAGCACTCTTGTATTGCTTAGGCTTAATACTATGTTGATATAATAGCAGTCAAATATGAATTTTCATTTCAAGTTATTTTTGGTTCATTTGTGGGACTTGAGCCATTACTGGCAGGCTAGCACTTATTGCCTGTCTTTAGTTGTCCTTAAGGGCGGCACGGTGGCACAGTGGTTAGCACAGCTGCCTCACAGCGCCGGAGACCCGGGTTCAATTCCTGCCTCAGGCGACTGACTGTGTGGAGTTTGTACATTCTCCCCGTGTCTGCGTGGGTTTCCTCCGAGTGCTCCGGTTTCCTCCCACAGTCCAAAGATGTGCAGGTTAGGTGAATTGGCAATGCTAAATTGCCCGTAGTGTGAGGTAAGGGGTAAATGTAGGGGTATGGTGTGGGTTGCGCTTTGGCGGGTCGGTGTGAACTTGTTGGACCGAAGGCTGTTTCCACACTGTAATGTAATCTAATCTAATCTAAAAATCTAATATAATCTAAAAAAAATCTAAAGGTGGTGGTGAGCTGCCTTCTTAAATCACTGCAGTTGACATGCTATGGTTGATCCACAAGTAATTCCAGGATTTTGACCCAGCAACTGTGAAGGAATTGTGATGTATTTCCAAGTCAGAATGGTGAGTGACTTGGAGGGAAATTTGTAAGTGATGTTCTCATGTATCTGCTGCACTTGTCCTTTTAAACTGAAGTAATTGTGGGAAGGTGCTGTCTCAAGGATCATCTTTGGTATTTGCTCTGATTGTGTGTGTGCGCCATTAGCATGAAGACTTAAGAGGGTCATAGAGAGAGCTCGTCACCATCTTTTCATAGTAACTTGGGTTTGGGCATTAAATGCAGCTTTGTCCACAACTTCAGAACAAATGAGCGGGCAACTCTGTCTTTGGGTAAATTTCTATTTTCTAATGTTAACCGTTCGCTCACTCAGCAGTTTTTGAAAAGGAAAGTAATTGGGCTGTCATGGAGTGGATAAGTAAATGAATACCAGGTACATTATAATTTACAGTCCGCAAAATAACTTATTGTTATGCATCGTGATCTGAAACAATGAACTTGGATGCATTGTGCATCTAAAATCTAAAAGTGAAGTATAATTTGTAACTGTAGTACCAGAGGCTTACTATTCCCATCAAATAGGAAAGTAAGAACATATTTAGGAGCACTGTAGGTAATGTCATCCCTCGAGCCTGTTCTGCCATTTAGTCAGATCATGGCTGAATGTTGAGCTCAACACTATTTTCCTGCCCAGTCTCCATATCCCTTTGATTTCTTCGTGTCTAAAAATGGATCAGGCGACTCCTTGAGTATTCTAAACTGCTGAGTCTTCAGAAACCCCTGAGTTAGGCAATTCTAAAGTTTGACAATCCACTGAGTGCAGAAATTTCTCATCTTAGTCTAGTCTGGCTATTCCCTCACGCTGTTCTGATGCTTCTTAGTTCTACAAAGTTTTGGACCCTTATACTCCATCTTTATTTCTTGGGCACTCTTCTTATCCTAGGATAAATTTAGTTAACCTTTGTGGTGCCCATTATGAGACAGGTATGTCCTTTTTGGATATGGCATCAGATCTGTATACAGTACTCCATGTGTGGTTTTGTCAAAATCCTGTACACTTGCTGAAAAGCATGCTAGATGTTGTAGTCCAAACTCAAAAAATGACCAACATGGAATTTGCTTTCCTAATTTATGCTGTACTTGTATGTTTGGTGACCAAGAATGTCCAAATCTCAATTGATAATCAATATTTACTAGTTTCTCACTGGAAAAATATGCAGTTTTGTTATTTTGCGCAACAAAGTGAATAAGTCTACATTTTCCCACATTATTCTACTTTTGCCACCGACTTAGTCATTCATTTAACTATATTCATGTGCAGAACCTTCATGCTTCCCTGGTGTGAATTTTAAAGTGGTTGTGCAATTCAGTAGATGGTTGGTTGTGGGGTCAGGATCCCACTGAAGGTAGTTCTCATATAAAGCATGTTTGGGCAGTGTGATTTAGCTGTAGCGTCAATGAAGAATTAGGGAACGGTGTTTTCAAGAATGCTTATCTCTGTTGGCAATAATATGATTCCAACAGTGATTGTTTTGCACAATTGGTTCTGCGTATGCGCTGATGTCAGCGCCAAAGCCTCAGCGCTGTTCTGCACGTGAACTATATCAGCATCCAAGTCTCCCAGTCATTGTCTACGTGCACTGAAGCCTCCATGCCATTCTGTGTATGTGCTGATGTCAACTGTCGTCAGAGCATGTGAGAGGTACGCGATTATACATTGAGCACTTTATCTCAAAAATTAACCTAATGATTGCTTGTTGCTGTCTCTCTTGAGACAAGAATATTGTTCTTTAATTCCTGTATAAACCCTGTATAATTCCTGCAGGATTGCATTACTCTTATACACACCATTTGCCTTTCTCGTTTGTTCTTGTACCTGCATATCTCTCAATCTAAACCAACCCCAAAGAAACAGTAAGAAGACCAATCAATCACCTACTTTTGCAACCTCAACTGCACCTGAAGGTGGTGAAGATGATGATGATCTTTGTCCCTGCATTAACAATATTTTTTTCAATCTAATGTGTTAAGTTTGCTTTTGTTTCATTAATAAATATGATTTAAACCTTCATTCAGGCTGTGCTGTACTTTGTGTTAGGTATTTGTGTGATCGCGAGTGGAGAACTACCTGTATCTTCCAACCACTACATGATTAAGTCTGGACAGGAAAGCTCATGAATGCTTTTCCACCGTCAATACTTCAGTGGATAATTAATGCCCAGTTAAGAGTTTCATCCTAAATAATCAGAGTTCAAAGCTAAGAAACATTTTGAAACTAAATACTTCTAATTGATTATTTTTCTTAACAATTTGCAGCTACTGAATAGTAGTGATTTCTATGGCAATTATGCAAACTAAGCAAATTGTGCATTTCATGAAGTAGATGCCTGCAAATTGTAATGCCTTTCTTATTTAACATATTCCAATATATTATGTAAATCTTTGAGGAGAGATGTTCCATTTTGCAATGATGGTAGTCCCAGTCTTTTAAGTACCGTATAAAGATAGAACAACTTTTCAAACAAAAAGCTTGTTATCCATTGGGAGAGAAAATCTTGACTAATTTCATTACTTAACCTGAAAGCAATTACAAAATGTACCCTGATTTTGTGTCATCTTTGTGTGAAGATAACCTTGTATTTTAGTGATGTAATGGATTGAAGCATACCTTTAATTTGTAATATTCTCTGAAATTAATGCATGGACCAATAGTAAAACTTGCTGCTTTGTTTTACACGTAACATAGATGAAATAGGAAATTTGGCAACAATTGTTTTCTGCTGGGGCTATATTGTAAGGTCCATAGCTTTGTTGCTCATAAAATTACTTATTGCTTAGATAATTGGAATGGGGGTGGTGGAAATCATTGTTTTTGATAGCCTTATTTCAGATGGTCCGAAAACTCTCAATAAAGCATTAAAATTAATTTTCTTTTTGAATTCCTTTTTGAATTGGGCTCTTCCACTGATTATCTGCCTTTTATTTGAATATGCATCCTGTACCCAGTTACCTTTTTAATTTGGGAGACCTGAAACAACAAACACCAGTATACTACTGCTGTGGTTGCATAACTTTAAGAAATGTGGAAGGCAAGAATTGGGTGTTAACATTACAGTTGTAAAATGGATTTTTAATTTGTTTTCAATTCTGAAAAGACTGAATTTTGTTTTAAAGCTTTTTGGAACTGTTAAAAAGATGAGAGAACGAAGCAATTTGGCCCCTATTATAGAAACAGAAGGGCATGGCATGGAAGAGGTAAGATAATGCCTTAACAGTGAACCACTTAACACATTTCTTTCTTGGAGGAGAAAGCAAGGCTCAATACAGCTATTAAATTTTAATGATTTGGAGATGCCGGTGTTGGACTGGGGTGTACAAAGTTAAAAATCATACAACACCAGGTTATAATCCAACAGGATCAATTGGGAGCACACTAGTTTTCGGAGCGACGCTCCTTCATCAGGTGATAGTGAAGGGCTCCACTATCACCTGATGAAGGAGCATTGCTCTGAAAGCTAATGTGTTTCCAGTTGAACCTGTCGGACTATAAACCTGGTGTTGTGTGATTTTTAACATTAAATTTTAAGGTAGTTTCCAAAATGTTTGTTGAAGCACAAAAATTACTGTAATCCTTCAAAAGTATTTGTTAATAGTGTATGACCTTTTCAGTAACAAAAAGCACGATTTGTGTAATTTATGGGTTTTTTTTAATAATAGGATCTGGTCGAAATTTCCCCTGCCAGTGGTGTCTTCCCATCATTTATTACATTCCAAGTTTTCATTTTGATTTGTGATTTTTTTTTTCTCCCTCCTTTCTGACTTCTGCTGGAGGCATTGGCTATTTCAAAAGCTGCAGTGTTAATATCATCAACAGGCCCCACTATTCCTTCTAAATATACATTTGTTTGTTTGTACTTTGGTGTGCAACATCAGTTTGATGTTAATTTGCAGGCATTATCACAGTGCATGTGATATCAACATAAATATCTTAAGAACATCGGGGAGCAGGATTTCTGGTGTTTACTCTTCAGTCGTCCAAGTCTATGAAACCAGAAGTAACAACATCCAACTACTTACAGCTACTAATTCGGAACCAAAAACCATATGTGGTTTTGAGACCTTTTTTGTACTTTTGGCTGACTTAGTCTTCACCAAGTTGTCTGACCCATTGAAAGGAGTGTGATTTACATTTAAATTAATAAAATTGCTCATTTCTAATATTGATTAGCATTTTTGGATGTCTGTAATGCAATTGCTTTTATATTAGATAAAGTTATAAATTTGTGTACTGGAAAATGCTTGCAGTGGCAAGGTATTGGATTGTATTGAAAATAGATACTTTCATTTGTCTGACTGAACCTTTTAAACAAAAAAGTAAGAATGCTTAACATTACTGCAGCGAGCCTTTCTCTTCTGCCTTTCAGTAAACTGCCCCTTCACTTGCCTTTGAGATCGAAATTATTACTTTACGAACTGTTTTTTATTAGGTCATTCTGTTAATCGTCTTTTTTGTAGTGTTCACGAGATAAAGATAAAGCAGATAGGAAGCGGAAAGCTGAAATTGCCCGGCTGCGAAGAGAGAAGATATTGGCCCAGATGTCAGAAATGCAGAGACATTTTATTGATGAAAATAGAGAGTTATTTCAACAGACATTAGAAGAACTAGAAGCTTCATCTTCCACAGCCCCTGACAACAGGTAAGCCAACAGGGTCTTTAGCACATATAAGTGTTACATATCAGGCATTTGCTTGTTTCAATGTATATTGTAGTAACTTTGAAAGGAAAATTGTACTGTTGTCTAGATTTTGGTCACATTTTTTAATCACATGGTGTAAGCACCCGAATTGAGAACTCAAAATTGCAAATGTTTTATAAGGAAAATTAGCATTAGTAAAGATGGAAAATAGGATGCTGTCCATGTGGGTTTGTGCATCCACTGGTGGCATTTTGCAGGTACATCTGGCAAAGATGTGAGAATCAGTTCCACATTGTCTTCGAGCCAGCAGTGCTGAATCTTAAAACTAACATTTGTCGGAGAACAATGGCTGTGTTCTTGTCTCGTTTTCATTTGACAACATGAGCAAACTGTCTCTCAATCAACACATAAGGCAAGTTAATTTTCCTTCTTGGAAAAGTTGCTTATCTAGTATAATGCTCTTTCTTTTCTTCCCACATCTAATTCATGCTGACATTCTGCACCTTCACCTCCACCATTGCCCTTTTTCCATAAAACTATTCTAATCTCTCACCATGGCGGGGCTCCCAGTATGGCTCTCATTTTGGTCCCTTATGTCTATGGAGGAAAGTTTATGGAGGAAAACTGATTTATAAATTAGTCACCAGATTTGTGTTGAAGTACTATCGGAATCTGCAATTTTCTTTCCAAACTGCTCATTATTCTAAAGTCATACCGGATAGTGAAAACAGCCGAAAGCTTTGTTTCTCCATGCCAAACATCGTCTTAAGCCCTCTCACCACCACCTCCACTCTTAAAAGCAAGAGTAAATGTGAGGAATTCATGAATTTCTTTGTCACAAATATTGAAACTATCTGTTCAGCTGCTTCTGCTCCTTCCTTTCTTTCCTTTAGCCAAATCTTCCTGAAGGTTTCTTCCACCCTAGCTAACTTTTCATTGTTTCTCTTCGGTCTCACAGTGTCCTCTCTGAGTGCATCCCAACCATACAGTTCACTTCCTGTTCCCTTGACGTTATTTCCACTCAGCTGTGAACCGCCAAACTTCTTTTCCCATGTCACCTCATATTGTTAATGGTTCACAACTTTTGGACACTGTCCTTCTTTTCAGATTTGCCATCATCATGCTATCTTTAGAAAATAATCCACCTTTTCCCTCTGCCTTTACAAATTACATGCCAGCTGCAGTTTCATTTTTCTCCTCAAACTCCTTGATGTGTTGTCATCTCCCCGACCTGTTGCCACTACTCTGGCGTTGCACATTTGAACCTTTCCAATCATAATTATGCCAGTTTACTACCAATCCAACTCACAAGGTGCATCCAATGTGATTGTGGTAAACTATTCTTCGTTGCCACACCAGCCTCAAACATTTCTCCTCACTTATTCCAGCAGGGTGAGACTGATGATTTCTGCTTGGTTCTTTCTGGATATTATGATCCCTATTGATAGTAATATTGACTATGTCGGATTCCCAAGTAAAATCTGCCTTAATAAATGATAATTGTAATATTTTGTGGTTGATTGTAATGTCACTGAATATATTCATGTGAAACTGCAATTTTTTTAACAAGTGAACAAAAGTTTATTGTACAAAAGAGAAACAAACATGACAGTTTAGAAAGATCTGAGCATAAATAACAAAGCTACAAAAAAGCAAAAAAATTCAAACTGTTTCTCACCAATGTACTTCTACAGATACAATATTGCAGAGAAATATCACTACTATCTCATCTCTTAATTTCTTTCTTGACAGACTCTCTTCAGCTCTCTTTCTTAGACTGCTGACACAGTTCTACAGTTTCTTTCCAGTCCTGTTGGCCTTAGCTTCCTCTTCTGATGGTTTACACTTCTTTTCAGTTCAGGAGGCCTAAATCTTTGACTATTCAATACAAGCTCTCATAGCTAGGAGATTTCTCAAGCTAAAATCCTTCACTTAGAATGACTGTTCTTCTCCTGAACTCAATTCTTAATTTTTCTGCTAGTTAGAAATTGATCTCCTGAACTGAACTCATCATTTTTCTGAACTAAACTCAAAATGAAACTAACATTTTCTCTGTCTATTATAATTGTAGTGGTATAAATATGTCATGAATTAGCATCACTGCTATCCTGCTTATCCCTGAACTGAATGGCATGCTTTCTTGGAAATGATGTAATCAGCTTAGTATTTTGAATTACTTTTCAAAGAGATAAAAGAAATTCACAATTTAAAGAAAACCCATCAATTTCGGTTTTAAAAATCCAACATCTGAACATGATAATGATATCTCAGACAGGTCTAACACAATTTTTGCTAAAAATGAGTTGAATGGGTTGCAGGTAAGGATGCAATCAATTACCAAATTGCATTTTAAATGTTGTAATGTGCAGCTAGGATCATCAATGTCCTATCTGTAGAATAAAAGTTGCCATAATTGAGTAGAATTGGTAACATTTGTATTTGTTGGATGTTGGGGACAAATGTTTGGGTACCTTTTCTCATTTGTGATGTTTTGGTGTTTCATAAAGTTAACTTGTAACCAAAACACTCAGCGTCCACTTGCATTTCTGGTATAACCATTATCTTGGTGTTTAATGCCAAAGATGTGTGCAGAAGAAAGTGATGATTCCGTAAATTACTGTTTATGGAGAGATAAAAGAAAAAATGGTGAAGGAACAAGTTGCTTCAATTTTTCACTTGAAACATTAGCATAATCAAGCATGTATTGGAATTGAGACCTATAATTGAAATGATGGGCAACATTCTTGATTTGGATGAAACATAATGACTGTCCAAAGACTAGGGTATATGACTACTTCCCATCTATGAAGATGTCCCAATAATTGGGCATGTAAGACTTGAAGCCACAAACAAGTCAATGGGTAGTTGAAACACAAACACCAAGAAGACAGGATCCAAGCCATAGACCATTTAGTATTGGCATATGCTGTTCACTGATCCCATGATTTTCTGAAGAGGCAGTTGAACTTAGCAAGGTACGAGGGAATTATTTACTCCGTGTCTGTGAGAGATAATGTGGATGGTAGTGGAAAGTTTGTATTCTTCACAATTGGGGAATGGAAATCAGATGTATTCATTTATACAAGTGATTCTTATGCCATATGGTGGGATCAAGAATACAACTGTGGCCTGGTTAAAGTATTGGGAGAAGTAACAAATGCAGAAGAGCATTCAGTTTGCTTTGTGTCTCTTTCTGTGCTCTGTGATAGCTTTCGTTGCAAATTCAAAGTTGCATTTCAGGACAGCATTGATCTATTTGCTGTTGAGTCTTGTCATTCCACACTGTCAGCAGCTATTATTCCGATATGGCCATCTTCCAATATAACAAGTGATGAACATTAGTATGGAAGCAGAAAAAGTCAGCTGCTGATATATCTAACCTTAAATACCTTTTGCAGTTTTTTAATAAGTTGCTTAATTAAGCTGCTGAAGTTGATTTTGAAGTATGTTTAACATCATATGATCAGTTGATCGATGGGGTTTGACTCTGAGACGAGTAAGTCAATTCAAACATGGAGTCGTATTGTAGTATAGGAGAGCAATGAGCAACAATTTTCCTGTGATCAAACTGTGAATGACAAATGCAGAAGACAATGGAGAGACTGCCTTGAAGTAGGATGAAGTGTCGTGAGTTATTGCCTTTGTCAACTGGAATGTTTCCTTGGATGCGGAGTCTTGACGAGAAAAAAACGATTTTCTAATTTCATTGCAATTTGGTCATTTGGCATTGTGATGTTTGCATTTGCCAAGTGTGAGTCATAGGTTATCTGCATATTGCATACATTATGGCCTATCCAAATAATTATACTGGCTTACTGGAAGAATGTTGCTTCAGGATGATTTAAGAGTTAATTTGGGAGGGTCTGCTGTGTTTTCTCAGAATTTTATCCTCAGGCAGACTTGGTGATCTCAGTTGCAGCCTTACCAAGATGACGTTTTGAGGTTTGATTCTTAATAGAAGGTTTCTTTGACCATCTGAAGATGTTAAATAATATCCACACTCAAGCAGATGCTGCCAGACGTGCTGAGCTTTTCCAGCAATTTCTGTTTTTGTTTCTGATTTACAGAATCTGCAGTTCTTTTGGTTTTTAATCCAGTGTCAATCACTTTGCTTGATAGTATATTTTATATGCTGCAACAAGAGATAATGATTTTCTCTTTGGTTTCAAATGTATATCATTTTCAAGTAAAAAAGAACTTGCTCTTTTTAATCATATCCTTCACAACTTCAGGAATTGTAAAGTGTCTCCCAGCTAACTGAGTATTGCTTGAATAGTAATCATTGTTGTAATGTAATAAAATTGCTTTACTTAGATAATCACTACTCAGCAATATGTGTACCAATAAAATGTGTATTGTTCTGATGTTCATGTTATCTTATTTTATTTCTAGACCTATAGTTCCTGATGCAGCATTGATTGCTTTAGGTCCCAGACAAACCAGAGTCTTTGAAGAGAAGCAAGTTGTTACATGCATTTTGTGCCAAGAGGAACAGGAGATTAGAATGAACAACAAAGCAATGGTTTTGGCATCCTTTGTTCAGAGATCAACAGTTTTGTCCAAGAATAGAGCAAGGACCATTCAGGATCCAGGTGATTTTTTACATTGGTGTTTATGATGCTGGTACTTTCCATTGTTGAAAGTAAAAGTTCTTAAATAAATTCCTTTCTATAATTGCTGTGAAGTTGCACCTTGGTAATTTGTTTTTTCTATTTTCCTTTACTAGGCTGGAAAATTTGACAATTTTTTAATATTGTTTGAATCTCAACCTTTTAAATATTTAGATTTTTCTCCAGTGATTCGTAAATGTATATTACATCATAATACCATAGATGACGTATTATAGCCTGTTGCCTAACAGCTTATAAACATGGGTGTTTTTTTATAGGTGGAGCTCAGCAACAATATTTACAAGTTGCGAGTACCAGAAAATATTCTTGTTCAACTTCAAGTTGAATTTTTTTTAATTTTTAAGTATGATTTCTTTTCTCATCAGAAAATCATGACCCATTGTTCATGTCGCCTGATTTGGCCTGTGGCACTCATATTGGTAGCTGTGGACACATCATGCATGCTCACTGTTGGCAGAGGTTAGTACCGCATACTAATAACAAATATTTTTGAAGCAATAAGTTGCTGAGATTGTTTTAGTTTATTTACAGAAAATTATATGCTAGCAACAGGCTCGAAATGAATAGTCAGCCACCATGTCAAAGTCTTTAAGTGTCTATTATTATTTTCTGATTTTTGCTAAGGATTATTCTTGGGAAGCAAGGTGATTTCATCTATTTTAGTATGAAACTATTGTTCAAAGAACCACTGCATAGTCTTGAGTTTTTGAGCAATTAGCATCACCATTTTATCAGTCAGGAGCATGACTGTTCAACTGTGTTGCTCCTGATCAGTAATGATTTTTAAATATTCAGAGCATGAGGAGGAATGTATCTACAGTTTAAATACCTGCTACCATGTCAGGTTTCTACCATGCAGGCTTTCAGCTACAAAGATCATTTTCAATGGCTATATCTAAAATTTTTCTAATAGTCTCTTAAAATTATAAGCCTGTGCAACTTGCAGTTGTTTACTTTTCCCTTACACCATTTACAAAATGTTCATGTTCAGATCTCAAATTCAAAAGATCACTTCATTTCTAATCTACTCTAATGTTTACAGACTGTATCACTTTCTGTTTGTAATGATATGAAGCGTTTTTTTTGTTTTACCAGTTACTTTGATGCAGTTCAAGCAAAGGAGCAGCGGAGACAGCAGCGGTTAAGAGTGCACACAAGCTATGATGTGGAGAATGGAGAATTTCTTTGTCCACTGTGTGAATGTTTGAGCAACACTGTTATTCCTTTACTTCCTTCTCCTAGAAACCCATTGAACAGGTTAGATTATTGCATTACCTACATTAATAGAATAAATAGCCTACTCTACTCCACCTTTTGGATTCCTAATATAGCTGGTATTAGTGCTTGACACAATTTTAAAAGTTTTTTCTGTCCACTTCACACTGCAATTAATGTTGCTTTTTTTCTGCATCTGTTATCTCCCACATCTCCTCCATCTCTCCTTTACAAAAGGTATGACACCACACTAGGCGTAACATGAAGTGCAAAAATAACTTGGGAGTCTTTTCCTTCCCCACCGTTCTTTACCTTGGTGTTTTTGTTTGTTACCAAGATGTATCCACTCAGAAATTTATGCTGCTTTCCTATTTTTCCTATGGTGAGAAGCACAATTCAAATAACTCATCAGTAGCATCAATAATCGTCGCCATTGCACTAAACATAAAGTTGCAACACACAAAGAAACCATTCATTTCCTGTATACAGTCAGTTCTTCTATAATGTGATGGTTATGTTCTTGTCCAACCTCATGTTAGAACAATCGCGCTTTAGAAACAGTGCTCAAAGTGTTGGCACTGTAGTTGAGTTACAGCCAACAAACATTTTAAAAGTTCATGCTGTAGAAATAGCATCCTTAATTCGTCAATCGCGTTATTTGCATTGCTGAAGCGTGTGTTAAAACAGAACGTCCTGCACTGCAATATTTAAGTAGGCATAAGTTGGTAATAAGTATTTTTTATTAAACTGATATGCATCTGTACTCAAAAGCCGTTACCCTCAGACAATTTCTTTTGGTGGGCAAGTTCACAGTGAAACAGGCGTGTTTGTTTTAACACTGCATCTCCAGTAATTCATAACCTGTAACATGCCTTGAACTGTAATAATACAAAAATGTAAAGCTTCATGAAATGCAACTGTTCATTTTTAAATCATGCAATTGACATCATGTTCATTATAACAGCCTCCACCACATGTCCCCTTTCTATTAATTCCTGAACTCCTGCATCTTTAATCGAGAAACGTTGCATTATTTTGCAGGGAGTTAATTACCTCAGTTTTCAGGTACCCAGTTAAGTGAGTATTTTATTGTAGACAATCGAAAACTCTCTACCTGAGCCTCACTCTGCAGCCTATCCAATCCCTGACTGCTGTTCCATGCCCATGCCTGTTAGTCTTGTTTCTTTCCCCAGCAGCCCACTTTCGCTTCTGTTTCCACCCTCTATTCCTGCTTTGTTGACCAGTGCCACTCATCTTGCTGCTCAATCACAAGCTGGTTCTGTCCCACATTTACTGCTGGGAGGTTCATAGTGAATCTGTTCTGAAGAAGTCATATCAGACTCTAAACATTCATTTGATTTCTTTCTCCACAGATGCTGTTAGACCTGATGAGTTTCACCAGTACTTTGTTTGTATTTCATAGTGAACCTGTCAGCAGCAAGTGTGGAATTACCCTGTGTTTGGAGGAGCAAGAAGAGTGGCAGTAGTCAACAAGTGTGCCTCCTCACCATTGCCTTTCATTCTGTTTATGGTTGTAACTTTTATCTGGTTACTGTGTGAGTGAATTTTCCCCAGCGATTTTAGGATTCTGGAGTGGATTCCCCATGTGTATTTTGAACCCCTGTCCAAATGCTTGATTGAAGAAACTTTTATTTCATTCATGTCTTAACCCAAGACATAATTTTTGTAAAGGTGGCTGAAGGAAGTGGAGATGTAGAGCTGGTTGGAATATCAAGGATGGAATAACCATGTGGAGAGGGAGACCGAAACATTGCTGGAATGTTGTCAGCAGTGTAGGACAAATAGAAATGGAACCATCAAATACTCAGATGTGTTAAAACATGCCACATACACAATGAAAATAAATGAAGATGTTGCACTATAGCTGCAAGAAAGAAGAAAACAATTGGGAGACTGCAACCAGGGCAGTATCAGTGATATGAATAGAGCCAAGGCTGTACGAAACAGATTTATACAAGAGATTATGGGAATGGTGTAAAGCTTGATAAATCATGACCAGTTCAGTGGAAAATGTTTAGTTCTGGCCCTTAAGAATAATAGAGAACAGTAACAAAAATAAAGAATTTTTTTTAGAACATTTCAAAAGAACAGGGAGGGTGGAAAAAGAGGAGGGGGTGTAGCAATGCTGATCAGAGTGTGCATCACAGCTACAGAAATGAAGGTTGTCGAGGAAGGTTTGTCCACTGAATCAGTATGGGTGGAAGTTAGGAACAGCAAGGGAACAGCCATCTCATTGGAGGTTTTCTACAGACCCCCTAATAGCAGTGGAGAGATTGAAGAACTCATAGGTGGGCAGATTTTGGAAAAATGCAGATATAGCAGGGTGGTTGTTTTCAGTGATTTCAGCTTTCCCAATATCGACTGGAACCACCTCAGTGCAGATGGTTTGGATGGAGCCATTTTTGTCAGGTGTGTTCAGGAGGGTTTCCTTACTCAGTATGAAGACAAACCGACGAGGAGAGAGGCCATTTTGGATTTGGTGCTCGGCGGCACGGTGGCACAGTGGTTAGCACTGCTGCCTCACAGCGCCAGAGACCCGGGTTTAATTCCCGCCTCAGGCAACTAACTGTGTGGAGTTTGCACATTCTCCCTGTGTCTGCGTGGGTTTCCTCCGGGTGCTCCGGTTTCCTCCCACAGTCCAAAAAATGTGCCGGTCAGGTGAATTGGCCATGCTAAATTGCCCGTAGTGTTAGGTGCAGGGGTAAATATAGGGGAATGGGTCTGGATGGGTTGCGCTTTGGCGAGTCGGTGCGGACTTGTTGGGCTGAACGGCCTGTTTCCACACTGTAATCTAATCAAACAAGCTAGGACAGGTGTCAGATCTTGCGGTGGGAGAACACTTTGGTGACAGTGATCACAACAGCCTCACATTTATCATAGCCTTAGAGAGGGAAAGGAGCAGTTGCCGGGGGAAGATGTTTAATTGGGGAAAAGGAAATTATGACTCTCAGACAGGAGTTGGGAGGTACAGACTGGGAGCAATTGTTCCACAGAGAGGGCACAACAGACATGTGAAGACTATTTATGGAGCAATTGTTGCGAGTGATGCATGTATCTGTTCCTCTGAGACAGGGAAGAAGGGGTAAGATTAAGGAACTTTGGATGATGAGAACCGAGGAGCTTCTCGGAAGAAGGCAGCTTACGAAAGATGGTGGACTGAGGTTAGCCAAGAGATGGCACGAAAAAGACTTGGCAAGAAGGTTTAGGGAGAACCCAAAGACATTTTACTCATACATGAGGAATAAGGGAATGATCAGGGAGAAGGTAGGGCCGATCAGGGATAGCGTAGGGAACTTGTGCGTGGAGTCTCAACAGATAGGGGAAGCCCTAAATGAGTTTTTTGCTTTGGTTTTCACTAAGGAAAGGGACCTTGTTGTGAATGAGAACTTTGAGGAACTGGTACACAGGCTTGACCAGATCAAGATTGATGAAGTTGATGTGCTGGAAACTTTGGCAAACATTACGATTGATAAGTCCCCAGGACCAGACCAGATTTATCATGGGCTGCTCCAGGCTGCGAGTAAGGAGGTTGCTAAGCTGCTGGCGAAGATCTTTGCCTCCTCACTCTCCACAGGAGTAGTACCAGAAGATTGGAAGGAGGCAAATGTTGTTCCTCTTTTCAAGAAGGGTAATAGGAAAGTCCCTTGCAATTACAGACCAATCAGTCTTACATCTGTGGTCAGCAAAGTTTTGGAAAGAATTCTGAGGGATAGAATTTATGACTATTTGGCAAAGCATAGCATGATTAGAGGCAGTCAACATGGCTTTGAGGGATAGGTCATGCCTCTCAAATCTTACTGAGTTCTTTCAGAAGGTTACAAGACAGGTCGATGAGGGTCGAGCGGTGGATATGGTGTACATGGACTTCAGCAAGGCATTTGATAAGGTTCCCTATGGTAGGCTCATTCATAAAGTCAGGAAGTATGGGATACAGGGAGATTTGGCTATCTGGATTCAGAATTGGTTGGCTGACAGAAGGCAGAGAGTGGTTGTAGATGAAGTATTCTGCCTGGAGGTCATTGTTTAGTAGGGTCCCGCAGGGCTCTGTTCTTGGGCCTCTGCTCTTTTGTAGTTTTTCTAAATGACTTGGATGAGAAGGTTGAGGGATGGGTTAGTAAATTTACAGATGATACAAAGGTTGGAGGTGCCGTTGATAGTATCGAGGGCTATTGCAAGCTGCAGCGCGACATAGACAGGATGGAAAGCTGGGTTGAGAAATGGCAAATGGAATTCAACCTCGATAAATGCGAAGTGATGTATTTTGGAAGGTTGAACTTGAATGCTGAACATAGGATTAAAGATAGGATTCTTGGCAGTGTGGAGGAACAGAGGGATCATGGTGTGCAAGTACAAAGATCCCTCAAAGTTGCCACCCAAGTGAATAGGGTTGTTAAGAAAGCATATGGTGTTTTGGCTTTCATTTACAGGGGGATCGAGTTTAAGAGCCGTGAAGTTTTGCTTCAGCTCTACAAAACCCTGGTGAGACCATACTTGTAATATTGTGTCCAGTCCTGGTCGCCCTATTATAGGAAACATTCAGAGGCTTTGGAGAAGGTGCAAAGAAGGTTTACCAGGATGCTGCCTGGACTGGAGGGCTTGCCTTTTGAAAAGAGGTTGACTAAGCTCGGACTTGTCTCTCTGGAGAGATGGAGGAAGAGAGGAGACCTGATCGAGGTATACAAGATAATGAGTGGAATGGATAGAGTCAACAGCCAGAGACTTTTCCTCAGGACAGGATTGTCTGGCGCAAGGGGTCATAGTTTTAAGATATTAGGAAAAAGGTATAGAGGGGACATCAGAGGAAGATTCTTTACGCAGAGAGTTGTGAATGCATGGAATGCGTCGCCAGCAGCGGTGGTGGAAGCAGAGTCATTCGGGACATTTAAGCGACTGTACGTGGATAGCAGTGAATTGAGGGGTGCGTAGGTTAAGTTATTTTATTTTACATTAGGATTAATCCTTGGCACAACATCGTGGGCCAAAGGGCCTGTTCTGTGCTGTACTTTTTCTTCTTACAAGGGAAAAAAATAATTTATTTGTGAAATATCACAGTGTGTGCCTCTTCATCACTGTGTATTTTGTCGCTGAGTATGTGTTCCTGGAAAATTACGTTTTGGGATTTTCAGCAGTCTCCCTTAACAGTTGAGTAACTGGTGGGGTCAGTGCCTTTTCACAAAGTTATTAATGGCCATGACCATGGAATTGTCTTGCGCATGGTCTCCAACAGTCCTGAGTGCCAAAGATCTCTGCCATTTCTTTTTCAGCCATCTGCTTAAATATAATCATCATCATTGTGTTCCTGAGTATAATCTGTATGAGTTGGAATACTTTGTTGTAAATGTCATCATCGAATACTTACATTAAGTCGTTGAATATTGCGTTTCTTTATTGAGAACCTATACACGTAAAACAAAAAAATTGTGTGCTTCCCATTCCAAAAAATCCTTCAGGATTACAATTTCTTTCTTGTCATTGTTAATCTCCTAAAACATTGATGTTGAGATTTTGTTCATTTAAGTGCTCAGTTAGAGAAGCAACAGTGGAGCAAAATGTTTGCTTTAAGAGGAAATAAGGCACATAAATGTACCATTTTCACAAAACCTGTACTTTTGCTTTCAGTGATAATTCAAAAAACAATGCAGGTGTTCCTGTTTTGTCAAGTTGGCTGAAACATACATTGCAGCAGTTGAAGATCCTGAAGAAAATCCAAGAAAAACAAACAGGTACTTAAAAAAAAAAAATCAGATGTACACTTCATTTTTGTAAGCTGCCCTTTGTTATGCATACAATATAATAAGAGTATAAGTGAAAAGTACCTAGTGCAAAATAAAAAATTCTGATTATTAAGGAGAGTAAAGCTATAGATCTGTCTGTGATATTATGTTGAACGGTCAAGATTGCTTAATACGTACCTTTAAAAGGTTACCCATCCATATCGACCTTACAAGATGAAATTGTTATTGGATAAGTAGAATAAAAGTGATGAAAACTTCAAAATATCTCTGAACTTCTGTCACATGTGCATCATAAAATAGCTCTCATCTTGAAGTTCTGAATCGGGGTGCAAGAAAAATTAATATTTTTATTAAAAGAAAGAGAAATTTCAAAGTTTCAGTGTGGTTTTAAATTTTATTTAGTTGCTCTTCCTTGATTTGCAGTTTAAGACTTGGTTTAAATGAACTTCATTGTATGAGCAGATAATTAGAAAGTTTAGAAATTTACAATGTAAAGTAGTTTTACAGGGTCACTAGATCAGTCACAGTGTCTCTTTTTCTTTTCTTTCAGAGAACCTCTCCAACACCCACTTTGAAGGAATTGAGATCCCCGAGGTGTTTCAACCTGATGTAAAACCAAAGTATGTAACTTGATCATTAAATAGTTCTATTAAATTCAAAGTAGCCCTAATTTTCTTTGACTTTATGATTCATTATAAAGTCATAAATTAAAATCACTCCATCTGTGAATAAAACCAAAATGAATGTTTACCTTTGTTTTGCCTATGGCAATCATTGTTGGACTGCCTATCCAGAGAACCAAGTTTGAGTTCTGTCTTTGTTATCAATTGGTTCTTTCGGGTCATTTGTATTTGATGTTAGCTCTTAGGCTATAACCTTGTTAATCTATAGGAAATCCTATCTTTTGGCAATCTTTCCACCCACAGGTTGCTCCCAGTACTACTTGATATCACAATAAAGATAATCGAGACTTCATTGTTGAGGAAAACATATCAGCATTATGGTGAATTAAATAGCTTTCTCTAATGCACCCATTTGATACAACATTAAACATTTATTCATTCAAGTTCAATAGGCTCAAGATGGGCACGCGATGGCATAATGGTATTATTGCTAAACTGTTAACCTGGAGACACAGGTAATATTCTGGGGACCTGGATTTGATTTCCACCATGGTAGATGTTGGTATTTGAATTCAATAAATACTAGAAAAATACTAGAATAAGAGCCGATTGGAATAGAATTTATTGTCGTGTGCACTCGCATGTATGCAGTCAAAGATTTATAATATTGCCTCTTGACACCATCTTAGGTACAGATGCACAGATCCTTTAAGTGTTATAACAGAATTGAAAAAGTAGATAATAAAGATGAGCATGGGAATACAGACATTAAAAAGTCTAGAATAATAAAAAGTATATTTAAAATACTCAAGTTATATCCTTTTCCACTGGGAGTCTCACTGGACTTCTAAACACAAGGCCTCACTGACTCCATGTTCTAACCTCTGTCCCAGACTTCCCTCTAGGACTCATTCTTCCAGCTGGCCCCTGCTGTCTTTGCATCCTCCTATGGGTTCTGGCTGCCACTCGCTTCCAGGACTCAGTCTCTGCTCGCTCTGTTCCCGCTCGAGGCTCTAGCTGCGATTTACTTCCTGGACTCGACTCACACTCACTCTGGTCCCGCGGGAGCGGGACCCAGAGTGAGTTTTGGACTCAGTTCTTTATTCCATCCTAGTAGGGTACTTTAAGAAGTTAAAAGTTGAAAGTGACGGGAGGAAAAAAACTGCAAGAGAAATGCAAAAGAAAGGAAGAGGAACTGGCAAGCAGAGGAGCTCTAGCTGGAGCATCTTACTGTGTTATCATCTTAATTGGAAGAATAATGATGACCATGAATCCTTCATCAATTATCAGGAAAAACCCATTTGGTTTGCTGATTTCATTTAGGGAAGGAAACTGTCATGCTTAGTTGGTCTGCCCTGCATGTGACTCCAGACCACACGAATGTGGTTGACACTTAACTGCCCTCAGGCAATTGGGGATGGACACTAAATGCAGGCTAAGCCAATGATTCCATCCTGTGAATGAATTTTAAAAACCTTGAAGATTGTTCCAAAAAAGTATTTTCTTACTGAGGTATTTTTTGCAGTGGTTTCTCATTTCTGTCAACAGGAATCCTTTCTCAGAAAGCATCAAAGGGATGCTTACAACCTTGGCTACAGCAACATTCAAAGTGGGTCTGAAGGTTCATCCCAACGAGCAGGACCCACGAGTGCCTATGATGTGCCGGGGCAGCTGTGCATATACAATACAAGCAGTAGGTGAGCCTCAGTGATGCATTACTCTATATAAATTAGGATGTTTATTTAAATGTTTTATCAACAAAATTAAGTGAAATTACTTTTAATAATCAGCTATGTTTGCAAGTAAACTGTTGTCTGAGTCATAACTTTAAAACCTTGTTGACTTTATTCTCTAAAACTGACATTAACTAAGAGTTGTACCTTGTATACAATTTTAATATTAGTACAGGCATCTGAAATTAATGGCTCTGTAGTCCAGAACTTAAAAGCTGACTTCTTATCTCTTTTTAGCAATGTTCAACAAGACTAAAGTAAACATTTAGGATGGTTTTATTCTTACCTTTCCAGAGCGTTTTCTGGCAGATGAAGAAAAGCCACTGTTTGGTCATCTACCATGTAGGCAGGTAGGAATGATGAAGCTTTTCATACAATTATAAGGACTGTTGAGCAAACAATGAATTTGAGATTATATTGGAAAATTTAAACAGCTATTGAAATTTTTTCTGAAAGTATTTTAAAAATGCTGAAGACTAATTTGTCAACCGTCCTACTGGGAAAAACTTTACCATGCAAGATATGTCTATAAGACCATAACCATAAGAGGTAGCAATAGGAGTAGGTTGTTTGACCCCTCAAGCCTATTCCGCCATTCAATAAAACATAACTCATCCAGCATTCCTGGCATCCACTTGTTTGGTAACCCTTGATTCCTTGACTGATCAACAATCTATTTATCTCAGCCTTAAATATACCTAAGGACTTTTCCACATAGCTCTATGTGGCAGGGATTTCCAAAGATATTCAACCCTCTTTATTCTGAGGCTATGTCCTCTGTTCCTTGACTCTCCCATGAGGGGAAACATCATCTCAGCATTTATCCTGTCAAGTCCTCTAAGAACCCATTATGTCTCAATGAGATCATTGTTGATCCTTCTAAATTCCAATGAGTGAGTCCTAACCTGTTCAACCTTTGCACATAAAGCAATCATTCCATACTTGGGATCATTCTTGTGAAGCATCTCTCAAGTAACTCCAATGAAGTAATATCTTTCCTTAAATAAGGGGACCAAAACTGCTCTCAGTACTTCAGATCTGCTCTCACCAGCACCTTGTACAATTGAGTAAGACCTCCTCACTCTTGCACTGCAACCTCCTTGAACTATGGGCCAGCATTCCATAAGCCTTCCTGATTACCTCCTGCGTCTGTGTGCTTGTTTTCTGTGTTTTGTGTACAAGTACTCTCAAGTCCCTTTGTGTTGCAGCATTTTGTAGTTTTGCTCCATTTAAATATTACTGTTTGTTTGTTCTCCATTCCAAAATGAGCAATTTTATATTTTCCTACACTATACTTGCCAACTTATTGCCGACTTATTTAACCTATCAATATTTCTGTTAGTTGTTTGTACCCCTATCATAACTTGCCTTTCTACCTGTTTTAGTTATCTCTAAATTTGGCTAGTGTCGATTTGATTCCTTTCTCCAAATCATTAATATATTTGGGGGAAGCAGTGGAATCTCACTGGTTACAGATTGTCAACCTGTGAAAGAACCTCTTATCCCCATTTGCTGATTCCTGCCCATTAACCACTCCTCTGTCTACTGCAATATATTACCTCCAACATTAGGAACTCTTGTCTTATGACTTAACCTTTTGTGAGGTACCTTGTCACATGTCTTCTGGAAGTCAAATTACTACATATCTTTTGGCTCCCCTCCATCTATTATGGGTTAAGTTTGCTCGCTGAGCTGGAAAGTTCTTTTTCAGACGTTTTGTCACCATACTAAGCAACATCTTCAGTGAGCCTATGGACGAAGCTTTATCCAGAGGCTCACTGAAGATGTCACCTAGTATGGTGACGAAATGTCTGAAAATGAACCTTCCAGCTCAGCAAACCTACATCCAGAACCTCAACCTGAGTACAAATCTTCTCAAACCATGCTCTATCTTTTATGGTTGATACTTCCTCAAAAAACTCTAATAAATTAGTGAGACACAATTTCCCTTACATGAAGCCATGCTGACTCTGCGAGGTTAGATTATGATTTTCCAAATATGCTGCCTTTACTTCCTTATTAATTGATTACAACGTTTTCCACCTATACAGCCTGTAATTAACAGTTTTTTCCCTTCCCCACTTTCTGAATTGGGGTGAAATATTGGCAGTTTTCCAATTATCCAGGAATTATCCTGAAACCAAGGATTTTATAAAATTACAACTAAGTCATCCACTGTTTCTGTCGCTACATCTTTTAGGGTCCTATGTTGCAAGCCATCAGGGTCAGAGGATGTATCTGCCTTTAGCTTCATTAGTTTGCCTAGTACTACTTGTGATGGTGATAATTCTTAAATTCGCCTCCCTTATTCTGAAATATTAATGGGATGTTCAAAGTATCTTCCACTGTGAAGACTGGTGTAAATTGTCTCTTTAACTCCACTCTCATTTCCTTGTTCCCCATAGCTATCTCCCCAGTGGCATAGCCTCAGCCTCCAAGTTTGTTCTGCTGTTTTTAAACTTATTTGTATTTTTGTTTGGTGTAAAGAATTAAGATAGTTGGTCTTTGGAAAGTGCTCCAAAATTTAATTCATATAAGTGGTTCCAGAAATTATGCATCTTCCTGTAATATTTTAGCTTGTGTCATGTATTAGCTTTGAGATGTTCAAAGGTCATGAATGCACTACCTGAATTCAAATTATTTTACTCTTTCTGTTTGAGCTATATTTTCAGAACCTTCATGCATCTAGAATTGTGTTTTATAGGATGACTGTCTGAAGGCATTAACTCGATTTGCTGCATCACAATGGACTGTAAGTTCCTTGCCTGTGGTTCAGAATCAATACGCTCGACTGTTATCAGGTTTGTGTGCTGTATCATTTGAATGTTTGAATAAGTGTATACCACTATCATTATAACTTTATTTGCAAGTCATTTGTCACTTTTGATGTTAATTGAACGTAATTAAAATGAAATTTTAATGAATTGGTCTGCAGTATTTGGCCTTGTGAAAGGCAACTTAGTTTTCTATGAATTTTTTTCCCTTTCTCAGTTCTGATACCTGATGATGATAAGACTCAGATTTCTCCATCTATTCTTGATGTTGACATGTTCCATTTATTGGTAAGTGGCTGTTTTCTTAACTGTTTAATTTGTGTGATTATTCACTGAGCCTAGGTTTAGTAAGTGAATAAGGTAAAAAAGTTTTGTTTAGAAGTACTATTGATGTGTGTACAAAACCATTTTGATATTCTTCTTCTTGTTCCCTAAAATGGTTTAGAGCTTCTTCAAAACTTTCCTAATATTAATGGAAAGGTTACATCCATTCTTAAGTGACATTTAAGATTGTCGCATCAATCTCTTCAGTTTGTGACGTTGATTTTAGAAAACACATCAGGGTTTTTCTATTGCGTGAAGTCACTGATACTCAGGGTTTCTTCAAATGTCATCTTTATTTTTGAATCAAATTTGAGTAAAATCATATCCTAAATTATTCTGCCAAGTACAGTTTCCTTAACTAAAATTATAATCTCACAGTTTTATTCCCCTCTTCCTTTTCCTATTTCCTTAGTGATCTTATTCCACTGTCAGATCTTGCACTGAATTTGTCATCCTGCCTTGAGTTGTCTACTGAGCATAGGAATGTTTGGAGTCAGTGACAGTATTTTGGCAGTAAACCTGTTATAGCATTTTGAACATCAATAGGCTTTAAAGGTTTCCTTTCAAGCACTTGAATTGACTTTTTTTGTTACCCACTTTGACAATTATTTGGCCCTTGGAGTTCATGCCAACTCTTTGTAGAGCAATCCATTTAATCTCATCCCTAACTCTGTCCCTTTAGGTGTGGAAGCTTATTTCCATTGTATCTTTCTATTTTGTTTTGTATTCTGTTTTGTCCTTGCTCCCACAACCCTCTGTAAGCAGTGCCTTGCTGGCCATTACTACATGCTAATATTTGGAAAAAAAGGTTTTCTCCTATTTTCCTGCATCTTTTGCCTAAGACCTTACATCTGTGTTTCTTCATCTTTGTGGTATCATTTTGGAGTCATTCACATTTTGGCAGCTGTCCATTTTGCAGCCAACTGCCATTTTACTTACTTATGATATTTTTGATTTGATTGTTCAAAGCTCTATTTCCTCATTCTTCCCTCTAAAATATGGTTCCCATAGCATTTTTTGTAACACTTATTCTCCCTACAGGTGAGCCTTGTGCTTTCTTACCCAGCTGTGCACTGCCAAGATTTCACAGGAGTTAGCTTAGCTGTTGGTCACCTTCATCTCTTCCATCTGGTTACCGCAGCACACATTGTACAGATTTTACTGACATCTTCAACAGGTAATCAAAGAAAACTAACTTGAAAATGTTACTTTATTTATAGCAAATCTCCTCATCTAAGAGATTATTCTTATGAACCTTTTATTGCACTCACTCCAAGGCCCGTTATGTGCTTCCTGTCTCCCTCATTAAGGTGGTGCTTCATTAAGACTTTATACAATTGAAACAAGGCTTTTCCATTTTTATACATTAATTGCTTTTTAAGAAAAGCTGGCATAGAATTTGCTTCCCTAATAACTTGATATATTTGCATGTTAAGTTCATGTGATTTATATACAAGCTTGCCTTGCCCATCTGTCTATATTTTCCAGACTATCCATTTAAAATAGGTTGTGGTTTTATTTCCTTTCCAAGGTTAATTTCAGATTTCCCACCTTTTTATTCCATCTGTCATCAATCTTAACTTTTAGTATCCTCCCATTGTAGCCTCTTTGCTACTCCCTATAGCTTACTTTTGCATCTGATTTTGTGTCATTAACAAATATAAATCCTTGATGTATATCGTAACTAGCTGAGACCTAAGCACTGATTCTTATGGTATCCTCCTAATTACAGTCTACAAAGATGGACTGATTCATTGGTTATCAATAGGAATAAATTTTCAATGCGTGGGCCTTTTTGAACCTCCAATTCCGCCCCTCCCCAATGCAAAAAGGACTCTGTCTTTGTATTCATTCTTCTTGGCGAATGAATATATCACATTTCATTTAGTTGTTAGCTTTAAAATTATATTATTTTGCATGCTTTAATGAATTTAAAATATATACAGCACCAGGTTATAGTCCAGCAGGTTTATTTGGAAGCATGAGCTTTCAGGGCGCTGCTCCTTCATAAGGTAGCTGTGGAACAGGATCATAAGACATGGAATTTATAACAAAAGATTACAGTGTCATGCAACTGAAGTGATATAATTGAACAAACTTAGATTACTGTTAAGTTCAGTTGCACGACACTGTAATTTTTTATAAATTCTGTGTCTTATGATCCTGTTCCACAGTTGCCTGATGAAGGAGCAGCGCTCCGAAAGCTCGTGCTTTCAAATAACCTGTTAGGAGAAATGAGAACTGCAGATGCTGGAGACCAGAGTCGAACAGTGTGGTGCTGGAAAAGCACAGCCGGTCAGGCAGCATCCGAGGAGCAGGATAATCAACGTTTTAGGCATCAGCCCTTCATCGGGGATGAGGCTGGGGGGGGTGTGGTAGCTGGGAATGCGATAGGTAGATGAAGCTGGGGGTGTAAGTGATAGGTCAGAGAGGAGGGTGGAGCAAATGGGTAGGAGAGAACATGGACAGGTCGGACCATTCAAGTGCCGATTTGGAAAGTTGGGACTGGATTAAGGAGGGAAAGAGGAAGTGGTGAAATGGCTGAAGAGCATCAGGGCAGAGGAGATGACCTGGGGGGTGCAGTGAGAGAGAGACTTACAGAGATCCTTGTAGAGAGAGGACAACTTCTTCAAGGTAGGCGTCCTTAGAAGAGGCTTTGCAGTAAGGTTATAATCAACCTGTTGGACTATAACCTGGTGTTGTGATTCTTAACTTTGTCCACCCTAGTCCAACACCAGCTCCTCCAAATCATGTTTAAATAAGTAACTTGTCTCCATGGTTCACTGCTTCTAGAGGAAAATACTATGGACCAGGAGAGTGCTGATGGAGATGAAGAAGCTGCTGCCTTAACATTGTATGACAAACTCAGGCAATACTCAGGAAGGTAAGATGCAATTCAAGTCATGTATTGCTTTTGCAGCTTTATAGAAACATGGGATTCTGACACACGAACTGTGGAAATCTAAATTGAAAATGCATTGCAGTGTTTAGCTCCTTGGGATGTTTCATTGCATTTTGAGGTGCTATGTAAGTTGCTGCAGTTCAGTTTGAGAGCAGATCTTTTGAATGGGACCTTTATCAAGGATATTTGCCATCCTATATCACCCTTGAATTATGTAAATACATTGGTTTTCTTGAACCTTGTCTGTTAAAAAGTTTCTTGGTTAGCTTGAAACCTAGGGAAGTGAGTTCATCTCCATTATGGAAGTTTGAGAATTTGAATTCAATTTTGAAAATAATTTGTAACACAGAAGGCTCTGGTAAAAAAGATCATGAAGCTTTTGGATTGTCATAAAAATCCAATTGGTTTTATAAGGTTCCCTTTTTCTATGTCTGCCATCAGTTCCATGCTAACATGAGCGACTTTGAATTGTCTAATAGGGCTATGAAACTGCTGAAAAGGAACAAAACTGAACTGAATTATATGCTACCTAAGACAAGGCAGCTTGTATGTACATCCCCTTTCTTATTTCTGGAAGAATCCAGCATTTTGTTATAAAAGTAGAACCTGAAACATTTGCAACCATTTTCATCCATTGATCAGTAGGTGATCCTTGTTGACCTCGTTCTGAGGAGCTAACCATTGTAACTGCCAGCCTTTGGCCAGTTCATTTCATTCGTCATAACATCGAATGGCTTGTCACATTGGACACAGCCATAACCCATTATAATGATGAAGTGTTCAAAAGCTAGCTGTCACTTTGTGTTCTTGGATAGATGCAAATGAGCATCTGTCTAACAATCTAGAAAATAGACTCACACATGTTTTGTCCTCAGCAGGACAAATCCAACTTAGCCTCATTGTCCTTCTAGCATTCCTGAATGGAGCAATGGATAGATCTATCAGCAATGATAATGGCAAATTAGCCACCAGTTCGTTGGTGCAAATCATTATGGAGCATAGATCTTCAGTGCTATTGGCAGGTAACTTTTAGACCTTGTGCTTATTGTCTCCCAGTGTGCAGGATTCCGCTAAAGCGCATGGTTTCTGACTTTGTTGTAGTCTTGGTCAAAACATAGACATGAGGTGAATTCATAAGGTGAGGCGAGCATGGGATGCCTTGAAAGAATCCAAAAGTAACTTGTATTCATACAGTGACTTTACTTTCATAAAGTGCTTTACCTAATTAGCTGAGGCACAAGGAGATTTGAGGACATATGAACTTTTTAGCAGCATCATACAGGAATGAAGATCATTTGAGAGGTGAAGATATTTTGAGAGAAAATTCCAAAGCTTTAAACCCTTGGAAGCTGAAGGCGTGGCCACTAATAATTAAAATCAAGAATCTTTGAGGTCAGAATTGGAAACACACAAATTTTTTGGAGATTGTGCGACTGGAGGACATCACTGGGGGAGGGACAAGGCTGTGTCAGGATTTGCGAACAAGGATGAGAATGTTAAAACTGAGGCATTGTTTAACTCTGAGCCAGCGTAGGTCAGTAAGCAGTGTGATGGGAGAACAGGACCTGGTGCTAGTTAGCAGTTTGGATGACCTCAAGTTTAACTAGTCTACTATTAAAGCATAATTTGATTAAGTGAGACTAAAGAGTGCTAGAAAAATTGTCAGACTTGGTACCTTGCATGATGGAAGGTGGTTCTAGTTGTTGAAGCCAATCATCTCAGCCACAGGACTTCGCTGCAGGATTTCCTCTGGGCAGCAACTTCAGCACCAATATTTTTAGCTGCTTTATCAATGACCTTCCATTGAGCATAAGTTCAAAAGTGAGGCTGATGCAGGCAATTGCACAGTGACTCCATTCATAGTTTAAGCCTGTGCACAAGAAGACCTGGACATTGTAAATGGCAAATAGTGTTTGCAAAACGTGTGTTAGGCAATGTCCATTTCCTACCAGAGCAGGTCTTAACTGCCTCTCTTTGACATCAAGTGGCATTCCCTATGCCTACTCTCACCTCTACTATCCTAAGGGTTACCACTGACCAGAAAGTAGTTTGGAGCAAATTTTCTGCAGATGCTGGAATCGACAGAGAAAACTAAAAATACTGGGAATCACAACAGGTCAGGCAGCATCCATGAAGAGACAGCAAGCTAGTATGGATGACTCTTCATCAGAGCTCGTGGTTTTCAAGCGAGTGAGCACGACTGGTTAAATATATTCAATTGCTACTGAAACAAGTCAGATACTGGTTATTCTCAAATAGAATTATTAACCAACTCATTCATCCATCCAAGTGCCTGGATATGTGCAACTTTAACAGTACACATGAGCTTTAACATGATTCAGAACATTACTTTGAAAGACTGAAATAACTCTCTCTACTGTACCTTGGCAGGTGTGTATACCAATCTACAGGATGCTCTGCAATGAATGAACAAAGATTTTTCAGTAGCGTCTCAAGCCTGCAATCTCTAGAATCTAGCAAGACAAGGGCAGCAGGTTATGGAAGCTCCAAGTTTCCCTCCAATATCCTAGCTGGGACATTCCTTTGTTAGTTCAAAATATGGACATCTCTATGTTTCAGCATGATGTGGTATTATTTTCACCTTGTAGCCTGCAGCTGTTTTATTAAAAAAAAGGGACCTCAAGTCCTTGTTTGGGATGTGGCTGTCCTAAACATAATGGAAATGCGTACTAGAAAAAAGCTTGTAATTTTTGCAGACCAAAATGGTCACTTTAAAGCAGTCAGCTCTTTGTATTTATTTGCATGTGTCAGAATTATTATTTATAAAATAAGTTTTATTTCACTCTGGCCAGTAACAGAAGTATAATTTGCCATCTTTAAACCAAAATATGATTATTTCTGCAGATTTGTTTTTGCAAATTTTGAGCCAATAATGTAGGTTCAAATTTTTGTATTGTTACTAATGCATTCTCTTCTCCCTCTACCACTTTGTTTCATTTCATTCAAACAGTTTCATCACTACAATCTATTAGAGTTGACACTGTATCAGAATATATGATTGCATTTGGCTTGTTGAAGCTTTCTGACTTATAAAATGCTCCATCTGGTGGCTTGGATGAGAAAATAATTAATATTCACTTGGTTGGGAGGCTTACATGAAAGACTGATGGATGGGAAATGGATATTCTACTTTTGGTCTGCAAAATTTGAAATGTAGAAACAAACTATTTTAAGAATGTAAATTATAACATTTATTAATTTTCAGCATATTAGTGCACTCAGATTTGCTGAAGACTTTAATTTTATATTGTGCATTCATCTTGTAAGTTTTAAAACTTTATTGATGGGAAATGGGTGTCACTGGCTTGGACAGCATTTCTTGTCCTTGAGAAGGTCGCCATGAGTTGTCGTCTTGACCTACTGCAGTCATATGAGGTGCAGGAACATTCTACCCTTAGGAAAGCAATTCCAGCTGTTTTCAAGATTTTTTTTTATTTTGAGCGTAACTTGTTAGGAAGCACATGCTGTCTGTGTCCTTTTCGGATGGTAGAGGCTGTGTGTTTGTAAAGTGTCATTTGAAGCAGCTATGGTGAGTTGCTGCACCTTACAGATGGTACACACTGCTACTGTGTGTTCCTGGTAAAGCTATTGAATGTTGATGGTGGATGGTATGCTGGTCAAGACGTCTATTTTGTTCTGAATTGTATTGAGCTTCTTGAGTGTTACTTTGAGCTCCACCTATCCAGGCAAGTGGAGAGTGTTCTACCTCATTTCTAACTTGTGCCTTGTAGACAATGGACAGCCATTGGTGAGACAGGAGATGAGTTAATTGCAGTAACATTACTTGCCTTTAACTACTGTTGCAGTTATTTAGTTATAGGGTTCATCCAGTTCAATTTCTCATCGGTGCTGCCAAGGTAGTGATTGTGATGGATTCAGTGCTGGTAATACTATTCAATTGCAAAGTTTCTCTCTTGTTGGCAATGACCATTGTCCAGCACTATTTTGATATGTATGTTAATTACCACTAATTACCACTAATGATCTTGCCCACTGCTATGCATATCGACACTGACTGCTTCAGTATCCGAGGAGTTGCAATTGATGCTGAGCTTTTTCCAACCATCAGCAAATACTTTAGCTTTTATGATGGGGGGAAGGTCATTGATAAAAGAGCTGAAGATTGTTGGGCCTAGTACACTATTCTTGGGCACTTCTGTACTGCTATCCTGTGACAGAGATGATTGACTGGCAATAATCACAAATGTCTCCCTTTGTGCCAGCTATGACTCCGACTAGCAGAGTGTTTTTCCATTGATTCCCATTAATGTGAGTTTCATTCAGGCTTCTTGGTGCCACACTTGCCCAAGTGCTACCTTTATGTCAAAAGCAGTCACTCTGAACTCATTTCTGGAATTCTTCTCTCTTTGTCCCCATTTAGACGAGGTCTGGCAGAAACCAAACTCAATAACAGGGATTAGATATTGCTGAGCAAGTGTCGCATGACAGCATTGTCATTGATCTTTTCTAACACTTTGGTAATGAAACAAAGATTGTTATGAAAGTACATGGCTGGGCTTTAATTGTTCTGCTTATTGTAGACAGGGTTTCCATATTGCCAGTTTACTTAGGATGTGATTCACTTTTGGAGTCTGAATAAGAACAAGCAATGGGGGGGGGGGGGGGGACGACGGTGGTGGAGGTGTGGTTATTGGAAGGTTTTTAATATGCCATTATAAGCAACAAAAGATTAAGGAAGAGGTGTTCAAAGCTAACAGGCAGCTGGCCCCACTGGTAAGGCATTGTGGCAAAGAGGCAGACAGAAGCAACTTGGTCCAACTGAGCAAAAATCGAACTCTGGAAAACCCTGAGGCATAATTAGCTTGGTGAAAATTTGGAGATGGGTCTGAATAAGTTTGAATGAAGTGTCCTGAATCCAGGGCAGTGTAGCCCCAGGAAAGGGGTGTGATCAGACAGAATTAGTACAGACATTGAGGCCGTCCATGATGGAGCGGCTCTTTTAAAGGAGTTTCAAACCAAGATCATCAAGATGAAGAATTGTAATCCCTTGTGAAATATAAAAAGGCTTGATGCCTAAACCTGTCACTAATGTCTGGAGAAGGTTGCTATGAAATTTCTGAGGTCTGTCTTGATCATTGGTTATTTTGATGTGTTCTGCTGACTATCTGATCACTTTTCCTAACCTATATTTATCTCATGTTAATTCTCGATGTTAGAATGTAAGCTTTTTTTTGTTTTTTGTAAGTTTGTTATTTTATGATATCTTGTGGCTTTATTCTCTGCATTTTCTTAACTTCAAAATAGATCTTTACTTGTCCCAAGTCATAACAACCGATCCCATTGGGATATTCTCCCGGTTTCAGTGTCATTGCAATCATAGAGTGGAAGAAGGTCATTTGACCCATCAAGTCCACAATGACCCTCCAAAGCATACCCCACCAGACCACGCACGCACAACCCCCCCCCCCCAATCCCTGTAACACTGCATTTCCCATGACTATCCAAGTAGCCTGCACATCCCTGGATACTATGGGCAATTTAGCATGGCCAATCCACCTAACCCGCACATGTTGATCAGTTGGAGGAAACAGGAGTACCCAGTGGAAACCCATTCAGACATGGAAAATATGCGAACTGTAGTTGCCTGAGGCAGCAGTGAAAATAACTGAGCCACCATGCCACAATATTCTGCGATTGCATGCATTACGATGGAACTTTATTTGGGCTTGATTTTCAAGAGGCAAAGTTGCATGTGAAATGTTAAACAAATATAACAAAACCCATCAACCAATGGAATTTGTACCAAATAGTTTATAAATAATAATTTGTTCTTCCTGGTTTGAACCATAGTTGATTTTTCTAAGCACGTTTGGTGAGGCAAGTTTCTTTCAAATAGGTTTCAGTATAATTGAAACTCAAACAACCTCTTTGAATGTATCGAAACTAGATTGCAACAGAAAAGGCTGTCAGTACAGTCTGTTCTGATATAACGCAATAGTTCCATTGCTGTACAATCCCGCGTTATAAGAAAACCATGTAATAGCAGCACCATTTAAACTAATGGGAGTGATATCACGTTATAGCCAATACAGGTAAAGAAAGTTTGCATTCTGCAAATGTTCTAAATTCTTCAATCATGTTACAGACAATTTGTGTTATAGCAGAACAGACTGTAGATGAATCGCGAATTAAGATTTGATTACATCGTGAATGCAGTGCCACATGTTACTAAGCTACATGTTACTAAACTGTTCAGTCAAAAGTGCACTTTTTTGGGAATGCTCAAAGCGTTGATAGTTCTATTTTTTACCTCCTATAGTGCCTTGAATTCCATGACCTCAGGTTGGCACCTGTGGCAATATATCAAGATTGGTATAATACCCTATCTACGATGTTCAGCCTTGTTCTTTCATTATCTAAATAATGTTCCAGCACCAGTTGAACTGCAAGGTAATTGATTTCAGAATACAAATTACATCTTGGAATAGTTTGCTTCACACGCTGCACTTTGAGATTAAGCCTTTTGTCAATGTATTAAAACATGTTTTCCACCTTTTCTCAGATAAACACTGCAAAATACTTCTCAAATATCCTTTTTTTTAATCCTTTACTGCAAAATTAAAGTGCTACTAACTCAAATACACAAAACATTTAATCCTTTATTGTAATTCATACAACTTGATTAGTTTTACCAAAACCATAATCATCCTTTTTCGTCCAATACTTGGTGAAAACTGCTAAAATCAGGAAACTTCCTATAAAATAATGAAGCTTTTATGATATTGAAATGTTTGTATAGTATTGAAGTACAGAGTTTAACAGCAAACCTGGTTCGATTCAATTTCAGAGAATGGACCACACCACTTTGAACTGTTATGCTGCTATCTTTCCCTCCCAACAAATCTAATGAGTCTTTTCAAAACTGAGAATGATACAATTGAGCCATTGATACAAAGGTAAAATTCATGCATAAGAAGTAATTGTTTATATGTTGGTTAAATAATCTGCGTGATCCTGAAATATTGAATGACTGGTCTTGCCTCAACTGAATAACATTCACCGCCATGAAACTTCTATTATGAGTTCAGTTATTACTTATAATATCTTACAAGTAACACATGAAAATTTCCTTTCAAAATGTTATCTGCTTTCTCTTTTGAAAGTGAGTTAGTTTTTTCATCCTTAGAAAATGATTAGATTTGACAATAAATCCATTGTTATGCAATTGCAGAGATTCTTTGTGTATATTAATATGGGGTTTGTTGGAAATTAACATGCCTGTAAAATAAAATCTTAAAATTGCAGATGGTGTGGTGTTGTGGAAGTGCAGAGCTTTCTGAAAGGAGAGAGAACTGCGATTAGGTAGGCTTCTACCTTGTGGTTTTGTGATCAGATATAATGAAATTGGCAAATGAATGATATTCTTATTTAAGTTTCTTTTACCTTCTGCTCACTCCTGTTCCAGCTATCCTCGGGAGCCAAACAAATTAATTGAACTTCCTGATGATTACAGTTGCCTCATAAACCGAGCATCTTGTTTTACGTGAGTACGCAATCATCTTTGTATTTGGATCTAATAATGATCTGTTGTAAACTGAATCATGAACTGCTGAAATTGATTTTATTACGCTGAGAGTCATTGAGTTTTATTATAGTGAAGTTTTGTGAACAAGGTTAAAGAAGCATAGTTGTCTCCGCATTTCGATTTTAAAACCACCAAAACAAGGATATTGCTTGTGGCTGCATGCACCTTGTAAAACTATTTTGAGACTTAATTTGCTCACCTTTGCCTAAGATACAAATGTGTAAAGCATGCCTGGAACAGCACCAGATATATCTAAATGAGATGTGTCAACCCAATGAAACTACAGCGCAGGACACCATATACACTCACAGCAGAAGCAACATGTTATCAACAGAGCTGAGTAATTCCTTAACCAACAAATGAGATCAAAGATTTGCAATCTTGCCACATCCAGTCATGGGCAACCAACCACTGGAGGAGGCATTGTGAATGTTCCCAGTCTCAATAATGACAGTGCATAGCGTGTGATTTTAAAACAAAAAGCAAGCTCAAATATATTCGCCCCTTTTCAACCAGAAGTGTCAAATGGGTTGGTTATTTGAGGTTGCACCTGAGGTCCCCACCATTGGTTTAGAAGGGGAGAGAGCAGACCAGAGTTTGTATTGAACCATGAAATGCAATTGAACAGTCATGGGAAATAGACTGGCGCCTGCTTCGTAATGGATGATGCAATACAACATAATAGATGTAGATTAAATGTTTGTTGTGATGAAGGTATAATATAGTTAATCATTTTTGTATTTAGAGATTAATCATTTTGAGTATTTGGAGATTCTGGGATTGTTTTTAAAAGCCCAATGGAAATATACCCTTGAACACACTTTTAAACAAAGTAATTGTTGAAAACCACACTAGTTGGTCATGATTGTTTGAACTCACATGAGGGAAAGCAGATAACTGTTTTAATTATTTCATTGCTGTCCTGATTGAATACTACCTGCAGTTTTGAAACTTCTATTTGGATTTTCAGTTGGGAAAAGCCTGCTCCAGAACAAGCTGCTCAGCTTTTGTCTACTGTTTTAGAGACACCTTTACTGAGAGATCAAGCAAAAGCTGGTTGAGATTCTAAAAGAGTGACTGTAAGAATTTAACAATTTTGTATTTTCTGAACAAGTGGGATCTACCAAAACGATAGAGAAATGGTGCAACATTAGTCACTTGACCAAATGTACAAGAATGTTAGACTTAGAAAAATTCTACACTTAAGAATAACCACTATTACGCCCAAAAGTGCTTTTTAAGTGAATCACTCCAGAGAGAAACCTTTTTCTTTTCCCATTACTTGAAATGTATGCTTTGGATTATTTATTGTTCACATGTATTTTTAACATTTATCATCTATATTGATACTTACATTCATAATTTCATTTCACAAATAGTGTTAGCTAATTCTACATTTTCATTGAATGGGTTTTGTTTTATAATAAATTGGTAATTTTGTATTTATTGAAAACACCTGGTTAATGGATCTTTTCAGTCAAAATCTAATGTAGAGAAGGCATAAGATGGTCCATATTGGGCGGGACCTGGTGATGTAGTTTATATTTTATGTTGTGATCTGTGGAGCAAGAGTGCACACCTCCCATCTTGGTTGTATCATAGAATTGACAGCTCATCCATGATGGCTGACACAGAACAATAACAGGAAAGACCAGGTGTACTGCATCTTATGATATGAAAATGGATTTGGTAGTTACTGAGACTTTTGAGATAAGTAAGTTGACATTTTCACTGGCCAGAATATCCTTGTGATTGAAACTTACATGAAGAAATTACATAATGTACTCCACAACCACCTGATGAAGGAGCAGCGCTCTGAAAGCTAGTGCTTCCAAATAAACCTGTCGGACCTGTGTGATTTTTAACTTTGTCCACCCCAGTCCAAAACGGCTCCTCCGCATCGCAATATCTGAAAGCAGATTGGGCAGGCACATATAAATTGCAAGGGTAAAGCAAAATGATTTTGACTGTAAAGATTGAGTTGGAAGTTTGAAGTAATTCTCCTAGAAGAATTTAAAAAAATACACTCTTTATCAGAATTTGGAATTTATTGTCGTATGTGTTTTTATAAGGAAAATACAGTGAAAAGTGTTCTAAATCACCCTACCATATCACTATATTAAAGACAGAAGTCATGGTAAAATCATAAGCTACAAAAGTAAATATAAGGCAGAGTTCATCCAAGTCCATTTAAAGGCTCCTGGTCACGAAGAAGGCTGATGAAGAGACGATAGACACAGCTGGAATGAGAATAGCACCCATGATGAGAACAACACGACAAGACAAAAACCAAAACGCTGGGATGACACTCCATTGGGCTGAAAGCCTCCGAAGAAAAGCAGTCGCCAAGAATGCCCCTTGAACAAACAGTGGGCTGGGGCAAGATTGCCACCTGTGGATAAAATGACATGCCAAGATATCGGAACACCTAGCCAGAAGCACACTCAGAAGATTAAGATTGAGCTGGAATGCCATTGAGATCTCAAAGCAGGGCCAACCGTTCCACAGGTGGAGACCAACACACCAGGAAAGACAGCCATTTCAAACTGCCAGAAGCAACCCCTGCTTAGAAGAAGCTCACAGCTGAAGCTTTTATATGAAAGTTTGATGAAGTTGAAGTTATCTACACTAATTGAAAAACATTGAAAAATGCAAAAACAAAGTAGTGGAGGCTAATGGAGTAGATAAACAATACGCTGGTACTCTGCCGCCACCTTGATTAATAGTTGTAAAAATAATGCACATTATCAGCAGTGTCACCTACAAGGTACACTGCAGAAATTCACCAAGGCTGCTTAGTGCTTTGCAAACCCATGACCACTACCATTTTATAGGACGAAGACAACAGAAACATCGGAACTCCAAAACCTGCAGGTCTCTTTCTAAACCAGTCACCATCCTTACTTGGAAATATGTGGGATCAAAATTCTGGAGCTCCCTATTAACACTGCACCTACACCCAGTCATCTGCAGCAGTTCATGAAGGCCTTCCTTCTTGGTGGAACAAAAGATGGTCAATAATTGCTGATGCACTTAGTGATGTCTGTATCCTCTGAATTTAAAAAAAAATGAACACACTAAAACCTCTGTCTCGACAAGCTGATCCAGAGTTCAGTAAAATCACCCAATTGGCTCAAATTGAAGTTGAAACTAAGTGAATTCCAGCATGGTACTATGTGAAATATAGGATTCTGATGAGGAAATGAAAACCAACTCTCAGACTTCACGCAGAGGGTGGTACATATATGGAGTGAGCTGCCAGAGGAAGTGGTGGAGGCTAGTACAATTGCAACATTTAAAAGGCATTTGGATGGGTAAATGAATAGGAAGAATTTAGAGGGATATGGGCCAAGTGCTGGCAAATGGGACTATATTAGGTTGGGATATCTGGTCAGCATGGATGAGTTGGACTGAAGGGTCTGTTTCCATGCTGTACATCTGTCTGTATGACTTCTAGATTTCCTACAGTGTGGAAACAGGCCTTTCGGCCCAACAAGTCCACACCGACCCTCTGATGAGTAACCCACCCAGGCTCATTTCCCTACATTTACCCCTGACTAATACACCTAACACTATGGGCAATTTAACTTGGCCAATTCACCTGACCAGCACATCTTTGGACTGTGGGAGGAAGGCGAAGCACCCAGAGGAAACCCATGCAGACACGGGGAGAATGTGCAAACTCCACACAGACAGTCGCCCGAGGCCGGAGTCAAACCTGGGTCCCTGGCGGTGTGAGGTAGCAGTGCTAACAACTGACCCACCGTGCCACCCTTGCAAATGAAGAGTAGAAGTGGTACAGCAGTTAATGTGACCACCCAATTATCGTCAAGAGATAGTAATGATAGCCTATGAAATTCTAATGGCGGGATATTTAGAAATGTGTAAGAACCAAGTATGTTAACATTTTTTATGGCCAGGATATTCTTGTGATTGAGGCAATGACTGGAATTTCTTTTGTGAACTACATAAAAGTCCCCTAATGAGTTGATTGGTTTTAATCATTTTCAAGTCTATGGAAATGAGTTAAGAGGTCTTTGAAATTAATCAAAGAAAATCATTGAGGACAAAGTCTAACATGAAAAATTTCTCCTGTCTATATTCTGAGAGTGGCTCACAGGCGAATCAATAACAGCCATGAAACCTGGATCAACAAACATGCCAGATCCCAAACATTTCAATCAGGGGTTTAGATGCCAGTATTACTGCTTTTACAAGGATGAGAATAGTCAAGTACAGATATGTCAGGTAGCAAAGACAGAAAAAAAGGGATAGTGAAAATGAAACAGAAGGGGGTTTACGTTGTCAAATTGAATGACCTCCTGTCTGGTAGCTGGCAGTGTTAGTGAAGTCAGACATCCTGTTTTCATATTTAGAGGCAGGAGAACAAAAGACCTAACAGGTTCACGACAGAATTTAGAGGGATCTGTCTGGACAAACCAGGTGTGCAACTTTAGCCAGACATGTGATACTTGAAAATCATCCTGTTAAATAATGTACTTGTCTCTTGCATTCAGAGAAACCTTCATAATTGAAAGCAGAGTTTCAGTACATGATGGGAAAAGCACCTCATTTAACCAAATCAAAGTAGTTAGAATTTTCCACTCATGTTTTTGCATAAGACTGATGATCCAACAACTTGGAAGGAACACTTGGAACAGTTTGAAGCTCTGTTTAGGAAATTACAGTCCATTGTTTGGGTTGTTAATCTTGCCAAGATCAGTAAAAGGACAAGCATTAGTAGTGTTCCCTGCTATTAACCCTCATCAGGAAATGGAGGTTTTTGACCATGTATGGTTTGTATCAGAAGTTTGTACTGAATTTCAGTGCCCTCACTTCTGTACTACCTGATTTGCTCATAGCAGGAATATTTGCAGGTTTAGGATAGGTCAGGGAGAGTTGTGGGTGTTGGCTGGGTTAAGATTTGGGTGGACTTGAGCATCTTTGGTATGGAGGCAGTCAGATGAGAGTCAGGTCAGTGTTGGGGTTGGCGGTCAGGTCCAGGTTGGGTGTCAGGCATCTTTGAAGAGTTGGGAATGCCTCAATGCTGAGGTGAGAGTTAGGAGGATCAACTTAGTAGTTACCCCTGGAATTGAATATGTATTCATTCCTTGAATCTTTCCTGGGAATCTCTTAAGCTAAATCAGAATAATTTCACATCTTCAACTCTAAATCGGTGTTGGTATTTTTGTTTGGAGCATGTTTCCAGCTTCAAGAGTAATTGCCATAGAGCTAGCTGGGTCAGGATTTCTGCAAGGTATTGACGCACAGCACCTGTCTACTTGGCTGCAACGGTGATCTTGTTCTTGGAAGATTTCGGCTGTGATTCTTTGTCGGAATTTTTTTTTGTCTTCACTACTCTTCAGATCTTATGGTCTTTGGCTGTTTCTATCTATGGTTATTACCCCATCATTATCCCAGAAGGAAGGATTAATTGACAGCATTATCAAGCAGCTCACCCATAATCCATTACTCAATGCTGAATTTCAATTCTGCTGTAATTGGTTAGCTTCAGAATGAGCAAATTAACTGATTTCCAGAAATAAAGTATAAGTGCCCTTGATCGTCAAGACATTTGATTTGAGTGTGAAGAAGGGCTTATGCTCGAAATGTCGATTCTCCTGTTCCTTGGATGCTGCCTGACCTGCTGCGCTTTTCCAGCAACACATTTTCAGCTTCTTAGATAATTAGTCTAGCTCAGATTCTGGTAATTCTAATTTCCAGTGTTATACTCAGAAAGAGGACTGCACTTAAACAATATGTGAGAATTTTTAAACAATGTTTGAGAATTTTATTTCAGATGGCCATGCTCCATAAAACACCCATCACCAAATACTCGCTCCCATATTCATGCAACCAATTCTAATCCAATGAATTTATTTATATATCCATCACCTGTTTCCTCATTCCATTAGATCTAAGGGATTATTTCAGACCATAATAGATGATAGTATCTGGGACGAAGAGATTGGGGGATAATGTCATTGAATGTCAAGGCTTCTGTCTTGTTGGAGATGGTCATTGCCTGGTATTTGTGAGGCAAAAGTGTTACTTGCCACTTATCATTGCAAGTCTGGATGTTCTCCAGATCTTCCTGCACTTAGAAATGAACTGCTTTAGTACCTGCTGAGTTGTGAGTAGTGCTGTACATTGTACATTCAGCATTGAGCATCCCTACCTTTGACTTGATAATAGGGGATGGTCATGAAGGAAACAGGAAAATGGTTGGACCCAGGACACTATCCTGTACAACTACTGCAGTAATGTCATTGGACTAAGATGGTTGACCTTCAACCCATAACATTTTATGTTAGGTATGATGACAGCCAGCAAAGATTTTGCTCTGATCACCATTGACTACAATTTTGCTTAAATGATGGTCAAATGTTGCCTCAGTATGAAGGGCAATCAGCCTGACTTCACCTCTGAAGTTGAGCTCTTTAACTATTTTTGGACAAAGTCTATAATGAGGTCAGAAACTGGAATGCAACTGAGTATTAATGAGTAGGTTGTTCTTTTGTAAGTGCTGCTTGATAGCACTTCTCCAAAACTTTGCTAATGATAGAGAGTAGACTAATGTGGCAAAAAAAGCCATGTTAGATTTAACCTGCATTTTATGCACTGCATATAGCTGGAGAATTTTCTGCAATATCAGCTAGATGGCATTGTTGTAGCAGCACTAAGACATCGTGACTTGTGACATGGCGTGTTATGGGTCACCCCTCTGCCATACAATTGTGGATTTGTTGTCTAAGTCCATCGTCTTTGTAGTATCCAGTAGATTCAACTATTTTTTGATATTATGTGATGTTGGGGACTTCAAGCAGGAGCCAAAATAGATCTTAGCACTTCTGGCTGTATAATGAATACCTACCGCCCCATATCCCTTGCAGTGACCCCAACATTCTTTGTCACCCAAGTCTATATGCATCCTTTTGCTGGACCATACTCCATGACTGACCCAGATTCTTTGCACAGTACTCCCCTGCCTTTCTAACCTCTCACCAGCTTACCACCCTAACCCCTTCACTTACATTATGTACATGCCCATTCACTGTAGCTGTCAGCATCTGCTTGACATTTACTCTGAAGAGTACTGCACTCAGTGTGTAAAAGAGAGAGTGGTTTCTGCAATAACGTTCTCCACTGCTGGATTTGAGGATTCCTGGTTCAGTTCCTAAACGGAGGCCTCTGCCCAGGAAAATTTATCTAATCACTCTTGAGAATGGTGTTTCTAACTCTGTTCGGAATTTCTAGGCTTAAAGTTTTTAAGTATCTTAAGTCTGGCTTCATCTCCCTCTGAGTTGCAAGAGACAGCAAAGTAGTGTGACATTATCATCACAGGAAGTGATGCATATACAATTTCATTAGCCCGTCACATAGTTTTAGACTTAACCCTCTAATAGCTATACTGTGGAAACCTATACCAAATAAGATTGATAATATACAAGTTCAACATAAAATGAGGTTGAAATAGCAGACAGCTCCTAATCCTACAGGAAAATAACATTTCATATTCTTTCCCATCAAAGTTTCAAGAAGTGAATTTCATCAGTTTATACTTGTGATTGACACCTGTGCTGAAATTTACTACTATCTTTACAATTTGAAATAGATGTCCAAAATCAGGTGGGGATAAAAGTCGGGCACCAACACTCTGCTTGGTCTGTGGGGGCATGTTGTGTTCTCAGAGCTACTGCTGTCAGACAGAACTGGAAGGAGAAGATGTTGGGGCTTGTACTGCTCATACCTACACTTGTGGTTGTGGAGTCGGAATTTTTCTGCGGTGAGTTAAAACCTTAATCTTATTGTTGTAATCTCTTAGAGACACTTCCATCTTCACCAGTTCCACAAGTAATAATCATGTCGAAGCATGAATCATTGTAATCATGATATGGCAGTAACTCAGAATTGAAGCACTGAAATCCTAGCATTCAACTCTAGCATTCCGAAAGGCAACGTTTCACTCATCTTTGGTCAGAGAGCTAAATTATAAGAATATCTGATGACTTGAATCTTTATTAATAGAGGAGAGAAGAATTTGTCCCCAAATTCAGTGCGTTGTAAAGATAAACTAAATTGCATATAGTTTTTACATTGTTATGGTTGTTGTGCATTTTCAGAGTTCGAGAAAGCCAGATTTTGTTCCTGGCTGGAAAGACGAAAGGGTGTTTTTATCCACCACCCTATCTTGATGATTATGGAGAGACAGATCAGGGATTGAGGTAAAAAGTTAAAACATTTTTGATACAGATGTGAGCTGCACATTTTAGTGAAAGAACATGCATAAGTTCAGATTGTTTTAAAATAAATATTCCAAAAGTTCCCTGCATACATTTGTCATGTAGTCTTTTGTTTCGATGTTATTCTGTATGATTTATTCTGTTTAGGTCACCTGTTTCCTGATCATGATGCCAAAAAAGAATATTTTTGATACATGTGGCCCTACTTTGTGAATTTCTGCAATCGTACAAGTCATCAAATTTTAACTAATTGGCTGGAATAATAATTTGTCAAATAGTTATTAATCTACTTTTCATCTACACTAGCTTCAACGTGAATGAATTTGTTTATCCCTCAGTGAATACCAGATACTGTTGACTAACTGCTTATCTCTTGAGCACTATATATTTTTTTCTTGAGGTGAAGGAGGTGAATATATAATAATAAATACTTGATAATGGTAATCTTACTTGAATTGCTTTTTTCAGACGAGGGAATCCCCTTCATCTCTGCAAAGAGCGGTACAGGAAGCTGCAGAAACTGTGGCAGCAACATAGCATCACAGAGGAGATTGGTCATGCACAAGAAGCAAATCAGACACTAGTTGGCATCGACTGGCAGCACTTGTGATTAATTTCTAATAGAACTGTAGGCACTCGGCACATCCTGAAGCAAAAAAAAGTCCTCTTGCCAGAAGTCAGAGGATCAGGTTTAATGAAATACACCTCAGGCCACCCATTTTGAAACACTTATTTCAGAATTACAGTGATTTTGAGAAAGGCTACATATCTATTCACCTGTCATTATGAAAATGTGGATTGCATGTGAAGTGCGTATTTTAAAGACATGTCATTCACTTTATTTGCACTTGAAATTTTCTCCACAACGATGGAACGTTTTGGGATAATAAAACCCACATCTTCAAAGCCGCTGTTTTTTAATCATAATTATTTATCAGGTGTTGGAGTAATGCAATATAGACATCCAAAGTGTGTTTCTGTGCTCTATAGTTAGTGATGTCTCATGAACAATTTTGGGTCAAATTGGAAAAGATTGCCAGCCTTCAATTGGAAACTCTCTTTTTTTGCTTTCCCTCTCTGTCTTGATTCCATAGTAGTTTACTCACTTTACACCGATTTGTGAATGTGCTTTCTTAAGGTGTGCATCTGGTTTCAGTCAACTAATCAAACTTTGAATACAGTGGTCACTAGAATAAGAAAGGATTTCCTTGACTAAAAGAGCAGTTTGCCACTGTTCTACTTGTGTTAAAGATCTTACTATTTGTGTGTTACAAAAAATATATTGTAAAATGTGTTTAAAGGATATATAAAGCTATTTTATAATGTGCAGTTTACTATGAATTTATTTTTTAAAGAAGTCGTATGCAAGCAGTGGCTGTAATCAGGACAGTTAACTTAGTGTTTTTTTTAAATTGCAAGAATTAACTAGAGGTTTCTTGAGATATACTTTTAATAGGAATGATAGTGAGCAAAGAGGAAATGCTTCTAGTTTTAATTTTCTTGTCTTTGCTTATCTGGAGCATTATTTTATCAGATATTCAATTCAGACTTTAGTCAGAACCTGCTTGTTAACATGTACCTTGCAAAACTGTTGTTTTTGGCTGGAGTTGATCATGGATTGTTTCAAGCGTAAATTATTCAGGCAATATACAATGCTTTGTAGAAGCTAGTAAAGAAATGTCTCTGAAACAAAATGAAATAAGTATGATTAAATGCATATTTTAGGTAAGATAGTCTGCACAGCATCTTGGAGGATTTTGCTCCATAATTATCCAAATTCATTATACCTTTTTGTTTTGTTGATGATGTAGTAAAATGAATTAGTTGTGTTACAACTTTGACAACTTCATAGAATATGGTCAAATATGGATTGGATTCAGTTCTTGTTTATGTTGTGAATTCTTAATTTGTATGGGTAGACTCATTTGATTTAAAACTAATTTTGCGTATGAACATGAGCAACATATTTGTGACTACGTTTGCCTTCAATAGAGTCTTTTCCTGTTAACAGCTCCAGCATAAGGTTTAAATGTGCAAACACATCATTTGACACTTACAAATGAGTTGTAGACAGTTAAAATTGTTGCTCAAAATGTGACTAAATTTATCAGAACCAATATGATCTTCATGTGCATTGTTACTTTGAATTTTCTGGGGGAAGTGAGAAATCTGACAAACATCCTCCTGCTTCAGGGTGAAGTAGTAAAGCCATTATATTGGATTGCTTGTGCTACAATATTTTTTCTGAATTTTCATGCATTTCATCAGTATTTCATCCTGAGATGGACAATTTAAACAAAGGGGAAATAACTAATTCTGTTTCTTTAAAAGGCAGCTGCTGAAGATATGATGGAAATCTTCAGCACAAAACATATGGCTAATTATTTTCAATAATGCTGTTTTTGCCATCCAAAATTAAATAATCTAAAAAAAATAAGTTCTGGATTTGGACTTGTAACACTAAACATAATAATTGGATCTTGCATTGATGAATGAAGATCAAGGAAAATAACAACATAAAATTTGTGGCTTTTTAGCTAACTTTGTTGATAAATTTGTCAGAACCTGAAAATTTAATCCTGAGAACATAGCTTTCCAAATATGTCTGCCAGGGAAGTTGTTTAATTCTTTACTGTTTGACATGTGAGTTCAACTTTTGTTGCTAAATACTGGTTCTAGTTCTTCACAATTCTGGTTATTTCAGAAGGTTGATATGTACAAGGAAAGCCATTTAGTTCATCCATCCAGAGCAATCCTACTGTACTGACATGACAGCTTCTGTAGTTTTTCAGATGAATTTCACACATTTGCAACCCTAACTAATAATCCATTCAGTTATGTCAGTTAAATTGCTTTTTATTCCTTTGAGCATCTAACTGCTGTGGTTTAGTTTAAAATAGTGTCCTGGAGTTATCCATTCAATACCTGTAATCTTGTATTCCCTCTCAGTTAATTTATTCCCGTCTTTGCTTAAATCTCAATCTGCTGAATTCAAGAACCACTCCTGTGGGTTATTTCCTTCATGTCTTGAGGCTTATGTCTTCATAGTTAGAATTGAATAGGAGGACATCTGTCATTTATTTTTTAATGGCCTCCAAGTTGGTGAAAATAGGTGAATCAACTCTATATCTTCCAGTGATATTCATTGATTTTCAGTCAACTAATACTGCACTTTCTTGTCTTGTTCTACATTGATCTTTGAAGGTAGTTGTTTTTGTTTTTCCTTAATGTGAGATGCATATTACTTATCAGTCAAAGTTTTTATGCACATTTTACTAAATTTTATATATGCAATACTTGAAATCCAGTAGTGTATTAAAATCTTAAGAGGCACCATATAAACTTAATACATCTTTTATGTTTTTCTAAAATAGGTTCAAGCTTTTAGTGGATCATAATGCCATTTCATTCTCTAGTAATATATCTGTTCCAGTAACGCTTCAACTTTATTGTTCTTCAATACTACTTAAAATATATTCTCTTGTTGGAAAAGATTTTGATGCTACTTGAAACCCATTGTTCCTTTGTGACTACCTTATTAAGATCAACAAACAAAGATTAATACTATTTCCATGTAAACAGTAGGCCACCACAGAATCTGTTTAACAGACCTCATGCCACTGGCATATGAAGTAGATAAATTACACTTGTGTATTGATAAAAGTAGTAGATGCAATCTCATGCATTACTATATCTTTCAAAAATGGAAGGTCCATTTTTAGAGATTTTCTATTTTACATAGAGTCAATGCAGGAAGACTTTTTAATGCTTGAATAAACCTGAAAATACGCAGGTGCTGTAATTTGGATATAACATTAGCATATATTTGGTCTTCCAGATAATTTTGTTTCCATTCAACTAAAATAGTTTGCTGTGAAAATAACACTTCTGTTTTCCCATTGTTGGTTGACCTTGTTATAAATATAGATGAAAATCTGATAAAGCTGAGAGAAGTCTATCTTTAGTTTGAAGCTAACCTATGTATTGTTGAAAAAAGAGCACACCCACTTCTTTTCTTTTCCTTATCCTATTAATACCTTAAATTAACCATATTCACTTGTATTGTGCAATCTCCTGTCATGAACCATTTAGCATGTATTTACATTCACTGTAGAAATGTTTATAAAATAGGAATACTTTCGGTATTTGAGAGAATACTTGTAATAAATGGGCTGTTAATATATGTTGAATTCATGTATAATTGGTACTATGTACTATATGTAAAAAAAAAAAGAATCTCAAGATTCAAAATAAATGCTTTCGGTGTTGAAAGGTTTTTGTTCCTCCTTCATAATGCATTTCATATTAAATATGTATTTATCATAAAAGGTTATTGATTTTTTTCAGAGAATCTTTCAGTCTATTTTAGATTATTCAAATTATGTTAATTTCCTCTGATTTATCAAGGCTGTCAGGAAAATCAGACCAGTGGATCCCATTGTTGGTCTATGTATTAAACATCTTGTGTATTATATACATGTGTGGAAATTCGGTGATATTTAGTCCTGATATTCAACTGTTGGCTGTGGCAATTCAAATTAGGTACTGTAGGGGTTGCGTTTATGGTAGGATATAGCTTTACATCTGCAGCTCCTGACTTCACTTTTATTTCCAGCCAACTTACTGAGGAGACACCAGGTTATTTGCCATTTAGAAAATCAGATAGCTGATCACCCTGGTTTCCTTCCCATCATATGGCAGTAGAATTTCCAACTTTTATTTGACATGAATGTGGAGGTTTGATCATGTGGCATCTGATTCATTCACATTGTACTGACCCATAGTTTGCAAATGTTATTATAAGTAATTGGATTCCCTGAGGTTGAGTATACTATATTGTACTATTGGGGTATCATTCTAACTATATAGGTTCAGGAATAGGTCATTCAGGCTGTAAAGTCTTTGTGAAGATTCAATTTATTTGTGGCTGATCTGTATAGAATTGTAATTTACCATAATCTCTTGATCTCCTTAACCAAAAATTCAGATCTGGTATCCACAGTGTTTTGCTTGAGGGATTTCTAGGTTTCTATCAGGTTTTCTGTGGAAAACATAATTACCAATTCAATTCCCAAATAACCAACTCGAGTGTTAAGATTGTTTAATTGTTCCAAATTTCCTCACCAAAGGAAAAACTTCTCCATCTACAGTATGGAATCCTTTATTCATTTTAAGCCCTGTGATTAACACACCCCTTACATAGATATACACACACAATTTTGTAAGTCAAAGGAATGCAAGCCACCTTTGCACATGATTTTATATATTTAACCTTTAATGTTCATATTTTTCCAGAAGCTTGACACTCTGCACTGGCTGCAGTTCCCCAGATAAGTCACTGCTGAATGTGAATCAAAAGGCTGCCACTGAGTAGGCAAAAAAAACCAAAACACAGCATCTGAGGAGAAAGAAATAGAGTTAATGTTTTCAATCAGAACATAGACGTAGGCAACATAAGTGCATAATACCTTAAATTAACCATATTCACTTGTATTGTGCAATCTCCTGTCATGAACCATTTAGCATGTATTTACATTCACTGTAGAAATGTTTATAAAATAGGAATACTTTCGGTATTTGAGAGAATACTTGTAATAAATGGGCTGTTAATATATGTTGAATTCATGTATAATTGGTACTATGTACTATATGTAAAAAAAAAGAATCTCAAGATTCAAAATAAATGATGTTCTGGGCAGGAATTAGTGGCAAAGTTTGCTTGAAGCAATGAATATCATGGTAGAGCATTTAAAATACATAATTTGATGAAACAGAGTCAGCATGGCTTTGTGAAGAGTAAATTATGCCAGACAAATTTACTAGGATTCTTTGAGACTGTGTCAAGCAGGATAGACAAAGAGGAAGTAGTAGACGTAATATATTTAGATTTTCAGGAGGTGTTTGATAGATACCATACATTAGGCTACTTAATAAGAGAAGATACCATGGTGTTGAAGAAAGCATGGATAAATAGGCTAACTAACAGAAAGATTTGGGATAAGGGGGACTTTTTCAGGATGGCATCCTGTAACTATTGGAGTGCCCCAGGGATCAGTGCTGGGGCCATAATTATTTACAATGTTTAAAAATGACTTGTATGAAGGAAGTCAATGTGCTATTGCTGTATTTGTGGATGATCTAAAAATGAGTGGGATGGTAAGTGGTGAGGATTACAGAGTCTGAAAACAAAAATTTTGCAGTTTGATTATGATGTGAGAAAATGAGATTATGCCCTTTGGCAGGAAGCATAAAGGTGCTGAATATTATTTAAATAGAGAAAGACTGCAGAAAACTACAGAATAGAGCTTTGAGAGACCTCATTCATGAATCACAAAGTCTAGAGTCCAAGTTCAGTGGTTAGTAGGGAAGGCAAATAGAATGTTGGCCTTTATTGCAAATGGAATGGGATATAAAGGTGGAGGGGTTTTGTTAATGCCATTTAAGACTCTAGTCAGATCATAGCAAGAATACTCTGAACTATTTTGGTCACTTTATCGCTGGAAAAATGTACTAGTGTTGGAGGCAGTCCAGAGAAGGTTCACTCGGTTGTGGAGGGACTGTCTTATCAGGAGATGCTGAAAAGGATAGCATTGTATTCATTGAAATTTAGAAGAATCACAGACAATCTTCTTGAAACATCGAGGATTCTTGGGGACTTGACAGGGTAAATACAGAAAGGTTGTTCCTCTTGCGGGAGTGTCTAGGACATAACCTCAGAATAAGAGGTTTCATTTAAGACTGAGCAATTTCTTCTCTTGGGGTAGTGAATCTATGGAATCCTTTACTGCAGAGGGCTTTCAAGGCTGGGCCTTTACATATATTCAAGTCTGAGACATTTTTTAATCAGGAATGGAATCAATGGTTGGGGGAAAGGGCAGGAAAGGTGGAATTGATTATTATATCAAACATGATTTAATTGAATGGTAGAGCAGACTCAATGGGTTAAATGACTCCTTTCTGCTCCTCCGTCTTGTAGTCTTAAAGTTGGCCAATATTGTTTTCATCAGAGAAGGAGAACTTATGGAGAGCTTTGTGTTGGTTCCAATGGAGGAGTGTTTCAGGCATTGGCATTATTCAAATGAAGAAGTGTCGCTGAGACTAAAATTGTTTACTATGAGATTATTATGCTGATTTAAAAAGGGGGGAGTGGCAGTTTTCAGTGCTACAGAAAAAATGAGCAATGTGAATAGTGGTAGTTTGAATGTGAGCATTTGGTATTTAATGTTGGGCAAAGAAGACCTGTGCACTAATATCACTTGTTGGTTTTCAGTCAGAGAAGTTTGATTGTGTTCGACTGTGATAATGTTTCTTCTCATAGCCAGTTGTGTTCCTTTTTGCCACAAGCTTGATTTTTGATAATAAATATACACCTGAATTCCCACAATGTTATGCACTGTTAGATTTCTTTGGAGACAATATAGGCATGGGGGATAGTTTTCCCAACAGATGAGGGATGATAAGAAATGGATAATTGGCATTGAAACCTGAAGTCTGGGTTGAATATTCTGCCACGATTCTGAATAGTCTGATTTAATCATTGACAATGGCTGAGGGCAAAATCGTCAGTCTTCCTGATACTTCACTGGAGGAAATTGTGGCTTGTCCAAATCTGAACAAGTGAGGGGTCAACTTCAAGGCAGTGGATGAGTCAACATAGATGGTGGAAAATCAGAACGGGGTGTGCTAACTTACCTGTGGAAGCTAACTCCTCTATCTGTATGGATGTTGCTCAGGGTGTAGGTGACAAAAACACAGGTTCTTGGAGATTTACTAGATGAAACTGCAAGAGTGGAAAGAGATGCAGGTTTGTTGGGAATTGGGTCAGCGTAGAAGGTGCTGGGTCTTGGGAACAGAATTAGTTCAGTGACTGAGCAAATAGAGCAAGAAAATGTGGGAACAAATTGGGTATGTGACTGGCTTGATGTTCTAAACCATATTCAATGTAGCATGTACCACTGGACTTGAAACAATATAAAGAAAACTTGAACAACTAGAATGGAAAGGACATCAAAGATTGACTGCAATTAAGTTGATGAAGGTGGGGGTTATTGATTATAAATAATGGCTTTTGGTTTAATGATTGGAATTGACGTACTGTTCATGCTGAAGAAACATTAGGAATATGACTGGGGATGTCTGAACCATATATTGAAGGTATTCAATGTTATAGGTCAGAATCACTTCGAAAAATAGTTTAGCTTGTTTGAAATAATTGATCTGTTACTGTTGAATCCACAATTAATATTTTTTTTTGACCTGAACTGTTGGATTCATTATTTGAGAGTACAGCCTAACATTGCCAACAATTAAGCAAATCTTAGCCACGTCCTGACAACATTTCAACAGCAGTGCTGAAGACCGATCTAGCTGCCCTCCTATTCCTTTATAGTTGCAACACTGGCTTCTACTGTTAATGTGGAAAATTTCCCAGGTAAGACCTATCTGCAGAAAGTGGGACAGATCTAACTAAACTAATAACCACCCAGTCAGGTTATTCTGGATCATCAGCAAAATGACAGAACGGTTAGGTTGAGGTTGACAGCACTATCAAGTAGCATTTAATCAGCTGTAACCAGCTCATTAGTTCCTAGTATTGGTTCCGCATGCGCCACTCAGTTCCTGACCTCGTTATAACCTTGGTCCAAAGACCTGATTTGAGGTGAGGCAGGAGTGACTACCTGAAACAACATGATGCCATTTGACTGATTACGGCTTCAAGGAAACCTAACTAACTAAGATCAATGGGAATTAGGCAAAATATTTTGCTGGCTGAAGCCATACCCAGCACAAAAGAGTATAGTTGTGGTTATTGGTGGTCAATCATCTCAGTCCCCGAGTTTCTCAGAGTAGCATTGTCAGCCCAACCATTTTTGGCTCCTCTGAATAATCTTCCCTCCATCATAAGATCAGGAGTGGGGATGTTCATTGGTGATTACAAAATTTCAGTGACATTCATGATTCTTCAGATAATGAAGTAGTCTTTGTCTGTATACAAGGTTGGATAAATTTTGGGCTGGTAATTGTCAGGTAATATTTATGCCACAGAGACAAGTACTAAATTAAGAGCATGTTCAACAAGAGAGACTCTTACCATTTTACCTTGATGTCACTGAATCCCCTGCAATCAAAATCCTGGAGGTTACCATTGATCAGATGCTGAATTGTATCAAGATTGTAAATATTATGGCTACGTTGGTGGGTCAGAGACCAGGAAATCTGCAGCAAATAACTCACCACCTGGCTCCCCAAAGTCTGTCTACCATCTACAAGGCGCAGGACAGGAATGCTGTGGACTTGCCTTCATTTGCCTGGGTAGGTGCAGTTCTGATAACTCTCAGCCAGCACTTTGAACATTCATTCCCTGGCAGCAGTGGTGGCAATGTTACCATCTGCAAGTTGCACTACAACATGGCTCTTTTCAACAGCACTTTTCAAACTTCCAACCTGTGGCATGTGGAAGGACAAAGGCAGCAGGTGTATTGGAACATGACCACCTGCACGATTTCCTCCAAGTCGCATATCATCCTGACTTTAAACTATGTTGCTGTTCCATGGATCAAATTGCTGGGCCTCCCTTCAACACACTCGACGTATCTTTACCCCAAGGATTTCAGCAATTCAAGAAGCTCATCAGCTTCACAAAGAAAATCAGGGCTGGCAAATTATGTTGGCTTAAACAGCACCACCCACATCCCATGAACAAATAATAAAATAATCTATGTATAATTTTGAGTAATTATTGCTTTAAATATGTTTTGTGATTGAAACCCTTAAATTGTGGTACTCTGCAGTATTTTTCAAAATAATGGCGTGATCATTTAACTTCCAAATGATCTACTGTTCAATTTTAAAGAAGCTTTCACTACTTGGTTTTATGCTATACATAATCTAAAATCTAATCTAATCTCATCTAACATTTTAGACCAAGAAAAATCAAGTATGCTGTAAAGACTACTTGTTGCATGAATTGTTGTTGGAAAACTCAAGTTCTGAATTCATAAGTGGTCATCATACTTTATAAGGAGAATCAATTGTATGGGTTCCAACCATCCAGAAAATTTGATATACAATACAGGATAGAAAATGTATCAAATGTATCAATAACAGCAATGTTTTAATGCATATAATGTACCTTCTGTAAAATAAAAGGTTTAACAAAATAAATGCTTAAAATTTCTTGTGCTTGCCTCATGTTGTAATCATAACAACAAGAACATGCATTGCAAACACTCCAGAGGCTGACCATGATCAAGCAATGTTCTTGTCTGGGGAATCGCCATAAACCTAGTAGAGAGAAGACGACTGGTAGTGATTTAACCTGAGGGTCACTTGAACTCTGGCGAGACGAGATTGAGAAAGAGAATCTTTTGTGGTAACCATTGTGTGTGCAGGGCCCATGCTGTGGCCATCTTTCTGCATTGCAAACCAGCAGTCTAGCCAACTGAGCGAACCAACCTCCAGGCTAAGGCACCTTCTGTATTTTAGTTTTTTTTTCAAACATTCATTTTCATCATTGATGCTTTCTCAAGGGTTTTCTATTTTCCTTTCTGAAACCAGACAAAGAACAGTGGGATCTATAACGAGTGAAATTGTCTATATAATGTTTTGTGTGTATAAGCAAATTAGTAACTGATGAAAATATGAATGGCAGGACTTTACAGTAAATGTTTTACAGATATTTGAAATAAACTCTTAGCTACTTTCCAAAATTCTTCCACACCTATCTCACCTTTCTTTTCCATCATTTTCTCATCATACTGAGACACACTTCTATTGGCTTTGGACAGTGTATAGAGACATACAATCAGCCTCAGCTTCTTTCCTCAGCTGAAAGTCATGCTAGAGAGTTATAAAATGCTTGTGCCTTGGATTGTATTCCTCCTTTTCAATTACAGGGTCACTGAAAGCAAATAGAATTTGCAATGGTAATTTAGAATGGAGACCTATTTTGTCATTTCTGATAGGGTGTGCATTTCTCTCTTGATCACTGACAACAGAACCTGAGATTTATTCTCCAATGCAGTTTCCAAAATTCCTGTAACAATTCAATTTTTAAATCGTCTAATTAATCAGAGAAACTGTACTAAAATTTAGTTCAGAACAAAAATCATAGTTCACTTTTTTCAGACAAGTAGTTATGCACAGACATTTCTTTGTTGTAACTTGTGTAATAATGTTTAAATTATTTCAAGCTTTACATCTGGTTCAGAAAGAGCCCATTTAATCCATCCTCTCTATCAGTTATGAGAAAGCGATATTCAGTTTGTCTGCTCCCTATCTTTTGGTTATTGTACAGCAACTTCTTCATCTGTAAGCACAGAACCTTTTGGAAATTATTATTAAATCTGTTTTCTCCATTTTTTTGTTCAGTCCATTCTAGATTTTAGCAAAATATTTCCAAAATAACCACCTTTCCTCTGGTTCTTTGCCAGTTCTCGAAAATCAGCAACCTTTGTTTACTCTCCCCCTGTTGGAAAGCATTTTCATTACTCCATTAGGAAAACATTCATAATTTTTTCATCTATCATAACTTCCCTTAACTTTCCTTGCTTTAAGGAGAATAGCCTCAGTACCTCTAAATTGTCCAACATCACTGAGGTCTCTTATTCTTAGTGGCCCAGATCTGTCAAACTGTCATGTTGTGAGCTTTCTGTATTTCTTTAATTACACCATAGCTTGCAGCTGCAGTTTTTAATGATATTTTGAAATGTAAGATGATTATTTTATTAGCCTTTAATCCTATTTACTCCACCTTGAAGTAACATTTCATGACAGTTCAAGTAGGATACAGAAAGTAAATGCAAATTCTCTGGTATGAGTAAAATGCCTGATCTGTATAATATTGAATAACTTACTTTGAATTAGTTTATAATAAGCATAAGTTTGTTTTGGTAATAAATCTTGTTTATTAGAGGGATTATATCAGCTAATTTTTTTTTAAACTTATCACTTTGTCCATCTTGTAGATTGACTTTCACTGTTTTGAGTATTTGGGGATATTGACCTTGTCCTTTTCAAGTAGTTTTCTCAATTGGACACACAAACCTGCACTGTAGATAGTTACATTAATCAAAAAGATTCTGCTTTTATGTTTGGTCTAAATGCACTTTGATTTATTTGACAGTTCCTGCATATATAACAAGGTTTTAGTTGTAATTCCTAGGCTGCCCTGAGTTCAGCTTATCGACTGCAACTAAACAAGAGTGCTGCACTTATTCTCAATGTTTTTGCTTCAAAGCTTTAAAAAAAAGACTATCCTCGCATGATCTTTCTCTGTTTCTGCTGGCAGTGTTTGTGGGTGCCATGTGGATATAATTTAACTGCAGCTTTGTCAGTTATAAATTGACCTACCTAAGAATAAAGTTCACACATAAAAAAGGCCAATCAAACCAAATGTCTAAGGGCTATTGTTTTCATGGAGTCCTTTTGCATAAATTCCCTTCCGGAAGGGGAGAGCTGTACATCTCTATGACTGTGTTGTAGCATCCTTATTAAAAATGCAACCTAGAGGAGGAAGGAATTTGGGGAAATTACAAACCTTTGTTTGTTTCTCTTATTCCATTTGTCCATTTTTGTTTTCATGGACCTTCCTGTGAGATGAAATAACCACAGTAGTTTTTGTTACATTCATAGCATATGTTCTATTCACTTGCAGTACAATAGTTTTATACATCATTCTCTGGCTAGTATTTTCACAACAGTGGTACAGAGAAGTGTTAAAGCAATTGTTTAAAGTTCAGTGGCTTTTTTTGTTGAGTTAAGCAGATAGACAAAGGATACTGAATAGCTATAGTGTTAAATAGCCAGTCATTGATTAAAAGGATTGGTCACAGAAAGCTATGGTGAGGTCCTTCATAATATTACAAAAACTGCACAATTCTATCATGCTGTAGTATATGCGATAAAAGTGTTATTTCAGCATTGTTCTTTTCTCTTTCAAGAAAAAAATGGATCGAAGAACTCTCTTAATTTGTTGAGTGAAAGTTGCAGAGATAGATCCCACAATTTCCCAATGAAAGCATTATGGTATGAATTAAGTTTATTTTCCACAAAAGGAAACTTGTTAGTTTGTTGCCTTTGTGTTACCATGAACCTTTCTTGGGTGTTTCCATCTGCACACATCAACATCCTATGCTTTCTAGTATTTATTGCTGTTATAGTTTTTTAGCAGCTTTACAAATATGGGTTCAGAATAAATATTATAAACAGTTCTCTCTTTTAAGGAAAACGCAAATACCACAAGTCACTTATTTTCTGTTGACAAAATGCTCTTTAGAAAAATTGATTTAACATTGCACTTAATCAGGGTTACAGTTGAGATTATTCTTGCTAATAGGAAACAAAAGCCATTTTCAAACAATGACTGTTTGCAGCTTGCTAATTATGTGGATTATTTTCAGTTCTTATTCTTTTTAAATGAAATATATATGGAAAGTCCAGAGTTAGAATAAACTAATTTGTTCCTTGTACTCTGTGTATTTCCCTGTTATTTACAGCAGAAATGTTGACTCAGTTCTGAGTTACATCTCACCTGAAGGAATTGTTCTTCACTCTGGATCAGACAGTGAATTCCCATAAAATGTTACTACTTCATAAATCGCTGCTAATGGAGCTAGATGCTCATTTAATAATAACATTTAGATTAGACTAGATTCTCTACAGTGTGAAAACAGGCCCTTCGGCCCAACAAGTCCACACTGACCCTCCGAAGAGTAACTCACCCAGACCCATTTCCCTCTGACTGATGCACCAAACACTATGGACAATTTAGCATGGCCAATTCACTTGACCTGCACATCTTTGGACTGTGGGAGGAAACCGGAGCACCCGGAGGAAACCCACGCAGACACGGGAAGAATGTCCAAACTCTACACACACACGCCCAAGGCTGGAATTGAACCTGGGACTCTGGTGCTGTGAGACAGCAGTGCTAACCACTGAGCCACCGTGCTGCCCATAACTCACTTATCTATTTAGTTTCAAGTTCATTTATCCGATTTTTGATACATAGGTAAAGTTTGTTCATGCATTTTCAGTCACTGCATTTGGGGAAAAAATGTTAAGTATTTTGAGATATGTTGATGACAATTTTTTATTTTTAGAAAGTTTCATTTTGATAAAACACAACTTTCTGCTCACTGTTCATAAGATATAGGGGCAGAATTATTATCAGTATTCTGTCAAGGATTCAACATCAACAAAAAGAGACTGTGAAAAGCATAAAAGCAAATACTGCAGCTTTTGACTCATTTCCAAGAAATCTAAGATAAATGTTTGTAGCTGGCAGCTATCAATATTGCACTGGAGCCTCACCACGAAAGTTTCTTGTTCTTAGAAGAAGTGTCTCAAAAAATGAGGCATTCATAGCGCCAATCTGTACCTGTTGTCTAGATTGATTCAGGGGAATATCAAATGTGCTATTCTGAAAAGACTCATGTCCTGGGCTGTTCCAATCCTTTTAATTGAAGATAGATCCATCCATCATGAAGACTGAGTACCATGTTCTGCTCAAATCTTTATCTATATTTTTGCAGCATCATAGCTTTCTTCTCACCAACATCCAAAGCTCATCACTATGCAGACTTGTGCAAAAATTCTAGTCCCTGCACAAAATCTACTTGACCATCACTGCTGCCGTCTACAATTTCCAATGGCTTCTTGCTATTTGATACACTGAATTTAATATGCTTGGTTACCATAAAGCATGAAAGACATTGTAGAAATAATGTGAGGCAAGTCCATAACAGCATTCATAACATTGCACTAAGGTTTGGAATTCAGTCCTTCAAGAAATGGAAGCCATTGGACATTGGGTATGACAGCAGTGATCATCAAGTAAATTTAGTGTCAACTTTGATGTTATGGAAGGTAGAGTGTGTGTCATGATGGGGTTTGATGCTGGTGAAGAAAGTTGAGTTGCGCAGCAGCAGAAGTATAGATAACGGTTTTAGCGGGGAAAGGTACTCAGACATGGATGGGTATATCCTCAACTAGAAGACATAGGGTTTCTGACCAGTTATATATCCTCCTTTTCCTTCTGATCTCCCTTATTGGTGACAGAGCTTCCAGAAGAGCAAGTCCTTGACTGTAACTGACTCACTCTTTGCTTTATTGTTTCACTTTACATCTCTGAAAGTTTCCTCTCAGTGCTGTTTCTTCCATCCTGTTCCATCTGTTTCTATTGTAAAGTGGCCTGAGCCATTTCATTTCTCTTCAAGGTGCTCTGCCAATGCAAGTGTTTTTTGCTAAATTATGAAGAACTTCTGGGATTTTTTTGGAAGCAGTGGCTATGGTACTAGATTAATAATCTAGATATTTAGAGTAATGGTCTGGATTCAGGAGTTTTAATACCATCATGGCTGCTCAGCAGCTTAAATTCTGCTGCTTAAATAAATTTGGAATAAAAGGTTTGTACTATGTAATTAACACTTGTTCTTTAAAATTTTTCTAGTACATTAATGCCTTTTGGGGAAGGAAATCTGATCTATCCCTGCCCACCTGGTCTACATGAGACTTCAGACCAATAGAAAAATGGTTGGAACTTCGCAATGGCCTAGCAAACCATTGGTTATCAAAAAGCAGATTCACCGATCTTTTTTTTCTGGGGAAGTTAGGGATGGTCAATAAGTGCTGGCATTGCCGGTGATGCGCACATCCCATGAAGGAATACTTTTATTTTAAAAAGAGTAAAATGACGATTGGGAGAATATTTATGTTTTTAATCATAATTCATGTCAACTGTTTACTTTTTTGAGAATTATACAAATGGGACAATGTTTATCCTTTCTGTCCTCTCATTTATCACATTTCCATGTGTAGTTAGATGTCATGATGAATTAGATGTCTCTCCTTGAAAAAGAATTACATAAGTTAATCCTATAAACCGATGTTAAGCATACTTAGGACTTTTATCCTTGAAGCTGCAACAGGCAGTTACATCTCAAATTGCTAACAGAGAGCTGTTCCAAATAATAAAAAGGATGTTGGTTTATGAGACTTAAGATAAAATGGTTCCAAATTCCATTGTATCTCAAAATTTCAGACTGCCTGAATTAATGAGACAGACATTTTTTAGCTAGTGTCCTGTAGTAATTGAAATATATTGTGAGTCTATCCTAAATACAACTATAATTTTGGCAGTGACAGTAAGCTATTTATAAAAATTGCATTTAATGAACAAAATGTAACATGGTTTTGTTTCAATATGATATGAATACAAGTCATTGCTATACAGAATCATAAAAAATGACTGCGCTTGTACACATATTGTGGTGTAATTGATTTGTTTTTTCAACTGCACCTCCTATCCGAATGAATAGGTGTAAACAAATAGTTATGGACTTAACTGCAGACCACAAAGGAATCTCCTTATATTTACGATGCTGATTTCAGAAAGTATTGGGAACATCACATTAACTGTGTTTAATTCAAATATTTTTTTGAAATCTGATCCAACCTTTGTAATTTTTCCATCTATGTTGTTTATTTTAATAGCCCTGCTTTGAATAGAGAATATTGTAAAAGTTGATTTGTCACATTTGGGTTTCTAACATGAATTATTGAAATCCATAAAGTATTAATGGAAATTTTTCACTTCATGAAAAATGCCCTTCTGTCTTGGAAGATGCTTTTAATATTGAACCCTATTTTGTAACAACACAAACTATATAACTTCACATAGCATTTGAGCTACATTAAAAATGGCAGGACTGTTTTAAATAAGTATTGTCATCACACAATCCATATTTCCAGATTCAAAAGCAATACATTGGTTATATTTATATCTTTATATAGTACAAGCAAATAAATTTTAAAATTAATTTAACATAATTCAAATATTGTAAATAAATGAATTACATATTATGTTAAATGGTGATGGTTTATACAATATAATAGATTATGCGTGGCAAATACAGGAAAATAAAGTCCTTGGGGTACATGCCTTTTATATTAAACAACAAAGGGAATTATTCATTTCGTTTTGTATTGTACATTTATTCAATTTTCATTTCCTTCATAGTCTAAATTGTTTCTCCCCCTCTCCTGCAACTTGTTGTTTGGTCTCTTCAGCTGACTGTGGCAACAGTCGTGCCCTCTTCCTTTTTCACCTCTTCAGCTGTAGCTACCTGATTGAACTTACCCAGCTCTTTTACACTTTCCAGGAGAGATTTAAGTGTTTCCTTCAGACCTTTCTCCATTAACCAACCCTCACTATCACTCTCAGGATCTTCAGGATTTGCAATGCTATCCAGGGCTGTGTGCAAATATTGGATCCCAACCATCACAGTCACCTAAAATGCAGGTAGAGAATATACCATCAGTTAACTAAGTCCGTGGTAGTCACAAACAGGAGGGCATTGTCCAAGTATAAAGCAATTTTAGAGGCCTTTTGACATGCAGTGTTGGTGTCCCTGTCTCTGAACCAGAAAGCCTGCATTCAAGTCTTACCTGTTGGTAAGTCATCAGACAGCCTGACGGGGTAAATCTATCACTGGGATGAATTAGAATTCTTTCTTGGCTGTGGATAATCCTGCAAGTCCATGCTCCAACAGGTAGTTCTGGCTGGGCACACAGTGATAACATGAAAATACTCTTTGATGGCATGCTGCATATTTGAAGTTAGATGGGCACCCCGAGCCCATTTGGGGTCCATAAACCTTTGATTGTGAATTATATTTTACTGTGTTCTCTGAATTTAGCTGAAAGAGGCACACAAAGAGCATGCACTCTGCATTATGCTAAAAATTATTACAATTATGAGTTTGTCAGTAACTTGGTTGTGTGTCTGCAATTTCAGGAAGAAGTTAGTTCATCTTGTCCCATTACTGTTTCTACCTGAACCTGCTAATGGATTTACACATTTGTTAGAATCCCTGCCAACCAGAGGACGACTTTATTAATTAACCAATTTTTCTGCTATTGATTGCTGGCTTATGGGTTTTAAGCCATTCCTGATGAAGGGCTCTTGCCCAAAATGTTGATTCTCCTGCTCCTTGGATGCTGCCTGACCTGCTGAGCTTTTCCAGCTCCACACTCTCGACTTAAGCCATTCATGGCATTCCAAGACTGAATTTATGCAGTTGACTTAATTGACCTATTGGTATAACATTCTCAGCTACGGATTTGTAAAGCATATTGAGGATGTTCAGACTGTTATAAAAATTCAAAGGTCAAATTTCCTGACTTGTGCAATTATGTCACAATATGACTTTGCTGTTTTGCCCTGAACGAGCCTCCAAAAGGCCAGAATACAAACCAGAACAAGGCAACAGTGCTGTCAGATCAGTATTGAATTTAGATTGCTTTGATGCTAATCTCATTTGAACCCAGAAGGTCATAACTATTTCTATTACCTTGATTACCCACCTTCTCCTGATAACTTTTCACCTCCTTGTTGACCAAGAATCTATCGCCTCTACCTTAAAATTATTCAAAGACTCTGCTTGCACTACCTTTTCTGGAAAAAAATTCCAAAAATCACCATCCTTTGAGAGAAAAAAAAGCCTCATCTCTCTCTTAAATGGGTCACTCTTTATTTTAACAGTGACCCCTAGTTCTAGGTTCTAAAAAAAAAGTCCTCTCCACATCTGTCCTATCACCAAACCCTCATGACCTTGATTTGGAGATGCCGGTGTGGGACTGGAGTGTACAAAGTTAAAAATCTCACAACACCAGGTTATAGTCCAACAGGTTTAATTGGAAGCACACTAGCTTTCGGAGTGACGCTCCTTCATCAGGTGATAGTCCTTGTTCAATTTGAACCTTGTGTTATAGTGCATTACCTGAACTTTCTGTTATAATGCGTGGCAACACAACTGTGTGTTTTATTTTAAATTCAACATTGAATATCTGACCCACCACCATCTTTTCAAGGAGAAATGTTCAAACTCTAAAACGTGGAAAAACTATTTGAACAGCTCATCATTTCCTCACACAAACATTTATTTAGGGAAATGTTTTACAACTAAAGTGTAGGATATATGGGCAGGCCTCTTGATAGGTAGAGTCGTGGAGATGTATAGCATGGAAACAGACCCTTTGGTCCAACTCATCCATGCCGTTCAGATATCCCAACTCAATCCAGTCCAACCTGCCAGCAGCCAGCCCATATTTCTCCAAACCCTTCCTATGCATATACACATCCAGATGCCTTTTAAATGTTGCAATTGTACTAGCCTCCACCACCACTCTCTGCATGAAAAAATTGCCTTTTAGGTCTCTTCTATATCTTTCTCCTCTCACTCTAAACCTATGCCCTCTTGTTCTGGACTTCCCCCACCCCAGGGAAGAGACTTTGTCTAGCTATCCTATCCATGCCCCTCATGATTTTATAAACCTCTATAAGGTTGCCCCCTCAGCATCTGATGCAACAGGGAAAATATCCCCAGCATATTCAACCTCTCCGTCTAGTCTTCCAACCCTGGCAACATGTTCTAGTTTCTATTTTCAAGAAGGTGCACGATATGGTTCTTATGGCTAAATGGATCAAAGGGTAAAGGAAGAAATCAGGAACACAATAGAACATCAGGCAATAGTAATACAAAAGCAAAACATTACAGATGCTAGAAATCTTGCTGGACCTACTCAGCAAGTCAGGCTGCATTAATCAAGAGAAAAGCAGTCATTGCTTCAAGTCAGTGGCCTTTCATCAGAATGATGTCTGATGAATTGTCTTCCACATGAAACTTTAATTCGGCTCTGTCTCCATTGATATCTTCAGACCTATCTTTGACCACAAACTTAAGAATAAAATGTTAAGTCTTTACAATACATGGTTTAACTTGCCAATTTGTTGATTGTAGAACCTTGACTTGTCTTTGTTTTTGAGTTTCTCCTGAAGTGTGAATGTCATAGCATAATTTGATGTGGAATGGAAACGTATGAAAGTTATTTTTAAACTAGAATGATGTTTTATCGAGGGAAATAATCTGGATCTCAGGCAATATATAGAGTGTACAATATGAAACATTCACTACTTTCCATTGTGAAATCAGTTTATTTTGATAAATTGCTTGGTAATCATGCATCTCAAGTTTTTTTAAAAAAGGCCATTTGGCCCATCAAATAAACTTCACCAAAGTTCACGCATAATTACACTAATAGTCTTTCCTTCTCTATGCCATGATTTCCCTCTCTGTTCTCCCTATTTCCCTGCATTCAGTCCAAGGAATGCGCTCTTCTGGATGGTGTGCTTGCCAATTGAGCAAAGGCAGCCCTACTTGGACTTATGCTGTTTGGAGCTTGGAAGAATGAGAGTGGATTTATTGAAACATACAGGATTCTGAGGGGGCTTGACAAGGTAGAGGCTGTGCAGTGTAGAGCAGGATGACTCAGTTTAAAAATAAGAGATCTCCAACTGAAAATGGAGGTTTTATTTTTCCACCGGATGAGTGCTGCCATTAGTAAGGTTAGCCTCTGTTGTCCATCCCTAACTGGCCCTGAACTAAGTGGCTGTGGGTCTGGAGCCAAATGCAGGCCAGACCATGTAAAGAGCAGATTTTCTTCCCTGAAGGCAATCGGTGAACTATAAGTCTTTACAACAATTTATGCTAGTTGTCTTTGTCACCATTATGGAGACAAGGTTTATATTCTGTAGTTATTATTTGAAGTTAAATAGTATGATTTAAATACTTGACCCTACAACATTAGCCTGGAGCTCTGGATTATTAACCTAATACCATTACAATTCCACCACCATCTGCCTCTTCTTTCAGAGGGTCATCAATCTATGGATTTCTGACCCTCCCTGAGCAGTGAATTGGAGTTATTTAAAATGTTCAAGGGCAGCTGAATGAGATTGATTTTTGATCTAGAATGGTTATGGAAAGGCAGGCAGAACACAGAGTTAAGACTTCAATCACATCAGCCATGATATTACTGAATGATAGAGCAGGCTTGAGGGTCCATATGATTTGGTATTGCTCTTATTTTTTGGGTTGTTCTTCGCTCCACCATCCAACACACACACTCAGACAGATATTAGGCTCTGAGTTTGTAACAGTAAATTCACATTCAGATGCAGTATTGGTAGTATGGGTTGCAACCCAAGTCATTGAAGGGAGATTAAACACAGGCTGTTTGAGGAGAGAAACTCACATTGACACTTCATTTCTTACAATTTGCAGCATCCACACAATTGAAAAGATTTTCAGTGCCTGCTTGTTATAAAGGAAAACATGTCAGTAACTTTTGCAAATCAAGTGCCCACAAACAATAACAAATTAAATGACCAGATAATCTGTTTCAATGGTACTGGTTGAGGAATAGATGTTAGCTAGGAAAGCTTTCACCTGTTCTTTGAGTAATAGCATTGTCACAGAATCTTTTCTCTCCTGGTAAGGTACACCTTGATTTAATGTGGCCTCTGAGCAATGGTCCCTCTGACCGTGTACTACGTATTCAGTACTGTATTGAAATATCAAGCTAGGTTGTACATTCAAGGCTATGAGGTAGAACTTGAGTCTATGGCTTTATAATTCTGAAGTAAAGTTTCTTCCAATCAAGGCAAGGTGAGTGCCACTTTAAAGTTACAAAAGCTTGAAAATTTAAAGACGCTTGAAGCCAGTGTCCATCATCAACCAGCAAGTGTAAGCCAAAGAATACTGTCAAGATTTGTTTTCATACTACATCTCAGCCACTACTCATGTTGACTAAAGAGAAGATAAAAACCCATCTTGTCTTGCTTTTGCTATCTTTTACAAACATTCTCTTTATCTGTTGTTTTCAAATACTACAAAATCTGTTTAAAACATTTTAGTAATCTATCAAAGTCACTGTCCAGAGCTAATGACAACGAAAATCAAAATGATTTTCTGAAGATGCTTCTTTTTATTTCACTAGATGGGATGTGGGCATTGATACCTGGCCAACATTTATATCCCATCCCTAGGTGCCTCTGCATGGCTTTCTCAGCCATTGAACGTCAACCTCATTTCTGTGTGTCTGGAGTCAGATGTTGGCCTGGTCAAGTAGGGACAACAGGTTCTTTCCCTAAAGGGCATAAATGAGCCAGATTGTCATAAAAAAAGTTGTCATGGTCATTATTACATTTCTTATTCTGGATCTATTTATTGGATTCAAATTTTGTCATTTAAACCTAGGACCCCAAAATATTGCTTAGGTCTTTGGATATTTACTAATGCTACTAGGCTATTACCTGCCCTTCCCATACAGGACTTTTAAAAGCTTGAGGTGTACTTAGAATTCACTAACTAAAGGATTTTGCATCGCAATCAAATAAATAGTGTATAATTCATCTCCTTCATTGTCATGGAGACAGATGGGGCAAAAATACCACGTATACTTCACAGAGAATTCTGCTTAGCAACAACATTTTAGCAAACAAAAGTTTAACTTCATACATATGTGCCATTAATGAGGGAAACTCACTTTAATACAACAAAACTATCAATAATCCATTAATGTAACCATTGAAAAAGCAAAACACACACAACTAATCCTCAAAGTGTGCATCTAGACCTGTTTGGTGCAAAAGTAATGCAGACAGCACTTGTGGATAGGGGAAACTGATTAACTTTTTCTCCACAGATGCTGCCTAGTCTGTAAAGTATTTTCGGCATTTTACAGTTTTATTTCTGATTTCTAGCAGCCACAATATTTTTCTTTTGTACAACTTATTGTTGCAGCTTGCATAATATAATCCAGTCCTTATTAATCCTACAGATAGTTTCTAATGTTATGTCATGAACAGAGGAACTCATTAGCTCATTTGGTTTAAGAGAGCTGGTCTATAGTTCACAATAATGACAACAGTGTGGGCAGTTGCAATTTTGTTTTGGCTGAGGTTGATTTGTGATCTGCCCTCCAGAATAGAAAGTAATGGCAAACTACTGACAAAAACTGTCAAGGAAAATGGCTCAGGAAGAAGTATCTGTGAACAGGGAGCAAAGGACCTGCCTCTGTGGGAGCTTCATTGATGCTATTTTCCAGTCTTTTCTGCCTCCATGTACATTGTTTCTCTTACAAATTATCATCTAACGTCCTCTTCCATGGCTCGATTGAATAAGCTTCCACCCGCGTTCCAAGCAACGTATTCCAGATTGGAAAAAAAAATGTTCTCATCGCATCTGTTACATTTGCAAAGCACCTTAATTCTGTGCCCTCTTGTTCTCGATGCTTTTATGAGTGAGAACAGTTTCTTCCTCTTGTCTATCTCATGATTTTGAAAACTTCTATCAGATGTCCTATTGGCTGCGTTCCCCCCCCCCCCCCCCAAGGAGAACGGTCACAACCTTGCCAATCTATCTTCCCAATGTAAGTTTCTGAACCCTGGAACCATTTTTACAAATTTCTTCTGCACTTACTGCAATATGGCACCCACAACTCTACATAATAAACTGTACACAATGCTCCAGGTAAGATTGAACAAGTATCTTGGATAAATTCAGCACTGCCTCTTTGCTCTTTTACTCTCTGTTAATAAAGCCCAGGATGCTGTATGTTCTCTCTAATAGATACTAAGAGGTATATGGCACAGAAAAGGTCCTTCAACTCCTTGTGTCTGTGCCAGTCAAAAATAAGCACCTAGCTCTTGCAATGTTATAGGTAATATGAAGGTGACAAACAAAGCAATTCTATTGATTTGAACTAACATTTAACATTTTGCAAGTTCAAAACAGATCAAATTTCTAGGCTGACGCCCAGAACAAAAAAGATTTCTTTTGCTCTTCCATGGTTAGAATGTGGGCAACACACCTCCTCCAGTTTCCTCCCCGCCTTGGAGGGTGGGAGGAGCAGAGTTCTGAGGGATGGAAAGGCAGAATCCAAAATATTGTGACACTTGCCCTCATGTTGATTATTCTGCCTTTTTGAAGATGGCAGGAGACTTTAGTCCTGCCCACTGAATGCAGCAGGCAGCAAGCAGCACCCTTATGAGAATTCTCCAACAAAAATACCACTCAGGCAGTGCAATGATTTCCTAGATGGATCAGTGGGGATAGGGGAGGGACTCAATCATTACTAGAGACCTGTAATAACTGAGCTGCTGGATGGACACCTCAGCAGCTAAGTTTAAAAAGATATATTGATCACTTTCTCCCAGACTCTCAACAACCGTGTAAGGGTTCAGTATTTTAAAAAAATTATTGGTCTTCTTACCTCTAGTAACCACAGGATTAGGACTAGTGCTCCCATGGATTGCATCATGTTAGTGTAATAATTGAGGAGAGCTTCCTTGCAGCCCCGAGTCCAGAGGTTGAGCTCCTCGCTCTGGAACTCATAACTGTAATGGGCGGAATTGTTGGTGATCTGCTGCTGGATACAGGGTCGAGGGGAGGCTGGATTGCAGCAACTGAATGGGACCCCATCCGTCAGGTACTTCCCATCGATATTGCTCTTAACACGGCTGTAAGGAGGAGAGATTTAGGACAGGTTACGGCTCTTAGTGTTACCTCAACAACACACCAAATGAATCCCGAGTTCAAACTAAGACTGAGCCATGTCTTATCTGCACTTTTCACATTATGACTGAATTATTCGGTGCAGCAGGAGGCCATACTCCCATCGGGCCTGTGCATGCTCTGTCACCTAGTGTCAATCTCCTGCCTTTTCTCTATGTCCTGTATACCGTCCCAACAAAATCCCATGTCCTCTTGAATGCTTCAATCGAACATCTCTCCTTCCCCAGGTCCAGGGAGTTCATTCCAAACCCTAACTACTGGCTGATTGAAAACCTTTTTTTCTCACTTCACCCTTGTTGGATCACTTCATATCTACGCCCTCATATCTTTTTTTTTACAGGTGCAAACAGCTTCTCCCAATCTGCACTATCCAGCCTGCTCATTATTTTGAAAACCTCAATAAAATCTCCTCTCAGCCTCTTCCCTTCATGGGAAACAAAACCAATTTCTTCAATCTATACTCCTAGCTGAAGTTTCTCATTCCTGCAACCCCTCACCCCTTCGCGCGCTCTCCAATGCATTCCCATTTTTTCCTATAACGAAACACCAGAACTGTACACTGACGTCTGACGAGTGTTTTACACAAGTTTAACATTACTTCTGTGCTCTTGTACTCAGTGCCCCTATTAACAATACCCAACGCACTTTATGCTCTATTGACTGCTCTCTCCTGCCACCTTCAATGGTCTGCGTGCATCGATTTCCCATCCTACTCACTCTTTCACCTCCTTAGAGCTGAAGTCCAGGTATCTGTTGCTGATCCACTGGATTTCAAACCAATCTCTGAAGCCGTTGTTGCCACAGCAGTGGAACTCGATCTGAAGTTGGTCGATAGTTTTTTTCATGAAGCACCGTCCCGGAGTGTCGGTGTCTCGATAATATTTCATGCTATTCTTCAGCCCCTTGGCCAGAGTATCCTCCATATAGATCTTCATCAGAAAGCTCAGCACCACAGAGAGGAAGGTCAGGCAAGTGAAGAACAAACAGGCGCCAAGGTAGAACTTGAGGAAAGGTTTCCACCGGGCATATTTCGCAGGGTCAAGGGAATCATAGCAAAACTTGCCACCAAAGCAGTTGATGGTGCAGGCCAGCACGCCCACCAGGATCAGGGAGTTGGGGACTAGGTGGCTCTCCGCATTGTCCATCACTTCGCTTCGTTTCCTCAGCTCAATCTTAAGGAACAAGCCCATCCCAAAAACAACGATGCCGGCCAAGACGCAGAACCAGTTCAGGAGCCAGAGCCCCTGAGCCAACTTGACACGCTTCTGCAAGTCGAACTTGACTTTGAGAATGGCCATTTCCTACTGCGGAAGTCCAGGGAATGGGATTTGAAGATTGAATTTGGGGAAATCAGTGAGATTTGGGCATGGGTGCAGTAAGGGCAGGAGACAGACCACCTGAGATCAACTCAATCTTGTGACCCTCCATTCTGACCACCCTCAAAAGCAAAATCTCCAATGAGACGAGAATGGTGTGGGCGCTGTGAGCTGTCCAAGGTAACCGAGCCAGAGCCGGGGGACAGAATCCGCTTCCAGCGCTAACCCTGGCGCACCTTTCCCCAGTACTGGAGAGAGCTCCTCCAAGAATGCACTCGGGAAAAATCTGACAGTGCAAGACGTCACCTTAAAACCAGTAATAGGTTTTATCGCTAATCATTTAGAGAAAGCTGTGGCCCAGTTGAGTGATTGAAATTAATCCGCGCTTAATTTCACCGGGTTGTCCTCAGGCTGTCAGAGACTGCATCTTCACCTGGCCGCTTTCTTGTATTTGAAATGTCCAGGGAAAGTGTTTTTTTTAACTGAATATTCTTCGGAATAACTTCATGGATTATTTATTATTGAATTAATATCGTGCTGATACGTGCATCAGGTTTCCTCCTCTACAATGTAACGAAAGCCAAAACAAATATTCAACTTAATAGGCTCAGTAAGCTTAAATATAGGTCAATACCCTGGAAAGAACACAGATCAAATAAAAATAGATCGATACTAACGGAGCGCTTTTAAAGCTGCAGTCCGGATAAAATTTTGTGGAGACTTTGTATTTAAAGGCCTGTTATACTGGGCTAAAGATTTGCCAGATATTCATAGTATTCATTTTTCTGTCCTTGTACTTCAAAATGTTATTTTCAGTTTCCACTGGTCGCTCAAAGTCTGCGATATACAAACCTTGTGTTTATATAGCGCTTTGAAACTAGCGAACTGTGGCAACGAGCAGTGAAATATAATTTCACCTGGGTGACTGAGAAAGGCGCACTTAATATTCACATGGGGGCATCTCTTGCTTCCCTCAGTATAGAATTACACACCATCTCTCTTGTGATTCACTTATCTCTGTCAACCCAAGAATATATATCTTGGGTTGAGCAGATTTAAGAAATCTTCAGAACAAAACAAAATTGTAAGCAGACCATTAGAAGTCTTGTACATCTATTTCCCCACCTGCAAAATCAGCTGTGTCGACATAGACCGGTAGAATATTTGGGCACTGCATTAAGAATAATACATTAAGATTTGACTCCCATTAGTGGGAGCCCCTATCCCACTGGAATATTGCACGTGGGTGCCATTGGTCTTGCATTAATCTTTGGTCCTCTGTGATACATATCACTGGAAGTGAAACATAAATATAACTTTACCAACAAAGTTATGGACTTACTTGAACAGCAACGTTTCACTATCTGACTCAAACTGGTGAGTGCAGGTAGTGAATTGGCTCCTTGGTATCAATGTAGTGAACACATTGAAATTGGTGCAGAAACTCTTTGTGAAGGAGTGATATCAGATAAAAATTGTGGCTTGTGTCAGAACCAATTAACAATGAATAGGGTTCAGATTTCATAAAATGCGTTCCATGAGTTAGGAGACAGCATAAGCACAAAATCCTCAAAGACGTAAATTCAGATTTTACTGGTGCCACGCACTGTACTGAATGAGCTGAGGAAGTATGGTATAGGATCAGTGGATTCAAATTCTTAGATTTCAGGGCCAGCATAGACTTGTGTGCCAGAACTAGTGATAACTCAAGCATGCTGTTTCAGGACAGATAAAACAGTGGCACCTACTCAATAATCTGGAAGATTAACCCAAGTACATGCCATTCACAAAAGGCGAGAAAAATCATATCCCACAAATTAGCTTCCCCCATCAGTCTCCTTCCAAGCATCAGCATAGTGATAGCTGGTGTCTTTTGACATTGTTATCCAGTGGCAATTGTACAACAACAACTTGTTTCATTGATGCTCATCTCCTAATCTCATTTGCCGAACTGATCCAAGCACAGACAAATGAGCTAAATTCCAAATGTGAAGTAATAGAATTTCACACTGTGTGGTATCAAGGAACATTAGAAAAATGGAAGTCAATGGGAATCAGGGGTAAAGCTCCAAAATGGAAAAGTTATGTTTTTTGGAGGCCAGTTTTTCAACCTTAAGATATACTTTCAAAGATTCCTCAGAGGAGTGCCTAGCAGAGTTTCCGAGGCCATAAATAATTTTTCATAATGCTTCATAAATAATTTTTCCTCCTTTATAAAGTCAAAAGTGGAGATATTCTCTGATGATTGCACAGTATTGAATACAATTTGTGACTGTTCAGATACTGAAGCAGTTCAAACACATATGCAGTAACACCCAAACAGCATTTAGACTTGGGCTGAGAAGTGCCAAGTGAAATTTGTTGCAAATTATCAGGCAATGATTATCTCCAACAAGACAGAATCTAAACATTGCCCCTTTTACATTCAATGACATTGCCATCAATGAATCCATCACAAACAGCATCTGAGGGTTATTGACCAGAAACTTAACTAGATAAATATTGTGTCTAATGTAGTAGGTCAGAGGCTTGGGATTCTATGGTGAATAACTCATGTCCTTGCTCTACAAAACTTCTCCAGCATCTACAAGACACAAGTCAAGAGTGTAATGGAATACTTTCCACTTGCCTGGAGGAATACAGCTTCAACAATTAATAAGGTCAACACTATCTAAGACAATGCAGCCTGATTAGCCAGCACCCCATCCATTACCTTAAACATCATCAGTGACAGCAACAGCTTGTGTAAACTGTGAACCCACAGACTCACTTGATGTGTCTTGTGTGTGTGGTGCAAATATCACAGGAAGGCTGAATTGCTGAAGGGCTTATGCCCGAAATGTCGATTCTCCTGTTCCCTGGATGCTTCCTGACCTGCTGCGCTTTTCCAGCAACACATTTTCAACTCTCCTCATTCAGCTGTGTTGACTTTGTGTCACTTAGTACTTTCATGAAACTCAATTTCATTAGTTCTATGATGTTACCACTCCATCAGGTCTTCTGTCTACCTACACTATATTTTCCCCCCTACTTTTCCTTCCGGCATCATCTTTTCTATACTATTGCTTTATCCTCAAAACCAAAGTATTTCTACTTCTGTTTGTCCTCCTCTGATAACAATGTGTTGTCGACTCTCTGCTGCTAATACCCATTTGTTTGTGTGTCTATCAGTCCATTTCTTATTTGCTGTTAGATGATAGTGAATACAGGTTTGGGAGGTGAGTTACTGCAAGTCATCTTTTGAATGATATATACTGTAGTTTTGTGCTGGTAGTGGAGGAAATGAATCTTTGAGGCAGATGCAGATTAAACTGAATGCCTCACCCTTCTCTCATCCAAGCAATTGACATTATAACATCAGACTGGTTAATTGAGAACCCCTCGTTATGGGGGAATTTGACAATGATAATGCAATTGAATACCATGGAGAACTGTTGTAATGATTGGTCAAAGATTCTTCAACCCGCATTGGCCCAGTTTCTCTTTAGCTTTCCCCTAGAGAGAATGAGGTTAAGTTGGACATGAGCCTGTGAAATGATCATGAAACAAAAAAGTCAACTTAGCTTTTCTCTCTCCACAGATACTCTCTAACATGTTATTATTATTTATGCAATATCGCAGTACACACCTTTGGCCAAAATTTACACCTTTCATTGGGTATACTCAACAACAATTCCCTGAGCCTGAAGGGCTTGCAGGTCCCGAGGATCAGCCACTCCGCCAAATGTGGTCACTACAAGAGCAGGTTGGTCAAGAGTGTCCTAACATGGCTTTGATGAACCCCTGGGCTGGTGCCTCCAATGAGCTGATAGCTTTTCAGTTGGTACATGGTGACTCTACCTGGCAGGAAGATCCTAGTGATGTTTCTAAATGAGCCTTCATTTCATCAAATCAACTGCTCACCTCTGTGGAATTGGCAGCCAATTTGAGCTAAAATTTTAAAACCATGACCCAGTTCTGGATTCCCCACTAAGTGGAAATATTCCCCTGTGAAGCATAGTCAGAAGCTTGTATGTTTCAATAAGATCAGCTCTCATTCTTCTAAATGCCAATGATCACAAGTCCAACTTACTCATTTTCCCTCATAAAAATAACCCATTCAGCCAAGAAATTAACCAAGTGGTCATTTCTCTGAACTGTCCATTGCAACTGTTGTCATCTCTAAATAGCTGACCAAAACTCTAATTAGTACTCAATGACTGGTTTCACCGACATTTTGTTCTTTGTTTCCCAAACAAGGTTCGATTTTCCTACAAAATCTGTCTGGTCAATATTAGAACTACACAAGGTAACAAAGTTCAAATTTGAAGAAACTGCTTCAGTAATGCTTCTGATCTTCTCAACACGGTGAAACAAATCTAGCAAGCATCTTGCAAGGGATGCCAAGTGTACAAATCAAGTTTGAAATATTTTTAATTGCAGTGTACATCACCTATTAAAGATTGTCACTGATGCAGAATGCATAGGTCTACACCAATATTCTGAACCAAAGACAAAGTAAAATTAGTTCAAGAGACAGTTAAAATGTACTGTTTCAACAAGAATAAGCTGCTGAAGATGAAAGGTGCCATTTTAATCCTGAACTTTACTTCTCTTTTGATTCTAACATGTTGATAAAGGGAAACAAAGATTGTCAGGCACATCAGGTAGAGGTTTACCATTTGACTGACTTAAATAAGCTACATTTAAGAGGTGATTCACATTTTGGAATAGCTCTTCCAAAGTGGAACAGGCTAGTAAAGCAGACAAAAAAACAAAGGATGAAATATAGACTGGTAAAAATGGGATAAGAATGAAGCATATAAAACACAAGTACTGTACAGGTCGTTCTTGTATAATGTGTATTTCGTTAATACGAATTTGCAATCACACAATTGACGAATTGGAGACACTGTTTCTAAAGCATGAAGTTTTAAGCATGTCTTGGTTCTAATGTGATCCTGGCCCCATTAGTTTCAATGGTGATGCTATTACACAATTTTCTTATAACATGAGATTGCATGAGAATGGAATGACTGTGTTTTAGCAGAATTTACTGTTTTTGTTTTCATAATATAGGATTAGTATATTGACAGTACAGTCCTTGGAGGAGTCTTATGGGGAAATGAATATTTTGCTTTCCTCTTCGCCCCCCCATCCAAGCACAAGTTCAATCTCAAAACTGACCAGACAACTTACCTGAAATTGCAGCAGTTTAAGCAACAATGTGATAAAAATTCATTCATTCACTTACTCACAGCCAGAAAGACAAAGTGAACCAGACCTGGAAAACTGGAAGCCAATACCAAAATTAGTTATCTAGAATGATATTGGACTTCTTTTTAAATTGATTTGACAATAAGTGAAGAACAAGTAAAAATTAATTTCAAGCCACTACGATGCTGCCTACAGTTAAGCCAATTGGACTGAAGCTGGACTAAGGCTGTTAGTAGTCCAATCATTGTCCCTTCTATAGCTCAACATCATAATAGTCAAAACTTAATACATTTTAGCCTTCAACCATTTCTTTTCCATATAATGGAATGGCTGCTGCAGAATTGAAAAGACTGTCATCGGTGGAGTTTGCATAGGGCAGTTTCTGGTTATTCAACTATTAGCAGAAACAGATTTACATCATAATTATTTTACTTCAGTTCAGACAGAATTTGACTTCCCATCTCACCCACATTTTAAATTTGAAAACCAGGCACGGAGACTCAATGCAATTCAATTTCATCCTTGTAGTTTGAGTCAGCAAGTCTTGGTTTCTGATTTAATTTCATCCATTACTGTTCTGCATTCTCATATTAGTTTCAATGCTTCTTTATGAACTATATTCCAACAGTATAACTAACATTTAAGAAACTCAACACACAAGAACAAAATGATGACAAGATACTTTACAGTAGAACATGCAAACTTGGGTTAACACATACTAATGGGGGCATCCAAGATGGTGGCAATCTGAGAGGTCTGCTTTGTTGAGCTCTGCATCTCAGTTCAGGCAAGATTAGCATTCTCGCCTCCCTACTTAAGTTATTTCTATGAAAATTCAGCATTTAAAGAGCTCTAGAACTTATATAAATGTTTTATAAAGTCTGGTTATTACAGAAATATGACAAAAGGTAAAGGTTCCAGCAAGTCCCAACACACGGGACATGCATCTGAGAAGTTGGACACTTCCACTGCTGTAGCTAGTTCATCGGAATTGCTCACTCACCAGGCCCTGACTATGGAGTTTGCGAAACTGCGAGACATGATTGAGTTGTCAATTGAGGGAAATTTCTGTGCTAGACTGGACTCAATCGTGGCCATGCTCCACAAGCACAAGGAGCAGCTGAAAGGCCTTGGAAGCCTGATGGAGGAGGTTGAAAGAAGGACCACAGCTTCAGAAACCATGATTGACTCTTCAACTAAATGAATTTGAGTACTGGAAAAGCAGGTCCTTACCTTACAGAAGCAAGTTGATGACCTCAAGAATAGAGATGGGCGATAAAATGTTCGTGTTGTGGGGCTGCCAGGGGGAGTGGAAGGCGACCAGCCAGTAAACTTCTTTGAAAGCTGGCTGCCGCGATTTCTTGGTCTGGAGGCCGCGTCAGACCGAGTGAAAGTTGAAAGGGCCCATGAAGTTATGGTGCACAGGCCTGATTTGGACCAGCACCCTCGCGCGGTCCTAGTGCGACTTCACACCTGCAGGGACAAAGTTTAAAGTTATGGAGACCTTCAGAATAAAGGCAAAGGATCCACAGGCCTTAACTTATGAAGGTTCCAAGATAATGTTCTTTCAGGACCTCTCTGCAACTGTAATTCATAAAAGGAAGACCTTTGATGAAACCAAGAGAAGACTGAGAGACCTTGGTATCCAGTATTTCCTGAGGTATGTGGCTGTGCTTCGCTTCACTTATGATGGGTCTGTGCACTCTTTTGACTTTTAGGAAAAAGTGAAAAAAATTTTCACTTTAAAATAGATCAGATAAGTTAAAGTATGTGGACAAAAGTGTTTCTTTTTCCTTTTTCTCTCTCCTTTTCTTTAAGAAAATGTTGCTGATTTTTTCTGATATTAATGGGCATTAATGTATATTTGGGGATGTACAAAGTTAAAAATCACACAACACCAGGTTATAGTCCAACAGGTTTAATTGGAAGCACACTAGCTTTCGGAGCGACGCTCCTTCATCAGGTGGTAGTGGAGGGCTCACTCCTAACACACAGAATTTATAGCAAAGATTTACAGTGTGATGTAACTGAAATTAAACAGACAATCAATTTTTCAATGTATAATTTCAGTTACATCACACTGTAAATTTTTGCTATAAATTCTGTGTGTTAAGATTGAGCCCTCCACTACCACCTGATGGAGCGTCGCTCCGAAAGCTAATGTGCTTCCAATTAAACCTGTTGGACTGTAACCTGGTGTTGTGTGATTTTTAACTTTGTACACCCCAGTCCAACACCGGCATCTCCAAATCATATTTGGGGATGGGTAGAGTCTCTACTTTTAATTTCCTTGTTAATATCTTTTTTTCTCTTTTCTTTTTGGCCTGAGTCTAGGATGTGGCTCAAGTTGGAAGGTGTTTTTGGGATATGTAAGTGCCCCCTGTGGGCAGGGGATAGAGCCCCTCATCAAGTGTTTGTATTTGGTTTAGTTTGTTGGTTTTTTGTTTATGTAATTGTTCGTATGATAGTTTTACTTCAAGTTTTTTTTAGGTTTCATGAGTCTTTTTGTTTGTTTACACTCAGCAGTTGATAAATCGAGTTCTTCCTTTTTGGAGATTAAATGATGTTATAGAGAGTCATGGCTAAATGTGTCCTCAAATGGTGTACCTGGAATATTAGAGGGAGCCATTTGCCAGCTAAGAGGAAAAAGGTGCTTTCTAGTCTTAGAAAGAAGAGAATGGACATTGCCCTTTTGCAGGAGGCTCATCTTGATGATAAGGAACATCTGAAATTGCAGCAGGTGGGTTGGATCTGATATACTTCTCCTCCTTTAATACTAGGAACAGGGAAGTGGTCATACTCCTTCAGAAGAATCTTTCATGAAAGTTGTTAGATCAGATTACCGATGAGTGTGGGCGTATTGCCATTCTTAAAGCACCAATACATGAAGAAGAGTATGGTATTTTAATGCTTATTGTCACCAGTGCACCCCCTTAAATTTTTGATCAATGCATTCTCCAAACTGATGACTCTTACACCACGGCAGATTATTATCGGGTGAGACTTTAATTGCCTCATGGATTCTTATGGATAAAATGCCTAAAGACCCCTCAACATGTTCTTCACAACCTAATCAACTAGTGGACATGTGCAGAATTGGGTTTGGTGGATATGTGGAGGCATCTTCATCCCGCTTTTCTAATCTGCACAAGTCTCATACTAGGACTGATCTTTTCCTTACCCTCCTGCGTTATCCTTGGATTTGGTAACATCCTGTATAATTGGAAACATCACTATTTCAGATCATGCTGCAGTATATATAGACACTGAGATTAAGGACGATGTTGCATCCCTTTATCCCTAAGGACAGTAAGTTCGTCGAATATTTCCTCAATGAGTTTAAGATGTTTTTAGCTACCAATTCGGATACGGCCAGTAACCCGTCCATTCTTTGGGAGACTGCTAAGGCTCATGCGAGGGGGATAATTATTTCTTACTCTGCCAGTCAGAAGTGACCGATGGGGAAGCAACAGCACCTGCTCAAGGCATGGTTATAGACTTCTGAAAAGATGTATTTTGATAAGCCATCAGTGGCTAAGCTGCAGCAGGTTACAGCTCTTCGATCCACCTTGAATTCCATGCTTACACAGGCAGCAAGAAAGGAACTTTTCTTCACGAAACAAAGACTGTTTGAATATGGTGACAAGTCGGACAGGTACCTGACATATCTTGCCAGGAGAAAGAATGCCCCCAATCCATTACCTCAATTAGGGATGGGACTAGGATAGTCACTTGCATCTCTGAAAAGATCAATGTGCATTTTGGAAGTTTTATTTTGAACTATACCAGTCTGAACATTGTGAGGATGGATGGGCCAAGATGGAGTCTTTCTGTAAGAAGCTGGAACTTCCAGGTGTTACCTCGGAACAGGTGATTTTTCCTTAATGCCCCTTTAACAGTACAAGAGACACAGGAGGTTGTGAAGCAGATGCAAAGTGGGAAGGTGCCTGGCCCCAACGGTTTCCCCTAGCTAGTTTTACAAAGAATTTATAAGTATACTGTCGGGACCAATATTAGACAAATATAATTACTTGCATAGCCACGATCGCCTCCCACCATCCCTGAGAGAGGCTAATATTTCTCTCATTCTTAATAAAGACAAGACTCCAAAGGAATGTGTCTCCTAAAGACCCATCTCACTTTAAATTCTGATTTTAAAGTGCTGTCTAAGTTTTTTGTATTAAGGTTGGAAACTGTGCTGCCTTCCATTGTCAAGGATGACTAGATGTATTTATGAGAGGCGGTACATCCTCTAATAATGTCAGGAGGTTGCTGAATACTTATCAGAAGCAGTCGGTTCAGGGATTAGTGATCTCTAGATGCAGAAAAGGCATTTGATGGGGTCGACTGGCCGTACTTCTTCTCTACCCTTGAACGATTTAGGTTGGGTGAGGGTCCTCTATACGGATCCTCTGGCAGTGGTTCTAACCAATGGTGTGAGATCTAGTAATTTTAATATTCATAGAGGCAGTCGGCAACGCTGACCCTCTCACCTTTACTTTTCACATTGGTGATTGAGCTGCTGGCAGAGGCGATCCGTAGGGACCCTAATTTGGCTGCTCCGGATGTAGGATCTAAATCGCATAACATCACATTATATGGAGATGATGTTCTTGTTTTTTTTGTCGAATACAGTGGTCTTGGTATCCAATTTGATACAATGTATCAATTCATTTGGCTCCTTTTTGGGTTATAAGTTTAATTTCTCAAAATCGGGGCCATGTCTATGGGGGGGGCGTGGTCTTAGGAGAATATCTGAGGTGGACAGTGAATCACGTTCTCCTTCAAGTGGTCACAGGAGGGTTTTCTTTATTTAGACATCTTTGTTACTCCAGTCTTTGACCAGTTATTTAAGGCCAATTTTGCCCATTTGCTCCACAGGATTAAGCAAGGTCGTCAGCGATGGGAGGTGCTTTCAATATCCTAGCTAGGCTGGGTAGCTCTTATCAAAGTGAACGTTCTCCCCGTTTGCTATATTCTATACAAATGCTTCCTTTAATTTTTCCTCGGCAAATATTCCGGAGACTTAATGGATGGTTTTGCTCTTTTATTTGACGCTAACCTTATCAAGCTGGCTAAATTGTAGTTGCCTCATGGGTTGGGGGGAGTGGACCGCCTGGATATTAAAAGATATCAATCAAGTGACCTTCTATCTTTTGTTAGACACTGGGCTTGTGAGGATCCAGTGTCAACATGGCTAGATATTGAGGCCTCTCAGGCAAAGTGTCCCCTCATTAGCCTGTTGTTCTTCAGTAATCCAATAATTATTAATACTGTTAAGGGATGGAGTGAATATGGCAGAGTGAGGTTAATATATCCAAAATGTCCTTTCTTACCCCTATAGCTAGTATGCTGGGCTTTCAGCCAGGGATAATGAACCCCAGATTTAAGCTTTGGACAGCTAGGAAATCTCCTGTTTGGATGATTTATTTGAAAGTGAAATAATGATGTCCTTTGACCAAATAACCCATAAGTATGGTTGCGCTAGCAGAGACCTTTTTTCTTTTTTCAAATCAGTGATTTTATTCAAAAATGGACCACGTTTTTGATGGATCCCTACAGATCTGTTACGGAGAAGAGGGTGCTTCATGCTAAAAGTACTCTCTCTATTAGTACTCTTCATCATTTGTTAGGAGGTGATCTTTCAGATGGCATTGAACAGCTTAGTGGGGTCTGGGAGAGAGAACGATGGGTTGAGATCTCTATGGACGCGTGGGAGGTCATTTGCTAGAATGCGAGCAAGATTTTGATCTGTAATAGGACCTATGCTATGCAGTTAAAGATTCTGCATAGGATCCATTTGGCCCCACACCATCTCTCAAAATACAAGGTGGGAGTATTTTCATTATGTCCTAAGTGTAAAGTAAATATCGGTACTGTCACTCATTGTTTATAGTCTTGCTGCAGATTCCGTGCATATTTGAGTGCTGTGGCAGGAGTTATAGAGGGTTCTTGGAGACCGAGGTTAAAATGGATCCTATCTCTCTTCTCCTGGGCTTACCCAATCTATCTTCTCTGGACACTCATGGGAAAAAAAAACTTTTTAATATTCTCACTTTTTGTGCAAGGAAAAATATTCTAATGTGGGGTTTCTGAAAAACCCATGGGTCTGTCAGGTTGGCATAGGTTTATCACGGAACATATTCCTCTGGACATTTTTACGAATATGGTACACTGGAAATTTTTATAGGATTATGGCAACCCTTTTTAGACTATCTGGATGTAGATTTATCTGCCATTTTAACAAGGGCTTTTGTGTAGCCATGACAGCTTGATCCAGCATACTTGATGTCCTCAAAAGGAAAAATTTTGAATAAATTCATGTGTAATACTCAATTCACTTGAAGGTCAGGAGCTAATGTTTGTAGTGTTGAGCTGTTTTATTTATTATTCCCTTACTGTTTTTATTTTACATGAGTATAGTTGTGTTTCTTCCCATTGTTATATACAAATACACTAATGTTTTGTTGGTGTTGTAATTTTATAAAAGTTTTTGGGTCGGTACGGAGGCTCAGCGCTTAGCACTGTTGCCTCAGAGTAACAGGGACTTGGGTTCGATTCCAGTCTCAGGTTACTGTCTGTGTCAAGTTTGCACATTCTCCTCACGTCAGCGTCAACTTTCTCCCACAATCCAAAACATGCGCAGGTCAGGTGAATTGGTCATGCTAAATTGCTCATAGTATTAGGTGCATTAGTTAGGGGGCAATGTAGGGGTACAGGTGTGGGTTGCTCTTCAGATGGTCAGTTTGGACTTGTTGGACCGAAAGGCCTGTTTCCATACTGTAGGGAATCTAAAAAAAAATCTTTCAATAAGAATATTTATAAAAACACAAACTAGTTATATCCTATAAACAGGACCCCAACATTATTTAATTTTTCTGTCCACAACGTTTATTTTACTTGAATTCAAATACAGGAATGGGTGCAATTAAGTCATGACATCGTCAGCTTGCTCAGTAAACACAGACCTCTGGTACATAAGATACATCTACGGCGCTAAGATTTTGTCCCAGTCTGTTATTCGAGACTCTTCAGCCAAAATACTCCAGTTAGGGGAATGATCAGTCGCGAGCCAGTTGAAATCGTCTATAACATTCCAATTGTTTTTCGTTCTATTTAAACCCGCTAGCTCAAAGTCCTTTTCAATGCCTTCGTACTTCCAGTTAAATGGAGCAAAGGAAACTCCAGTGCAGTCCTCAACGATGGCTCGGCTGGTCACATGCAAATATATATTAGCATCTTTAGTGTTATGGGTTCGCAGCTGCTGACAAGCGAAGGCAAAGGTGCAGCTAACGGACTGGTCAATGAACACGGAGGTAGAGACAGGTCCGCACAACACCTTCGAATTAGTGACATTTTTGACATGGAGAGTGTTGGGCGAACCCAAGAGCTGGACCACGCAGTTCGTCAACCGGGTCAACAACACATCCTTCCCGGTGATCTCGTCCGCCCGCCGGACCAGCATTTGGGAGTCTGCGTCCGAAAAACCGCAGAGGTTTTCCTCGATCGCGACGGGGTCGCTCGGTTTCTTGTCGGACGGGGAATCGACGGAGTTGATTTGTTTGGGGGCGGCACCTTCTTTTTTGCGGGACTTGAAAGCGAATTTCTTCTTGGGCAGGCACTCCTCCCTCTTCTCCGACACCATCCCCTGCAACCTCTGCACGGCGTCCTGGGCCTGCCGCAGCTCGTAGGCAGACAGGAACATCATGCTGTCGTTGACAAACTTCTGCAGCCGTTGCATCTTCTGCAAGATTTCCTCGAAGCGGACATTCAAAGCGCTTCGGTCGGTGCCTTCGCAGCTTTCCACCAGCGCCTCGATCGCCGCCCTCTCCTCCGAGAACGCCATGTTGAAAAAGTTGGACTTTTCCTCCTTCACCGTGGTCACATCTTTGGCCATTTTCCTCCTCTCCACCCCCTGCTGTCTCTCCTGGTCTCTCCGCTGCAGGATCTCCACCATTTTCTCTTTACGCCGGTCATATTCCGGGATTTCTTCCGTTAAACTCTCCCGGTTCTCGCTCTCCCCGACTAGCGCCATCTTGAACCGTTTCTAACCGAACTCCCAGCATCGAGCCATTTAATTGGTCCTAACCCGGGCCGCGTGCCCCGGTGCTGGTCACTCTGATTGGCTGGTACCAGAGGTCAGCGGTCGATGGGTGCAGTTCTGTCGTTGCTAGGCTGAAATCTGACCAATGGGAACATTCTTTTAAACAAAAGGCAAGACCTTGGTAATGTGAGGCAGCGCCTGTGGCGGGTCAATCTTTCAGGGGGATGACCATTTATCAGCACTGAGGCAAAATGGAAATTCAATGTGGAGCATGTTGCAAACAAAGGGTGTGGGAGATGTATAATATAAAGGAAGGAATTTTATGGGGTGGCATGCGAGAGAGCAAATAGGATAAAGTTTCATGGTAGAAAAGCTTAAGGATATATCACAAGAAAGGGTGTGTCCACATGAGCTGTGAGTTAGAGTACAGCAAAGCAGAAGTCTGTTTATTCATTCACTTAGTATTCAAAGTACATAACAAACAACAAAATAGAACATGAAACAAAATGGAAACAGATGTTGTGATCTGATGTTACTGATCTCAACGCTGGGTCCAGGAGGCTGTAAAATACTGAGTTGAGAAATGAACTGTTGTTCCTTGAGGTTGCAGTAAGCTTCACTGGTGACCAAAGACATAGGAATATAAACAAGGTGGGGAAGTAAAATGACAGAAAGCTCACAGTTATGCCTGCAGCATGAATAGAAGGGTTCATAAGGCAGTCGCGAACCTGCATTTAAGACCACATTGTGAGCATTATCATAACTTTAAAGTAGTTTTAAGTAAATTACTTTTTAATTTGGGAAAAGTGCTTTGGGCCTTGGTGCGAGAGTGTTTAAGGCTTTGAATGGTGTGAGAAAGGAAGTAAACTGATGGGTGTTGCATCTCCTATGCTGGCATGGATAGGTAATTGGGAAAGGGATAGCTGAGGAATGGTTCAAGGTGTTGTAGAGGAACGGGTCCCTTTGGAATTTTAAAAGGGAAGGACAGGGAGAGATGTGATTGGTGGAGGCTTTGTGTTGAAGGTAACAAATGGCAGTGTTCTGTTCCAAAACACACACAGTAGGATGGAAGGGAGAACAAGGGAAACTTTATGTTAGTTTTAGAAGGGAGGGGTTGGTTTGGTGCAGAACTGTAAATAATAGATTAAACATAGTGGAGTGTACTATCAATCCTTTAGGGATGAGAATCTTTGAAGAGAAAGGAAGACATTAGAAGGTTGAGAAGAACAATTAGGAGAATGGAATAGAGGAACTGGGTTGTGAGAAAGTATAAGGTAAAAACAATGACTGCAGATGCTGGAAACCAGATTCTGGATTAGTGGTGCTGGAAGAGCACAGCAATTCAGGCAGCATCCGAGGACAGGCAAAATCGACGTTTCGGGCAAAAGCCCTTCATCAGGAATAAAGGCAGAGAGCCTGAAGCGTGGAGAGATAAGCTAGAGGAGGGTGGGGGTGGGGATAGAGTACCATAGAGTCCAATAGGTCAGTGGGGAAGGAGATGAAGGTGATAGGTCAGGGAGGAGAGGGTGGAGTGGATAGGTGGAAAAGGAGCTGGGCAGGTCGGACAAGTCCGGACAGGTCAGGGGATCGAGTTGCTGGAGGTTAGAAGCTGGGATGAGGTGGGGGAAGGGGAAATGAAGAAACTGTTGATGCCCTGGGGTTGAAATGTTCCGAGGTGGAAGATGAGGCGTTCTTCCTCCAGGCGTCTGGTGGTGAGGGAGCGGTGGTGGAGGAGGCCCAGCACCTCCATATCCTCGGTAGAGTGGGAGGGGGAGTTGAAATGTTGGGCCATGGGGTGGTTTGGTTGATTGGTGCGGGTGTCTCTGAGATGTTCCCTAAAGCGCTCTGCTAGGAGGCGCCTAGTCTCCCCAATGTAGAGGAGACCGCATCTGGAGCAACGGATACAATAAATGATATTGGAGGATGTGCAGGTAACACTTTGATGGATGTGGAAAGCTCCTTTGTGGCCTTGGATAGAGGTGAGGGAGGAGGTGTGGGTGCAGGTTTTACAGTTCCTGCGGTGGCAGGGGAAAGTGGCAGGATGGGAGGGTGGGTCGTAGGGGGGCGTGGACCTGACCAGGTAGTCACGGAGGGAACGGTCTTTGCGAAAGGCGGAGAGGGGTGGGGAGGGAAATATATCCCTCTCTCCATGCTTCAGGCTCTCTGCCTTTATTCCTGATGAAGGGCTTTTGCCCGAAACGTCGATTTTGCCTGTCCTCGGATGCTGCCTGAATTGCTGTGCTCTTCCAGCATCACTAATCCAGAATGTGAGAAAGTATAGTTAAGTAGGATGTGGACACCTGTGGGAGATAGAATGATGGAAGCATAATAGGTTTAGGGCAAGTAAAGATGGCAGGGTGTAGGAAAGGAAGAATAAAGAGAGGGAATGTAATAGGATAACATAAGAACAAAAAAAAAGCAAATGGTTTCTGGTAGAAAAGCTAAAAGATTTAACATACCAATGGATGTGGTGAATTTGTATGGTAGGGACATTTTAAAAACTTTTTATTTCAGGTGTAGGGATGATAGTTAGTTGCTCAACTTCCACCACAAGGGAGCATAAAATTGTAACAAGTGGTCTTGGGCACCTACCCAATTCAGAAAATCAGAATAAATACCTTCAACCAAAGCACGGTAGGAACGTCGAACTTGCTACCACATGGAGTAGTTGAGGTGAGTTATTTCACAGAGGTATTATGGCATAGAAGGAGGCATTGATCACTATGTCTACACCAGCTCTTCAAATGAGCATTATTACTTAGTGTCAATCTTATGATTCTTCTCCACATCTTTGCATATTACTTCAATCTAAAGAGAATTTCTCAATGCCCTTTTAAATGTCTTAACTGATTCTGCTTCCACTGTTGATGTATTTAAGAGGAAACTGGACAAAGGGAATAGATGGTTATAATGGTAGGTTAGATTGGAAAAGATGCCAGTTGTCTCTCAAGGAGATGAAGTACCAGCATGAACTGATTGGGCTAAATTGTTCATTTCTGTACAATGTATACTTTGAAATCCATGAAAAATAATAAATATATTACAGGAGCAACGAAATGCAAATAACAAATAAATAATAAAAACATGACTGTTCAAAATATATTCCATGCCCTATGGTGCCTACCAGTCTTAGAACCAAGCCTATTTACAAAATAAAGCAGCATGGGCAGTAAGGGGTGCATTATCAGACTGCATTGGGTTGGGATAAGATAGAGTACTTGGGAAACTTGATTCAATATGGGAATTTGGCATGTGGGTGAAAGAAATGTTTTAAGTCAATTTTAATGCAAGTCAAGCTTGCTGTGTGTTAAGCTGTGAAGGGAGGAGTATATGTTTCTTTCTGAGCAGCTAACGATGGCAACTATTCCTCAAAGTTGAGATTTTTTTATTTTTTAAGATCAGTGTAATTCAAGAAAAATAGTTTATAATAAATAGTACAGAAGATTAAGGACGGCAGTACAATTCAGCCAAAGTGGAATACTCATCTGGTGGTTTCTGGGGGGTTAGGGCACTTGATGTGAACTGGTCAAGCACATGTAACGAGTGACATTGTTGCACAATCTTGATATCCAAGTTTAGGAGCCAAACAGTGGCTGACGTCACTGTGGTTCATTGCAAGGCATATAACTATGTGGATAGCATATTCAGAGAGGTGGTCACACCACAAACAGGCATGCAGATAGAAAGGGAATAGGTGACCACCAGGTAGTCAAAGACAACCAGGCAGGTAGTACAGAATCCCTTAAGGTCTTGCTCACCAATGGGTTTTCCATACTTAATACTGGTAAGGGTAATACTTCCTCAGAAGAGTGCAGTAAAAACTTGGCACCATGCGGCCCAGTTGTGCAGGAGGAAAGGAGGATGAGGGGGAGTGCAGTAATGAAAGGGGAATGGATAGGTATTTCTGTGGTTGTAGTCTAACTCCAGGATAGTATGTTGCTTCCCTGGTGCCAAGGTCAAGGATATTATAGAAAGGTTGTGGAAAATTTTCCGGGAGAAGGTGAACAAGTAAAGGTTGTGGTCCATGTTGGTACCATAGTCTAAACTCACTGGTGAGGAAAGTGAATGAAATGACTATTTAGGATAGAAACACGTGATCAGAAAAATCCAGCTCAGTTTACTGAAGGGAAAATCATGTTTAACTAATTTGCTGGAGCTTTTGTAAACTGTTAACAGAGAGTTAATGAGGATGACACAGTTGATATGGTATATGCATTCTTCCAAAAGGCAATGCTAAATAATAGAATTGCGAGAAAAGTTATAGCTCATGGAATAAGTAGTTGCAATGTGCAAAGGGTTAGAGTTAGGCTGAGGGACAGGAAAGAAAGGCAAATGGTTAATGGATATTTTCAGGCTGTAGATTTGTAATGGTGTTCCCCAGGAATCTTGGTTTCCTGATTGAAGATGGCAGTGGAGCATGGGAGCTGAGCCTAGGACTTGTCTGCTCCCATTGGTTTTCTTCCATTGTTTTCCTTCTTTTCATTTTGTTCTTCATTTTCTTTTTAAAGCCTGGAGAGTGGCAGGTGAAGGAGGAAGCCTCCAGTGGCAGCAACACTGGGATGGGGTGGAGCCCAGGGGTTTCCTGTCGAATGAGGAGCAGGTCTTGGGCTGAATCTTTTGGCTCAGACTCATAGACTGGGCTGGGGGTCCAGTTCCAGAGTGGGCCTGGGTGTCTGAAGGAGCGGAAGCATCAGCAAAAAGGACTTGGCAGATTGGCTACAGTGTCTGGAGGAGTGTTGGATTGGGAACAGGAGGCTTCTCTCACCCCCAGCAACATGGTGGCTTCCAGCAGCCCGGTATGGTAGTCTCAGCTTGGCATGGTGGTCTTCACGGATTGAAAATAGGAAAATTGGTTGGCTGACAGGAAACAAAGAGTAGTGATAAACGGCTCCCTTTCGGAATGGCAGGCGGTGACCAGTGGTTTGCCGCAGGGATCAGTGCTGGGATTGCAGCTTTTTACAATGTACCTTAATGATATAGATGAAGGTGTTAAAAGTAATATTAGCAAATTTGCTGATGACACAAAGCTGGGTGGCAGGATAAAATGTGAAGAGGATGTTAGGAGAATATAAGGTGACCTGGACAGGCTAGGTGAGTGGACAGATGCATGGCAGATGCAGTTTAATGTGGATAAATGTGTGGTTATTCACTTTGGTGGCAAGAACAGGAAGTCAGATTACTACCTAAATGGAGTCAAGTTCGGTAAAGGGGCAATACAACGAGATCTAGGTGTTCTTGTACATCAGTCAATGAAAGCAAACATGCAGGTACAGCAGGCAGTGAAGAAAGCTAATAGCATGCTGGCCTTCATAACAAGAGGAAATGAGTATAGAAGCAAAGAGGACCTTATGCAGCTGTACAGGGACCTGGTGAGACCGCACCTGGAATATTGTGCGCAGTTTTGGTTTCCAAATTTGAGGAAAGACATTCTGGCTATTGAGGGAGTGCAGCGTAGGTTCATGAGGTCAATTCCCAGAATGGCGGGACTATCTTACTCTGAAAGATTGGAGCGACTGGGCTTGTATACGCTTGAGTTTAGAAGGCTGAGGGGATCTGAATGAGACATATAAGATTATTAAAAGATTGGACACTCTGTAAGCAGGAAGCATGTTTCCACTGATGGGTGAGTCCCGAACCAGAGGACACAGTTTAAAAATAAAGGGTAGGCCACTTAGAACAGAGTTGAGGAGAAACTTCTTCACCCAGAGAGTGGTGGATTATGGAATGCTCTGCCCCAGAAGGCAGTGGAGGCCCAGTCTCTGGATTCGTTTAAGAAAGAGTTGGATAGAGCTCTTAGGGATAATGGAATCAAGGGTTATGGGGATAAGGCAGGAACAGGATACTGATTGAGGATGATCATAATGAATGGTGGTGCTGGCTCGAAGGGCAGAATGGCCTACTCCTGCACCTCTTGTCTATTCAGTGGAGTATAGTGGATATAGTGGTCTTGTCTTGGTGTGTCCTGGGTGTGGTATTCTTGTCCCGGAATGGCAGGCTTGTCCTGGCTGTATCTTCAGGGTATTCCATTGTTCCTTAATCAGCTTCCCCCAAGCCCAGGAGCCATTAACTGAACTTTGTCTTAATGTTTTTTATTATATATATCTGTCATTAATATAGCTGCTGTGGTGTGGTGGCTTATAAAACCTTTCACTGTACTTTCATGTAAAAGTACATGTGACAATAAATTTCTATTCTATACGTTAATGAGCAAGATCTTGGTGTGCAGAGGACAATTTCAAAGTCTGTAGATGATGTAAAACTTGGAAGCATTGTAAACTGTGAGGATGACAGTATAAAACTATAAGTTGGTGGAATGGACATAAATATGGCAAACGATGTGAAATGCGGATAAGTGTGAGGTGATAAATTTTGGTATAATGAATAAGGAGATGCAGTATAAAATAAAGGGTGCTCTCCTGGAGGGTCTGCAGGAAAACAGCCTGGATGTACATGTATACAAGAAATTAAAGATGGCAGAATAGGAAGACTGAGCAGTTAATAAAATACAATAGTCTGGGCTTTATTTGTAGGGATATAGAGTGTAAGAGCAAAGAAATTATACTGAACTTTTATAATGTAATAGTGAGACTTCAGTTGGAGTACTGCATAGAGTTCTGGGCGACAGACTATAGAAATGATATGAATGCTTTAGAAAGATTGCAAAAGAAATTTATGAGAATGGTCCAGAGATGAGACACTTCAATTATGAGGAAATAGTAGAGAAGTTGGAACAGATTTCCGTGGAGAGGTGAAGGGTAAGCACAGATCTGATCGAAATTTTCAAATTCATGAGAGGGGCAGACAAAGTAGATTGGGAGAAATTGTTCCATCATAAAAGGATCGTGAAAAAAAGAGAGAAAAAATTATATTGAGAGAGATTTAAATAATTTGCAAAAGAGGCAAATGTAATGAGAGAAAAAAAATCATTGCAAGTAATTAGGATTTGGAACACACTGCTTGATTGTGTGATGTAGTTGGTTTCAATTGAGATATTCAAAAGCATATTACAATGTTATTTACATGGAAACAACATTCAGTGTTATGGATAAAAAGCAGGAAAATAGCACCAAGTCATTCAGCGAACCAGAAAATAGGTGAAGGGTATCTTTATTTACAATACAATGATTTCAATAATTTCAATACAAAAACAGGTTGATGAGGTCATTCAGCCCATTGTGTCTGTGTCAGCTGTTTGACACAGCAATCCATTTAGACTCGTCTTTCCACATCACTACTCTTCCCTCCAAGCATGCAATTTTTTCCTTGTTCAATTATTTACCTAATTCCCTTTTGAAAGTTTTTATCGAATCTGCTTGCTGAACCCTTCACACAATGCATTCCAGATGACAGATATTGATTGCACAGAGAATGTGTTATACTTATATTGCCTCTACTTCCCTTTGCTAATCACCTTAACAATATTCTCTAGTTATTGCCCCTTTTGCTATTGGACACAGTTTCTCCTTACTAACTTTCAAATAAAACAGCACAATCAAATTATTACTTTTTTCTGTTGTAAGGAGAACAATCTCAGTCTTTCTTATCTCTCCACATAACTGAAGTCTTTCATCCTTATTACCAATCTTGTAAACGTCCAATTTCCCCTTAAGGCTTTGACATCCTTCCTAAGATGTGGTGCCCAGAATTAGCCACACATTTAAGGTTGGACCTAACAAATTTCAGAAAGTGATTGCAACTTCATGTGTGTACCACCTCTTCTCGGGTATCTTTCTTCCTTAAGTTCAAATTAGTTGTGGGTGGGGGGATATTTATTAGGATTTTTTGCTGAAATTGAAAATCTTATTTATTTCATAGCAGGGGATTGATGCTGAAACTGTAAAAACTGTTAGGCCATAGCTAGAGTATTGTGTGCAATTCTGGAATACACATTATAGAAGGGATGTGATTGTACTGGACAGAGTATAGAGGAGATGAACAAGATGTTGCTTGGTTGGAGTTTCAGTTATGAAGAGAGATTGGATAGACTTTGATAGTTTCCTCTGCTCCAAGGAAAACATGATTGAGATATGAAATTATGAAGGGCAGAGACAGGAGATTTTTTCCCTTGGTGGAGGGATGAATTACTGGAGGGCATTGATTTAAGGGCTAGAGAGGGGATGTGAGGAAATTTGTTTTCAGTCAGAGAATGGTGGGAATCTGGAACTCACTGCCTGGAAAGTGGTAGAGGCAGAAACCCTTATAACATTGAAGTAGTATTTACATGTACATTTGCAATGCCAAGGCATACATTGCTATGGGCCAAGTCAGATTAGAATAGTTCGGTGGTTGTTTTTGACCAGCACAGACTTGCAATGGGCTGAAGTATCTTTTTCTATGCTGTAGATGTATTTGCGATACTAATGCGAGGGGATGGAAACTGCTTAGTCATGATGCTCCAGTCATCATGTGTGTTGCTGTGGTTTTGGTGCAGGTAGTAATCTCAGCTTGCTGTATGTAGAAGTTGTAGATACCAGAGCTATATTGACTTTTATTCATTTAATTGCCTTTAATGTAATAGAACGATTCAAGGTGTTTCTCAGAAGCATTATGAAGCAGAACTGAACACAGATGTAGAAGATGACAGGAAGACAGCCAAAAGCTTATTCAGAGACTGGTTTTAAGCACTGTCTTAAAGGAATAAAAAGGTAGGGAGGCACAGGGATTTAGGGAGGGAATTCTGGAGCTTAGAGTTTAAGGAACTAAAGACACTACCACCAATAGTACAAAGATTAAAAGGTGAAGTTTGCCACAGGCTAAAATTATTTAAGTGCAGATATCTGAAATGATTGAGGGGATACATGGGATTACAGAGCTACAGAAGTGCAAGACAATGGAGGGATTTAAAAAATACGAGCATTTCAAAGTATTGCTTGACCAAGAGCCAACATAGGTCAGTCTCTAGGCACTGTAGAATATGGGAGCTCTGCTAGACGTGTAATAGAATAGTCAAGTCTAGATATAATAAATCCATAGATGTGCAAGTGTGCTGAGGCAGGGGAGGACCTGGGTGATGTTATTGAGTTTGATTTAGTCAACCTCAGTGATGCTGTACAAATGTGCGCCACTCACTTTGGAATCAGAAATTACATGAGGAGACAGAGTTGGCAGATAAGGATGGAATCTGTGGCAGGGAGCAAAAACATTGGTTTTGGACTTCCCAAAAGTCCAGTTAGAGGAAATCTCTGGTCATTCTCTGCTGCCACAGTTTGATAATTCAACACCTTTGGAGGAGTTGAGAGGTTGTAACAAGGTAAAGCTGGGTGTTGTCCAGGTCCATGTGAAAACTAATGCTATATTACTGGATAATGTCACTTGAGGGTAGTATGTAGGTAAAAGGAGGTGGCTAAGGATAGAATTTTGGGAGACACCAGAGATGGTAGTGTGACAGCAGGAAAAGAGCCTTTACAAATGATATTCTGTTTGTGTATATAGAGGGAAGGATTCCGCCAAATAAGTCCTACCCAGCTGGATTACAAAATCATGACAAGTTTCAGGTCTGGTGACTAAAAGAAGAAATTGGAGACATAAGGGTTGAGGAAACTGGTCAAGGAGTTTAGCAGTTAGTAACATATGTTGTGGTTCTGTTCGCCGAGCTGCAGACGTTTTGTTCCCTGTCTAGGTGACATCCTCAGTGCTTGGGAGCCTCCTGGGAAACGCTTCTGTGATGTTTCCTCCGGCATTTATAGTGGTTTGTCTCTGCCGCTTCCGGTTGTCAGTTCCAGCTGTCCGCTGCAGTGGCCGGTATATTGGGTCCAGGTCGATGTGCTTGTTGATTGAATCAGTGGGTGAGTGCCAAGCCTCTAGGAATTCCCTGGCTGTTCTCTGTTTGGCTTGTCCGATAATAGTAGTGTTGTCCCAGTCGAACTCATGTTGCTTGTCATCTGAGTGTGTAACTACTAAGGATAGCTGGTCATGTCATTTCGTGGCTAGTTGGTGTTCATGGATGTGAATTGTTAGCTGTCTTCCTGTTTATCCTATGCAGTGTTTTGTGCAGTCCTTACATGGGATTTTGTACACTACGTTGTTTTTACTCATGCTGGGTATCGGGTCCTTCGTCCTGGTGAGTTGTTGTCTGAGTGGCTGTTGGTTTGTGTGCTGTTATGAGTCCTAGTGGTCGCAGTAGTCTGGCTGTCAGTTCAGGAATGTTTTTGATGTATGGTAGTGTGGCTAGTCCTTTGGGTTGTGGCATGTCCTCATTCCGTTG
>NC_057718.1:37814136-37878491 GCF_004010195.1 Chiloscyllium plagiosum | reverse complement strand
AAATGGAGCCGTTTATCACTATCCTTTGTTTCCTATTAGCCAACCAATTTTCACTCCAATCTAGTACTTTGCCCCCAATACCATGCGCCCTAATTTTACTCACTAACCTCCTGTGTGGGACTTTTTCAAAAGCTTTCTGAAAGTCCAGGTACACAACATCTACTGATTTCCCTCGTCCAACTTCATAGTTACATCCTCAAAAAATTCAAGAAGATTAGTCAAGCATGATTTCCCCTTCCTAAATCCATGCTGACTCTGTCCTATCCTGTTACTACTATCCTTTATAATAGACTCCAGCATCTTTCTCACCACTGAGGTCAGACTAACTGGTCTATAATTACCTGCTTTCTCTCGCCCACCTTTCTTAAAAAGTGGTATAACATTAGCCACCCTCCAATCCTCAGGATCCGACCCCGAATCTATTGAACTCTGGAAAATAATCACCAACGCATCCACGATTTCCCGAGCCACCTCCTTCAGTACCCTGGGATGCAGACCATCAGGCCCCGGAGACTTATCAACCTTCAGACCTAACAGCCTCTCCAACACCAAATCCTGGCAAATATAAATTCCCTTAAGTTCAGGTCCTTCAGCCACTGTTACCTCAGGGAGATTGCTTGTGTCTTTGTTCTTTGGTATAACAAAGATGTTCTTTGTTATACCTTTTCAAACAATACCAACAGATACTTACTCTCTTAATTATAGTTTGGTAGACAACTGAAATAGAATAGTGGCGATATTGTGCAGCTAACTTCAGGGAGGCAGTCAAAAGCAGGCTGACCTTTTCACATTCTTATCAAATTTTGGTTTTGGATATCAGGAATAGATTAGAATGGTTGTTACAATATACTTCTAACTAAATTATGACTAAACTAAACAAAATATTTGAATTACTTTTTCAATAAAACAAGTTTCGCTACATTGCATGAAACTATGATCAACACTTTCTAAATAAATCGTGGTGCAAATTTTACCTGAATTATTAAGTTTAGTACAAATGTATGTGAAATTATTTGTCAGATTCAGTCAATGGAAATAATCGCGCTTTTACAATTGTAATTGACCAAGGTAATCCTTAATTAAAAGTCAAACTTTGCAACTTATAGAACCCATATTCTAAACAAAGGCTATTGTACTTTCTGTGCTGTCCCGGAAATCGTGCAAGTATGTTTTTCTTCAAGAGGTTCCTGTGCGGGCAGGGATAGATTGTATAAAACACAGAGTGAAAAAGACTACGCCATCGTAACACTTTCGTGTTTTCTATATGGAACAAATTGTGAAATAGCAGAACATAAATTACCTTAATATCTGATGTTTACATGCATTAAAACAAATACATGTACGTTTAGAACCAGCAAACATATGCAACAGAATGAATACCTGTCCTCTTCGTTCCTAATACGTGGTTATTTCATACACAGGTATTCGCATATAGATAGAACTAAGGAAATTGACTAATTATTGACAGAGCTTAGAACCATGCAAAGTAATCATTACATTTAACTATATTTCGCTGGGCAGAGATGCTTTAAAAAGATTCTTACAATTAAATGCATAATCAACTTCTGTAACATACAGATATTTCCACTCAGGTCGCTAAAGCTAAACACTTTATTCCTGATTTATCAAAAATTCTTTCAACATAAAATGAAATTTCACTCACAGACTGTTGCAAAAGTTGTTTTTTTCCCGATGCTTGAACAAAATAAAATAGCGCTGTTGAATTAGTGTTTTTTGTACAGTTTAAGTTACAGCATTGGCCATACCACGCAATCAAACTATCCCAACAGAAGTTTTGTTTTGTAAATACTCAAAAGGAGTTAGAGAGAACAAAATGTTTCCACACTCCCCCGCTGGGATATTCGATCCAGAGAAGAGTCCAGCATTTCCAATGTTCTACAATGAAAAGTTCACACCAAATTTGCAAAACCCTACTCAGACATCCCTGTGGTGTAAGCATGGAAATGAAAAAAAGATCGTTACCACAGATCTCTTAACTTTTCTTTTTCCCCAAAAAAAGATATTTTGTTTTTTAAAAATTGTTATTCAATGTGTGAAATGTAAAGAAATCAGACTGGGGTAAATTAAGCACAGTAGGACTGACTCACATCAGCTGCTTCTGTCCCTCCCATCCCCGCGACAGGGGACTGAGCAGTGACCAATGGGCGCAGCTCGGGGATTGGGTGGGGTCTCCATCGCTGGCCAATGGGCTGCGGTGGGCGGTTGCAAGGCGCACGTTTGTTTGTTCAGGGCAAGGACCCCGGCCCATGCGCAGCGCTTCGTGCAGCGAGGAGGGGGTTGGCTTTGCTGAAATATCTCGGTTCATTTTCCTTACCAATTCCAGAACATTTCGCTTCTACTTTTGAAGGAAAACACAATAAAAGAAATATATCTCCATCACATACAAGTAATAACCCCGGCTTCCAAAATCCTTGACAATCGCAAGATATTTGCCCTTCCAAACCGATGATGTCATGTGATCCTGGGCCCCAGCAAGAACAAAATTTCAGTCCAATTTCGACAATAAAACACAATTTATTAGGATCATTTTTTTTTCTTATTGCTTTGGAGAGTTGGGGATATGGAGGGGTGAGGGGGAAACTTACAAGGAAACCGAGTTTTTTTTCCTCCCCCTTTTGAAAATAAATATTCCCGCAATGGAAATGTTATTCGACGAAATCAAGAAAAAAAAATTGGGAAGTAAAACATTCAAAGGGAACAGAATAACGATCCTCGCACTTGCCTAAAAATAAGTTTTCAAACATTTCCCATTCCCCACTTTCGCCCCCCCACCCCAAGAGGAAAAAAAAGGCACATGAAACAAACATATGTTCACACAAAGCAAAGTGGTTTGTTTTTTTTTAAAAGAAAGGCGATTTAAAAAAATAATAAAGACAGACGTGTAATGTTTTCTACATTTATAAAACGTGTTTTTTTTTCCTTACAGGAAAATGCCCTGAACAGCTCTTACTTTTCAATGTGTGTGGAGTTGGATTTTTTTTGTTCTTGGTCATCTCGCCCCTGATTTGATGGCGAGGAAACCCCGTTGACAAGGCACGCTTCATGACGGTGAGTTCCTTCAGTGTATTATAATTTTGTGATAAAATTTTCAAGGAAAAAAAACAACTCCTTCGGGGAGGGGGGGGGGGGAAGCAAGAAAAAAAAGGGTCTAAGGGAAAATATATTTTTGGAAAAAAAACCACCTCCCCATCTTTAGGAACTGCAGCAGCAAGCCGAGGGGAAAATATAATAATCACCCAACAACGATAACAGCACCAAAAGAAAAAAAAGCTATTCAAGTGGCCCACTTCTTTATACAAAATATACTCTTAAACCCCCCCCCCTCCTGTTTTCGTTCTCTCCTAAACCCCTCACCCCACCCCTTTCCCTTTCATCTCCATCCTGTCCCCAAACTAAATGAGTCATTGTACAGAGAAAGCCGTTCGAAAATATTTTTTTTCTTTCCGCCCCCGTGATCACGACCAGTCTTTTTTTAAGAACCCAAGAAAAAACAAAAAATAGATCAGAGCGAGGGAGAGAAATAATCGTCCGAGATCCCTCCCTCTTTTTTTTCCTGCTTTCTAAGCGGTTTTGTCTGGAATCACGGGCGGCTGTTAGTATCATCATTTGGTAAATTGACCTCACGGGGTTATTTTTCAAAACGGCGATTCTAGATTCTCCCAGTAGATGTTTTTCTTTTCTCTCCCCCTCCCTTCTCTCCACCTTCGTCGCCTCAAAGACGGCAAGAGACCGGAGAGAACAAAAAAAAACTCGAGCAAAGATGGATGAAGCTCGACAGTCGGCGCCGCCTTTGTTTGTTTCTAAGCGCTCCGTTACAGATGTTTAAAAAAAGACACACAAATCTGCGGATTACTAGCGTTACCGAACAGATGCTGTCCCTCGGCGGCTTAAAACAAAATAAACCTTAAACTCGACGCTGAAGAGGAAAAAAACTAAGAAGCCGTTTGCTCCGCTCCTCCCGTTCATGGCGATGGGCGGGATTGGAGGTCGATCTTTGGTTTTATTTTCAGACTTTTATTTTCTCTCTTCCCTTCTGATGGTCTCTGACTCATTTTCATCTGCTTTTTTTGCTAAAACTCTTGTTTAAGGAATGGACGGTTGTTTTTTTTTAAATAAACTATTGCGATGTTAATTATTCCTCCCCATCCTCATTTAAACCTTAAAATACATTGTTGTTTACTGGTTGGACTGTTATTCCAGATATTTTAAAATAAAACAATCGACTAATAATCGGCGTATTTCAGTGTCCCACCGTCGGTTATTATTTTGGTGTCGATTATCCTTCAGTTTCGTGGCTTTCATCTCCATATATTTTCGTGTAAATATATCGCTGGAAATGCTCACTCTTTGGAAAAAAAACAAAATATTTTCTTTCCTTCCTTTATTCGGTGCCCATCTAAAGTTGACAAAAAAAATTACACGACCCTATTTTTCTATTTGTTCAGAAAAAAATCCAAAAGTGTTGCATCTGTGGGCGGGATTTCGAAGGTTTTGTTCAAATTTGGTCTCGACCTTTTTTTAAAGATAAGCTGAAATAGTGAATAGCCCTCATTTTTATCATTTCAAACCGTATTTTGGATAGTTTTCCTCGTTGGACAGCTAGTTTTTGCCTTTTAGTTTGCAGGCCCCAGAATCTTTTGCACGCCCTTAAAAACGGTTTAAAAATACTTAATTCTATTGATTATGTTGGCAATAAACAGTTCGGTTTTCGAATAGCAAACGCTGTTGTTCATAATTTCACTCCGGGAAATGACCACGCTGGCTCTGTGCCAACATTGATTGCGCAGTTTAAATTTGTAGCATCGCCATTATAGCTGTTTGAACCCATCGGACATTTCAGTTGGGCAAACGTTCATGTTTCCAATGCGGCCTAATATAAAATATTTTTCTAACATTTAATTTTTGATTATGATATGTACTGTACAAGTGTTGACGTAATAAAAATGTAAATGTTTGCGTGCTTTCGTTGAACGGCATTTGTAAACGTTCTGTTAACTGAATGCAGTGTGGCCCTTTAAAGATTGTAGTTTTAATATTGCTCAAGGACCGACACTGGAAATTTCAAGGGCTTCAAAAAATGTTATTAACCTGCATTACAAGCTAAGACAAAAACAGTTTAGCTTTTTTCAAAGCTTCTACGTGTCCCAGAGATGTGGACATTAGTAAGGCTACTTAGCATCTTATGGAATAGGTCATCGATCCTGTAAAAAAAAATTCCCGGTTTTGCAGCATATACAAAAATTGATTTCACTACATTTGTGTTAATGCAAAATCTGGAGCTTGAAACAACTGGCCTTTGATTCCACGTTGGTAGCTTGTGCTGTAAAGATGGTCATCTTTCAAGTAAAATTGTGACATCCTTCACTTGAAGGAATTATGGTTAATGCTAAGAATCTAAATAAGACTGGAGAACACAGTACATTTTGCCAAATGGGCCCATTTTCAGAATTAATGGATTTGAATATGCAATTCTGGCATTAAAGAATATTTTTTCAAAATCACTGATCACACATTAGAGGTAGGAGTTTATTATTTTGAACCTAGTGTTTTCAAAAGTGACGTAAAAAGTACAAACATAAATTGTCATTTATAAAAGATATAGGTTAACACTTGAGCAAGTGGGGATACAAATTTGATTCTGCAAGTGGCAGGTTTGACAATGAACTTATGGAAGAGGTATGAATTGACTGTCAGTTCCTTGAACATGTCATGTTCCAAATGTTCTTAATTTCACACTCACATTTGAACTTCATTCTGGCTTGTACACATGTCACAGCACAATTAACCTTTATCAAAGACATCAGTGGTAGTGGCACACACACCTCGAGCCTTCTGGAGCCTGTGACACAGTTGATCTTACAATCACTACCCTTTGCGTAAAAACGTTTTTCCTTAGGTCCCTTTTAAATCCTTCCCCTCTCACCCTAAACCTTTCCCTCTAGTTTCGGACTCCCCCAACCCAGGGAAAAGACCTTGTCTACTTACCCCATCTATGATTTTTTGTCATATAAATGATTTGGATGTGACCGTAGGAGGTTTAGTTAGTAAGATTGGAGATGTAGTGGACAGCAAAGAAGGCTATCTCAAAGTACAATGGGAACCTGAGTGGCAGATGAAGTTGAATTTAGATAAAAATGCTGTATTTTGGAAGGGCAAATCAGGGCAGGTCTTATACATTTAATAGTAAGGTCCTGGTGAGTGTTGTTGAACACAGACTCTGAAGTGCAGGTTCATAATTCCTTGAAAATTGAGTCTCAGGCACTTAGGATAGTGAAGAAGGCATTTAGTATGCTTTCCTTGGTCAGACCATTGAGTATAGGAGTTTGGAGGTCATGTTGCAGCTGAACAGGACATTGATTAGACTATGTTTGGAATATTGCATGCACTTCTGGTCTCCCTCCTATTGGAAGGATGTTATGAAACCTGGAAGGGATTAGAAAAGATCTACAAGGATGTTGCCAGGGTTGGAGGATTTGAGGCTATAGGATGAATAGACTGGGATTGATTTCCCTGGAGCATCTGAGACTTGAGGGGTGATCTGATAGAGGTGTATAGAATTATGAGGGACGTAGATGGGGTAAGTAGACAAGGTCTTTTCCCTGGGTTGGGGGAGTCCGAAACTAGAGGGAAAGGTTTAGGGTGAGAGGGGAAGGATTTAAAAGGGACCTAAGGAAAAACGTTTTTACGCAAAGGGTAGTGCTTGTATGGAGTGAGCTGCCAGAGGACGTGGTATAGGCTGGTACAATAACAGCATTTAAAAGGCTCCTGGATGGATGTATGAATAGTAAGGGTTAAGACAGATATGGGCCAAGTGCTGGCAAATGGGACTGGATTAATTTAGGATATCTGGTCGGCATGGATGAGTTGGACCGAAGGATCGCGTGTCCATCTCTATGATTCTGTGACTCTTTCTACAGTGTCCAGGTGGGTTAGACTGCCCATCTTTGCTTCCATTTTTATTTGTCCAGATGTAGCCAGAAACACTCCAATAATGGCTTCTCTCTCGTGGTTGCCAGGCGCTCCCCCACAGATCTTTCTTGGCATATCCTGTTTGTCATTTACACGCAGTTCTTCAATTATGTTATCTGAAACTTGTTATGTCTAGAACCCACACGAGATTCCTTCATTTATTACAATTCTGGATAGAATACCCCAAGTTGTTCAGTTCCCAGATGAGGGATGACCTGCATCCCTATCTTTATTCACCATTGCCTTGGTTAAAAAGGGTCAATTATGGATACCCTTCTCCCAGACATGAACTTGTGTTTTAAAAGCAGCCAATTCATTTAGGTTCCCTTGAATTAAAATAAATTTGTAAGATATGCAAGAAAAAAACAGCAATGCAACACACATTAGAAATGAGATGAATTAAAAAAAGATAAAAGTTTTTAAAAATGCATTAGTCTCTGAATTATTAGCGAAGAACATATAGTTAAATGTGCTGAAAATGTGTTGCTGGAAAAGCGCAGCAGGTCAGGCAGCATCCAGGGAACAGGAGAATCGACGTTTCGGGCATAAGCCCTTCTTCAGGAATGAGGAAAGTTTGTCCAGCAGGCAACCCAACCACCCTGTGGCTCAACATTTCAACTCCCCCTCCCACTCCACCAAGGATATGCAGGTCTTTGGACCTCACCTTTACCTCTTTCCACCTATCACATTTCCAACGCCCCTCCCCCAAGTACCTCTTCCCTACCTTTTATCTTAGCCTGCTGGACAAACTTTCCTCATTCCTGAAGAAGGGCTTATGCCCGAAACGTCGATTCTCCTGTTCCCTGGATGCTGCCTGACCTGCTGCGCTTTTCCAGCAACACATTTTCAGCTCTGATCTCCAGCATCTGCAGACCTCACTTTGCCATATAGTAAAATGTGTCTTACAATAGACATTATTGTTCGTTGAACAATTGATTTCACATTCCTTTTGCAGATTATTTGAGATTCTGTATTTTTATTTCTTTTCAACTATCCTTGAATTCTAGCATTCAGGGTGAGTGTCTTTTTATTGTCCTATTTCCTTTTTTTATCTCCTGTAGCACTCTGTGGGAAATTCTGTACCTGCAGTGTAAGGATAACCTGGGAATAGTTCTTTAACTGTAACCTTCACAGCATGTGTGCATTCAAAACCAAGCTGGTACACACCAAAATATACAGTCCCACTAGTGCCCTTCACAGTGTTGTCAAAACTGGCTTTTTAACTGCTGTGATTGTGTCTGCTCTTTGGGCCAGGGATTGTCAGCCCTTTGTTACCTTTGTAGTCACAGATCACAGTCCAGTCTGTTTTTGTAGTTTCTTTGACACTACAAGGCCTTAAGTTCCATTGCTATTTCTCTTTCCAAACAGCCAGTTAATTTACATCCAAAGCCACAAATGTTGGAATTACAAGTTAAAATGAATGTTGATATCATCCATCTCTAACTCACCACCGGTTTCCCAGATCAATCTACTTTTGTCATGCTGCTTGTTCAACATCCAGTATTGGACAAGCAGGAGGTCCTTCCATTTAAATATTGTAAAGTTCACAACCATCAAACTCTAGGTATTAACCCCACCCATCATAGAGTTTTACAGTTTAACAACATGAAAGGAGACTCATTGTGTTAATGCTGGTCATCAACCACCATCTAGTCAGTTTCCAGCTTTTGGCTTGTGCCTATGATGCCTCAAATGATTATCTAAATACTACTTAAATGCAGTGATGGTTCTTGCTTCTCCCAGCCTTTCAGAAGGTGAGTTCCAGATACCCAGCATCCTATGGGTGAAAAAGGATTTCATAATTCCTATCTAAATCTCCTGTCATTTACATTAAATCTATCCCTTTGATTATTGATCTCTGTACTCAGGAAAGTTTTTCTTCCTTTCTATACCCCTTTATAACTTTTTACGTCAGTCAGGTTTCCCCCTCAGCCTGCTCTGTTCTAAGGAAAACAACTGTAGACCAGAGAGTTTCTCTGCATTGCAGAAACACCTCTGACAAGGCAACATCCTGGTGAATTTCATCTGCACCCTCTCTATTGCAGTCAATTCCTGCCTGTAATATGTACAGTTGTGGTTGCCACAGTACTCAAGCCAATTCCTACCTGACATACAGTGCCATCAAAACTTCTCTGCTTTTGTATTCAGTGCTTTAGCTAATAAAGGCAAGTAGCCCATATGCCTTCTTAGCCACTTTATCAAAATGTCCCGTTGCTCACAAGAATTTATGGTCATATGTATATTGAGATTGAAACAGCCAGCCACTGTGGCAGCCACTCCATCCTATTTGATCTTGAACTGATTTGCCTTTTTTTAATTACAAAACTATACTTTATTCTTAAAAACTCTGTGTAATATACATCTTATAAATGCAGTTCTGCTCTGTACAGTATCATATCAAGGAAACAAACAAAAGATTGGAGTTTGACTCTATCCAAAAAAAACCCCTCTCACACATACAATACTATATTTACGTACATGTGGCTTTTGCCTGAAACATCGGTTTTCCTGCTGCTCAGAAGCAAGCCTGACCTGCTGTGCTTCTCCAGTGCCACACTCTTGACTCAGGATCTCTTACATGCCTATGGCACAGATTCTTGTCCCATGACAAACTGACTCAGCTGGCTTGCCTAACCTGAAAGACCCTGCAGTTTTCCAATATAGAATCTCACTGCTTTTTAACTACTTTATTCCAGAATATTGCCTTCGATATCTGACACAAGCCTATTTTCTACATTGATGACATTATGAAGAACTGACAGCATCAGCTTTTCATTTGTCAATTAGTTTGATAAATAATTCCAGTTACCTTTTCTGCACCATATCTCATCAGTCATGTTGAGTTAGCGTATATGCTATTTTATATTAATTAGGTATTAACAACAAAATAGAGCAGGTAAAAAGTGCTGTTACTTGCATGTGGAATAAATGTAGAGAAGTCTGTAACAAATGCTTCACACTTGAACAAAGTCTGAGTAAGGTGATCCGAAAGCTGAGAAAGAGCTTAAAATTCCGTACGTGCTTATACAGTAGGAAGTTCACTATGTTAACTGACCACCAAGCCCTTGCAATCATACTTGCTTTAAAGAAAGGACTACCATTCCTAGTGGCAGCACTGTGGCTTCAGAGATAGGTGTTGATTTTTCTGGTGCTTCAGATTACAGATATTACAGATCATTAGTCAGCAGATCATGCAAATGTAGACATTCCATTTAGATTTCCCATGAGGACTGCTCGATTTCTAGCCTGAGTTACTTGTAAATAACTTTATATTCACAATTAGCATGCCAGTGTCTGTCAGCGAAATTAATGAAGAAACTTAAAGGGTCCGGTGGACAGTGATGTGCTCAACCAAGTCACAGATGGGTGGCCCAAAGAATGTGATAGTGAGAAATTGCGTGAGTATTTCACCAAAAAATTAACTAACTAGATCAATGCCACCTCCTAACGCATTTAAAAGTCATTATTTCGCCAAGGTTGCCAGAGGAAATGTATCACAAAGACATACGGATAATTCATATAAATTCTGTAGCAAGGAGACTTGGTGAGTCACTGCACTGCATTTTATACGTGGTACACTCTACAGCCATTGTCCACCAATGATGGGAGTGAATGGTCAAAAAGATTAATGGGGTACCAATCAAGCCAACTGGTTACCGATCAATGCCTAAAATGTTGACTTTCCTGCTCCTCGGATGCTACCTGACCTGCTATGCTTTTTCCAGCACCATACTTTTCGACTACTGTAAAGAACCAAACTGCATTTGTGACAATGTATATACATAAGACATTTTTAATGAATAAAGCATATTTTTGAAATAAAAAAAAGTGTTAGACAAGCTTGGGGCAGCTGCAGCCAAGATGCAATGGGGTAAGACCACTGTCTGAGGTCTTCCTGCTGAAGTTAATTGAGGGTCAGTTTAATTACTGGACCCTCCTGGTACCTCACATGTATGTAAATATAGTATTGTGTGTGTGTGAGAGAGGTCTTTTATTTTGGATAGAGTCAAACTCCAATGTTTTATTTGTTTCCTTGATATGATATTGTACAGAGCAGAACTGCATTTGTGATATATATTACACAGATTTTTAAAGAATAAAGTATATTTTTGAAATTAAAAAAGGCAAATCAGTTCAAGATCAAATAGGATGTAGTGGCTAGCACAGACTGTTTCAATCTCAATATACATATGACCACAAATTCTTGTGAGTAACGGACATTTTGATAAAGTGGCTAAGAAGGCATATGGGCTACTTGCCTTTATTAGTTGAAGCACTGAATACAAAAGCAGAGAAGTTTTGATGGCACTGTATGTTAGGTAGGAATTGGCTAGAGTTCTGTGGCAACCAGAACTGTATATATTACAGGCAGGAATTGACTGCAGTAGAGAGGGTGCAGATGAAATTCACCAGGATGTTGTCAGATAGTTAGAAACTAGGCCAGTTTGACTGATAATGTTGCATTGGGAGACTGCTGGAGTCAACAATTGAGAAAGCGATAGTACAACGTTTAGGAATTCAAATCATGTTCATATTACATTGTCTTATGGAAGGGAAATCATATTTCATGTGACATATTTGGATTTCCAAAGGCATTTGATAAAGTGGCATAAGTTTTTATTAGTTGAAACTTTATTGCTGGAACAGCACAGCAGGTCAGGCAGCATCCAGGGAACAGGAGATTCGACGTTTCGGGCACAGGCCCTTCTTCAGGAATCCTGAAGAAGGGCCTGTGCCCGAAACGTCGAATCTCCTGTTCCCTGGATGCTGCCTGACCTGCTGTGCTGTTCCAGCAATAAAGTTTCAACTTTGATCTCCAGCATCTGCAGACCTCACTTTCTCCTATAAGTTTTTATTATACAAGCTAAGAGCTCATGATGAGTATATTAGCATGGAAGAGGAGTAACAATCAGGAAGCAAAGTGTTGGGATAAATGGATCATTTTCAGGTTAGAAAACTGCAACTCATGGCGTGCTACAGGGGCTTCAACAATTTAATCTGTATGAATGACCTAGATGAAAGAACAGTGTATTAGAGCAACATTTGTTGGTTGCACAAATGGGAAGCAATTTGTGAGGAACAATCAGAGTCTGAAAAGGGATAGAGATAAAGTGATTTGGTAAAGATTTGGCCAATGGAATATAATGAAGGAAAATGTGAGGTTATCCATTTAGGTAGAATGGCTACCATCTCACCTTAAACCTATGCCCTTTAGTTTTGGACACTCCCATTCCTGGAGAAAAGACCTCAGTCTATTCACCCTCTTCCTGTAGCTCAAACCCTCCAATTTGGCAACATCTTTGTAAATCTTTTCTGAACCCTTTCAAGTTTCACAACATCCTTCCAATTAGCGGTTCCTTACTTTGCCAGTTCTCTAGTCCTAGATTATCCCACAAGGAGAAACAGCCACTCTGCATCTGTCCTGTCAAGCCCTGTAAGAATCTTATATGTTTCAATAACATTACCTCTCAATTCTTCTGAATGCCAATGAATATAAGCCCAACCTACTCAATCTTTCCTTGTAAAACAATCCTCCATACCCAGGATCAACCAAGTGAACCATTTCTAAACTGACTGCAATGTCAGTATATCTTTTCTTAGATAAGGGGACCAAAATGATCACAATAGTCTAAGTGTTGTCTAACTAGTGTTTTGTATAAGTTTAGCAAGATTTGCCTGTTTTGTACTACATTTCCTTTGAAACAAAGGCCTGCATTCCATTTACCTCCTGCTAAACATATATGCTAGCTTTATTTAATGTATGGAGGAGTACTCCCAAACCCCTCTAAGCAGCAGCTTTCTGCAGTCTTCCTACATTTAATTAACGTTTGGCTTCTTTGCACTTCTTTCCAAAGTGCATAATGTCTTTTCCTTTCCCACATTATATTCAATGTATGAATTTTTTTGCCCGTTTGCTTAACCTGTCTGTATCCCTCTACAGACTCTTTGTGTCATCCTTAAATATAAGGAGCAAGAGGGTAACTAGAGAATGGGTTGGCCTACTCAAGGACAAAGGAGGAAAGTTATTTTTGCAAGGTTTGTGAAGGTTTGTAGCTCAGATTGAGGTTTAGGGTGTAGGTTTGCTCGCTGATCTGTAGGTTTGGTATCCAGATGTTTCATTACCTGGCTAGGTAACATCATCAGTGGCGACCTCCAAGTGAAGCGAAGCTGTTGTCTCCTGCTTTCTATTTATATGTTTGTCCTGGATGGGGTTCCTGGGGTTTGTGGTGATGTCATTTCCTGTTCGTTTTCCGAGGGGTTGATAGATGGTATCTGGATCTATGTGTTTGTTTATGGCGTTGTGGTTGGAGTGTCAGGCCTCTAGGAATTCTCTGATGTCTTTGCTTAGCCTGTCCCAGGATAGATGTGTTGTCCCAGTCAGAATGGTGGTTTTTTTTTCATCCGTGTGTAGGGCTACGAGGGAGAGAGGGGAATGTCCTTTTGTGGCTAGCTGGTGTTCATGTAACCTGGTGGCTAACTTTCTTCCTGTTTGTCCTATGTAGTGTTTGTGGCAATCCTCGCATGGAATTTTGGAGATGACGTTGGTTTTGTCCATGAGTTGTACTGGGTCTTTAAAGTTTGTTAGTTATACGTGGAGGAAGGTTATACGTGGAGTCAGAGGAAATGGGTGAGATTCTTAACGAGTACTTTGCATCAGTATTCGCCGAGGAGAGGGACTTGACGGATGTTGAGGTTAGGGGTAGATATTTGATTACTCTTGGTCAACTTGACATAAGGAAGGAGGAAGTGTTGGGTATTCTTAAAGGCATTAAGGTGGACAAGTCCCCAGGTCAGGATGGGATCTACCCCAGGTTATTGAGGGAAGCGAGAGAGGAAATAGCTGTGGCCTTAACAGATATCTTTGCAGTATCCTTGAACACAGGTGAGGTCCCAGAGGACTGGAGAATTGTTAATGTTGTGCCCTTGTTTAAGAAAGGTAGCAGGAATAATCCAGGTACTTATATACGGGTGAGCCTGACATCAGTGGTAGGGAAGCTTCTACAGAAAATTCTGAGGGATAGGATCTATTCGGAGAGATAGGATCTATTCCCAATTGGAAGAAAATGGGCTTATCAGTGATAGGCAACATGGTTTTGTGCAGGAAAGGTCATGTCTTACCAACTTAATAGAATTATTTGAGGAAGTGACAAAGTTGATTGATGAGCGAAGGGCTGCAGATGTCATATACATGGACTTCAGTAAGGTTCGCCATGTAGGCTGATGGAGAAAGTGAAATTGCTTTCAGGGCATACTAGCTAGATGGATAAAGAACTGGCTGGGCAACAGGAGACAGAGAGTAGTAGTGGAAAGGAGTTTCTCAAAATGGGGACCTGTGACAGGGATCCGTGCTGGGACCACTGTTGCTTGTGATATATATAAATGATTTGGAAGGAGGTATAGGTGGTCTGATTAGCAAGTTTGCAGATGACACTAAGATTGGTGGAGTAGCAGATAGTGAAGGGGACTGTCAGAGAATGTAGCAGAATATAGATAGTTTGGAAAGTTGGGCAGAGAAATGGCAGATGGAGTTCAATCCAGGTAAATGTGAGGTGATGCATTTTAGAAGATCCAAGAGCGAACTATACACTTAATGGAAAAGTGCTGGGGAAAGTTGATGTACAGAGAAATCTGGGTTTTCAGGTCCATTGTCCTCTGAAGGTGGCAATGCAGGTCAAGAAGGCATATGGCATGCTCTCCTTCATCGGACGGGGTATTAAGTACAAGAATTGGCAAGTCAGATTATAGTTGTATAAGACTTTGGTTCGGCCACATTTGGAATAGTGCATACAGTTCTGGTCGTCACATTACCAAAAGGATGTGGATGCTTTGGAGAGGGTGCAGAGGAGGTTCACTAGGATGTTGCCTAGTATGGAGGGCACTAGCTATGAAGAGAGGTTGACTAGATCAGGATTATTTTCATTAGGAAGACAGAGGTTAAGGGGGGACCTGACTGAGGTCTACAATATCATGAGAGGTATAAACAGGGTGGAAAGCAAGAAGCTTTTTCCGACATTTGGGGACTCAATTACTAGGGGTCACGAGTTCAAATTGAGAGGGGAAAATTTCAGCAGAGATGTGCGTGGAAAGGTCTTTACTTAGAAGAGGGTTGGTGCCTGGATTGCGTTACCAGCGGAGTGGTAGAGGTGGACACGATAGCGTCATTTAAAATGTTTCTAGACAGATACATGAATGGGTAGGGAGCAAAGGAATACAGACCCTTAGAAAATAAGTGACAGGTTTAGATAGAGGATCTGGATCGATGCAGGCTTGGAGGGCCGAAAGGCCTGTTCTTGTGCTGTAATTTTCTTTGTTCTTTGTTCTTACCACTTGACTTTCCATGTATTTTTGTGTCATCTGCAAACTTGGCTATAGTATGTTTACTTTCCTCATCTAAGTCACTTATCTATTATGAATAATTGTGTCCCCAACCCTGATCTCTGTGGCATTCCATTAGTTACAGGTTGCCATCTTGAAATTATTCTAATTCTCTGCCTTCTGTTAACCAATTTTCTAACCATGCTAACATACTATATGCACCACCTTTTTAAATACCTTCTGGAAGTCCAAATATATTATATCCATGGGGTTCTCTTTATCTGTACCTCTCCATGGAATTGTAATAATTCTGACGGGCGTGATTTCCCCTTCATGAAGCCATGCTGACTCTGCTTTATGAAATTATGTGCTTCCAAGTGCTCTGCTTTTACATCCTTTATAATACACTCACATATTCCCAATAACACATATTAAGCTAACTGGCCTATAGTTATCAGTTTTTTTGTCTACTTTCCTTTTGAATAAGGATGTTACTTTGACATTTTCCAAGCCTCAGGAACTTTTCCAGAATCTAAGAATTCTTGAAAGATGACTACCAGTGCATTCACTATCTTTATAGCTACTTCCTTTAATATCCTTAGATACATCCACTTAGGTCGAAGGGGCTTTATGGCTTTTAGCCCTATTATTTACCCTATTACTTTTTCTCCAGTGATAGTTCTTGTATTCATTTGTTCTCCATCTTTTGCCCTTGATTATTTCATATTTTTGGAATGCTGTGAAGACAGGTGCAAAGTATTTATTCAAATCCTCTGCCATTTGCTAGTTCCCTACTGTTATTTACCCAGCCTCATTCTCCAAGTGACCGATGTTCACTTTGGCTCTTTCTTTCTTTATATAAATTTAAAGAAGCTCTTGCTTGTAGTTTGATGTTACTTGCAAGCTTACCATCAAAGTTTATTTTATACCTTTTTTTGGATCATCTTTGTTTCTCAAAATTCTGTCCGTCCTTTTGCTTACAACTAAACTTTGTCACATTGTTTGTTTTTCTCTTACAATTTAATTTATCCTCAATGATATCCTTAATTTACCTGATTAACCATGTTTGGCTTATTCCCTTCCTAGAATCTTTGAGGATGGAAGGCTGTTGGACATTCTTTCAGCCTGATGCCAACTGGCATGTTTAAGTGAGCAGTTAATGCCCATTTAAGAGCCTCATCCTTCTTAGGAAAGTGGTCCCTTGTTCAATGACACTCAGTGCCTTCTCAAGAAACCCAGCACTGGGAAGGGGAAGTAGTGGAAATCCATTCCCTTGTTCTTGTTGACATCTCTCTCTCTCTCTCTCTCACTTACTCTCTCTCTCACACTCACACAAAGAGGTGGCATGAGGTTATGACTGATGAAGGGCTTATGCCCGAAACATCGACTCTCCTGCTCCTTGGATGCTGCCTGACCTGCTTTGCTTTTCCAGCACCCCTGTTTTTGACTCTGATTTCCAGCATCTGCAGTCTTCGCTTTCTCCTTATGACTGATTCTACTTGTTACTTTCACAAAATTCCACCTGGGAAATTTCTTCTACCTGAGGAGTTCATTATGTCAGACGTTTGTAAATCTTTATAATTCATTACAGCAGAGAGAGTTGGAGACCAGGATCATTCAGTAATTCAAAACTTAGACAGATGTTTGGATCTGTTGGATCACTGGCCTGGCACAGTGGCTAAGTGGTTAGCACTGTTGCCTTACAGCACCAGGGTCCTCGGTTCAATTCTAGCCTCGGGTGACTGTGTGAAGTTTGCACATTCTTTCCCTGTGTCTGTGTGGGTTTCCTCCGAGTTCTCTGGTTTCCTCCCACAGTCCAAAGATGTGCAGATCAGGTGAATTGGCCATGCTAAATTGTCCACAGTGTTAGTGCATTAGTGAGGGGTTTAATGTAGGTGAATGGGTCTGGTTGGGTTACTTTTTGGAGGATCGATGTGGACTTGCCTGTTTCCATACTGTAGGGAATCTAATCTAATCATTTACAAGGGAGTCAAGTGTTGGGGTAAGGGTTTGGTTAGCTCAGTTGGCTCTGTGGCTGCTTGTGATACAGAGTGATGCCAATAATGTGGGTTAAATTCCTGCACCCTCTGTGGTTACTATGATGAACACTCCTTGTCACTTTCTCCCCTTACCGGAGGTGTGGTGACCCTCAGATTAAACCACTACCAGTTGTTCCTTTCTAATGAGAGAGCAGCCCTATGGTTTGGTACGATAATTTTACTGTCATTGGGGGTTGGGAGATGGGTACGATAGTGGAATTGAGCTAACAATCTGACGACACCATCTTTTCATGTGGCATTGCTAGCCTGAATGCTAAATGGCATACTTCTGCTCCTCTCCTTTAAATTGCCATGTTCTTACACATCTAAATATAGATGTGAGAGAAGCATTTCTGGAATTATATCCAGAAAATAATCGAAGGACTGACAGCATGTGATGAAAATAGTAACTTTGGATAGAGAATTATATAATCATAGGCCAAATACAATATATATTATATACACTTATATAATGGAAGAAATAGGACAATTAGATGCAAATTCAGGAGTTCAGTGAAGATTAAGTGCCATTCATTATAATTGACAGTGCAGTAAGACCTGGACAATATCCTAATTTGGGCTGACACGTGGTGACTAATACTCGTGCCACACATGTGCCAGGCAATGACCATCTCCAACAAGAGAGAATTGAACTATCACCCCTTGGCAATCAGTGGCATCACAATCACTGAATCCTCCACTATCAATGTATTGGGATTTGCCATTGATTGAAAACTGAATTGGACTAGCCATCTAAGTAGTTTGTCTACCAGACCGGGTCAGATACTAGAAATTTTAAAACGACTAACTCACATCCTGACTCCCCAAAGCCTCCAATCCACCATCACAAGGCAATATTCAGGTATGTGTGATGGACTTGGAAATTTATCATGGTTTCTTCAGTGTTGCTACATGAAAATCCTCTCTCCCTAAAGGCATTGTGGGTCTATCTAAGGAAATGGACTGCAGTGGTTCAAGAAGGTACTTGACCACCATCTTCTCAAGAGCAACCACAGATGGGCTTAGAAGTCCTTAAGACTATCTAATTACATGCAACCATTTGGAGAGCTAGAGAAACATTCCTGTATTTTCAGGTAAATTTCCTCATTATGGGCCTGTGGGCAAAAGATTTTATGTCTTGGTGATGTAGCCATATCTTTCCATTAATGGATATATACAATTTTGTTTTCAAGGTCTCCAGAAGAATTATGTTATGACCAGGTGAGGAGGGGATATTAGCTCCTTTCTTTTGTAAATCCCTCTGGTTTGTTTCAACAGGTATTTTATTTCTTTTATAGAACATAAAAAAATTCAGCACAGTACAGGCCCTTCAACCCCTGATGTTGTGCTGACCTGTGGAACCAATCTGAAGCCCATTTATCCTACACTATTCCATTTTCATCCATATGTTTATCCAATGACCATTTAAATGCCATTAAATTTGGCGAGTCTACTACTGTTGCAGGCAGTACGTTCCACGTCTCTAATACTCTGAGTAAAGAAACTACCTCTGACATCTGTCACCCCTCATTTTAAAGCTATGTCCCCTTGTGCTAGCCATCTGAGGAAAAAGCCTCTCACTGTCCACCCTATCTAATCGTCTGATTATCTTGTATGTCTCAAGCCACGTCTCAACCTTCTTCTCTCTAATGAAAACAGCCTCAAATCCCTCAACCTTTCCTCATAAGAACTTCCCTCCACTTCAGGCAACATCCTAGTAAATCTCCTCTGAGCCCTTTCCAAAGCTTCCACATCCATCCTATAATGTGATGACCAGAAATGTACACAATACTCCCAAGTATGGCCGAACCAGAGCTTTATACAGCTGCAGCATAGCATCGTGGCTACGAAACTCAATTCCTCTACCAGTAAAAGCTAATACACTGTATGACTTCTTAAGAATCCTATAAACCTGGGTGACAACTTTCAGGGATCTTTGTGCATGGATATCAAGATCTCTCTGCTCATCTACACTACCAAGAATCTTACCATTAGCCCAGTACTCTTTATTCCTGTTGCTCCTTCTAAAGTGAATCACCTCACACTTTTCCAAACTCCATTTGCCACCTCTCAGCTCAACTCTGCAGCTTATCTATATCCCTCTGTACCCTGCAACATCCTTCAGCACTGTCCATAACTCCACTGGCCTTAGTGTCATCTGCAAATTTACTAACCAATCCTTCTACGCCCTCACCTAGGTCATTTATAAAAATGAGAAATAACAGTGTACACAAAGTGGATCCTTGCGATACACCACTAGTAACTGAACTCCAGGATGAATGTTTTCCATTAACTACCACCCTCTGTCTTCTTTCAGTGAGCCAATTTCTGATCCAAATCACTAAATCACCCTCAATCCTGTGCCTCCGTATTTTGTGCAATAGCCTACCATGGGGAACCTTATCAAACGCCTTACTGATATCCATGTACACCACATCAACTGCTTTATCCTCAAAGAACTCAAGAAGGTTTGTGACGTATGACCTACCCTTCACAAAACTGTGTTGACTATCCCTAATCAACTTATTCTCTCTAATGATTATAGTCCTATCTCTTATTACCTTTTCCAACACTTTACCCACAATCGAAGCAAGGCTCACTGGTCTATAATTACCAAGGTTGTGTCTACTCCCCTTCTTGAACAAGGGGACAACATTTGCTATCCTCCAGTCTTCTGGCACTATTCATGTAGACAATGATGACATAACGATCAAAGCAAAAGACTCAGCAATCTCCTCCATGGCTTCCCAGAGAATCCTAGGATAAATCCCATCTGGCCCAGCGGACGTATCTATTTTCACACTTCCCAGAATTACTAACACCTCCTCCTCCTTTGTCTAGTTAAAGGTGTAGTTAACTGGAGCAAAATGAGAGAGGCAGTTTCAAGGTTTTCATGAATGACTGAAAGAATTTTATTACCCAACAACTTGAGGAAACAATAAAAATGCATCAAGTATACAAGTTCTAAGTTTAAAAGGGAGTATCTGGTACAGACAGGGAAAATTAAGATTGCACTGTTGATTTTTTTTAAAATCTGAGACCAGAGTTATTAAATTGTTGACTGGTAAATCTCAGTAGTGGCAAATTTTGGAGATAGATTTTGAGTTCTCAGTGAATGGTTGTTTCCCCAATTTGCTTTTTCACCAAGCACTGTCTTCTGAGATTATGAGAAATAACCACGAAGAGAAAGCAAGTCGTCCAGTTGCTGCTTACAAATCCATTTTTTTTCTGATCTGCTACTGAGAAGTAGTTGTGAAAACATAATTCTCTGTATTTTCTGGTGTCCAGACAATGTCCACTCTACTTCTTATTTCCTGTTTAGTGTTTACAAGTTGGTAGAAGAGTTTTGGTTGCCTTTATGTTGACTGCCGCTTTATTTTTACACTACCTCTTTGCAAGTCATATTTTCTCTTCACCTTACCTCCCAATCTACTTTATTGGACCTGGTTTTCATTTGAAGAATTCATGTGATATACAACATATACCATTTTATTTTATTATTAGCTCTGGCACCTTCATTATCCAAGGAAACCTCATTTTGATCTCTTTATCTTTTTCACTTGCTGGAGTGTACTTAGCCTAAACTTAAGGTTTCTTTTCCTGAAAAATCAGCCATTGTTCATTACAGTTCCTCCAATCAGAATCTGGTTCTCTTTTACTCTGCATAACTACATATGCTCTGATGCAGACCCTGACATCATAGTCAGTGATAGCCTGGCTGGAGTAAGGAATCAGTTGCTTAAATCTTTGACGATAAAATAAAAAGCAAAAGTGACATTATTGGGAGAAATAAGAATGTAATGTATTTTTTTTCAATATAAATAATCAAATAAGATAGCTATTTAAAAATGAACAACAAATGAAAGTTGAAATAAACCCAGATCAACTTTGGAGCTGGAACTAGCAAAGATGAACCACAATTCCATCTCAAACTTGTAATTTATAATCTTTTAATGATTTGGCCAAATAAGATTAGAAATATCCAAAAATCAGAAGCCTGGGATGGTGAAGCCCCTTTCCCAGGTAGGTAAGGAGGGTTTTGAGAACTGCCAGAATTGCTGGCATTTCAGTCTGGTGTTGAGTGCGAAACTGGAGATAATGGAAAAATCCCAGTCAACCTATCTTTAACAAGCCCATTGATGAGACTAATTACCTGTTCTACGCATGGGATTGGTAGGTTTTTCAAACCATGTCAATGAGAATGACTGTTTGGAACAGGACTGGCACGGACATTGGTCACATAATACCTGGGCTTTATCTGCTTCCATTCCTGATGTTGCAGGTTCAAAAAAAATCAACCTAATGTCTTTTAAAGTGAAAGTGAGGATTGCAGATGATGGAGATCAGAGTCAAAAAATGTGGCGCTGGAAAAGCACAGTAGGTTAGGCAGCATCCGAGCAGCAGGAGAGTTGATGTTTTAAGCATAAGCCCTTCATCAGCTGTGGTGAAGGGCTTATGCCCGAAACGTCGGCTGTCCTGCTCCTCGGATGCTGCCTGACCTGCTGTGCTTTTCTAGCGCCACACTTTTTGACTAATGTCTTTTACCGTTTGGAATGCTTTTGGGAACAAGTAATTTTACTTAAATCTCACTATTTGCTAATGGTTTGTAAGAGATTAAGTTGGATTGTGGCCTGATTAAGCCTGTATTCACCTGTAACCAAGGCAATGTTAGCAGATTCATTTATTACGTATGGTTGGTCACTAAGCCAATGTTATATGGTTGTACTAACTTTTTATTCTGTTATCTAAAATTCTTTCTGTAAAGAGAAATGATTTTCTTATAGTTGCGACAAAATTATGCTATAATTTTCTGTTACTTATTGTGATGAAAAGTATAAATTACTATATTATGCATAAATATAGTAATTTTCAATTGTAGACTGGAAATATTGTGAAAACTGAGGAAAAGGCTACTGGCCTTATAATGATTTCTTATGATGAATTAGAAGTAGAATGCCTGTTTAACAAAATAAGTTCAAACTATCTAATAATTGTTTTATTAATATAATTTAAGTGTATAATAAATTGAAACATGAGTAAACCGTTTGGCTGTTCGATCCTGCTCTGCCCTTCAATGCGATCATGGCTGATCTTCTGCTTCAACTCCACCATTCCCCCCATTCCTATTTCTGTTGATTTACTGCGTGATCAAAAATCTATCTTATCAAGCCTTGAATATGCTCAACAATAGGTATCCACAGCTCTTTAGGGCTGAGAATTCCAAAGGTTCATAACCCTTTGAGTCAACTTGTCTGATAGTAGAAGCTTTGAACTGAATAGCTGGACATAACAGCTTTCTTTGAATCTGTGTGATACTGTTTATGTGGGCCCCTGATATCCTGATTTATGTTCACCTATATTTTAATTTGCTTATCTATTGTAGTGCAGGATTATGAATTATAATTTGCTAAAAGTAAAATGTAAAATATACTATTCAAATCTTGCATCTTTTCCAGTTGTCATGGATGATGATGATGACCGTGATCTGCGAGATGTTATTGGGTATGTATTCTCTTTGTAAAATTATATATATTAAGTAATTTGAATATTGTGTCAGCTTGGTCCAGAAGGTTGTGGGATTTGAAGTCCTACTCTACGTTTTTACCTTAAGACATATGAACAGAAGTAAGCCATTCAGCTCAACAAGTCTGCTCTGTTATTCACTGAGATCATGGCTGATCTGATAATCCTCAACTCCACTTTCTTTCATATTCCCAATAACCTTTACTTCCCTTACTGATTAAAGGTCTGTCTATCCCAACCTTAAATATACTTAATACCCAACCTCAGCAGTCTTCTATGGTAAGGGATTATACAGATTGTTCGGAGAGACTAAAGTCCTTGTCATTTCTGTCGAAAATGTGTGACCCATTATTGTGATATTATGGCCTCTGGTCCTATACTTTCTCACAAGGTTAAACGACCTTTTTGCATCCATCCTGTCGAGTACTTTAACAATTCTTTATGTTTCAATCAGGTTGCCAGTCATTGTTCCATATTCTAATGAGTACAGGTCCAATTTACTCAATCTCTTTTCATAAGCCAATCCCTCCATATCTGGTTTCAGCTTAGTGAACTTTCTTTGTTTCCAATGCCTGTATACCTTTCCTTAGATTAGGGCCCCAAAACTGTTTACATTATTCCAGCTATGGTCTGATAAGGACATTGTACAGTTTTCGAAAAACTTCCCTATTTTAATATTCTATTTCTTGAAATAAGGACCAACATTCCATCTGCCTTCCCTATTATCACCTGAACTTGGATGCTAACCTTATGTGATTCATGAATTACCTCTGTTCTATAGCTTTCTGTACTCTATCTTAATATGAATAATGTTCAACCCCTCTGTTCTTTCTGCCAAAATGCAAAACCTCACATTTCCCCACATTATATCTACAGTAATTGTACATTCATTTTTCTGACAGAAGGCATTAATATAATGTAATTAATTGTGGCTCCACATCTGATCCATGTGGCATACCAGTACTTCCAGTTTGCCAGCTTGAAAATGCTCCTCCAGCTTAACTTTCTGTCTAATATTAAGTAGCCAATCCTCTATCCATGCTAAAACATTACATCCAACAACACTGGTTCTTATGTTATTAAGCAGCCTAATGTATGGTACCAAATACATTACAGCTACTTTTTTCCCTTTATCTGTCTTGCTTGTTACCTCCTCAAAGAAATCACGCAAATGTGTCTGGCATGATTTCCCCTTCATGGAGGAGAAAGTGAGGTCTGCAGATGCTGGAGATCAAAGTTGAAACTTTATTGCTGGAACAGCACAGCAGGTCAGGCAGCATCCAGGGAACAGGAGATTCGACGTTTCGGGCACAGGCCCTTCTTCAGGAATGAGCTCATTCCTGAAGAAGGGCCTGTGCCCGAAACGTCGAATCTCCTGTTCCCTGGATGCTGCCTGACCTGCTGTGCTGTTCCAGCAATAAAGTTTCAACTTCCCCTTCATGGAACCATGATGACACTGCTTGATAAAAGTATGTGCTCTAAATGCTGTTTTATTAACATTTCCCTATAACAGACATTGTAAATCGGCCTTTTGTTGCCTATTTTTGTGTCCTTCCCATTTTAAATAAAGGTGGTATATTGGCAGTTTTCCAAGCCTCTGGAACTTTTTTCTGAATCTAAGGATTCCTGGAAAAGTACTATCAGATATCCATTATCTCTGTAGCTAATTCCAAGAAAAACCAAGGATGCATCCCCTCAGGCCCAGGAGTCCTATTGATTTTTAGCCCCACTAGTTTCCCTAGTACTTTTTCTCTAGTGATAATTATTTTCAATCCTTTTGCCCCTTTCATTTTTAGTGAGCTATTAGTGTATTGTACTGATAAGACCATAAGACCAAAAGACGTAGCAGCAGAATTAGGTCATTTGACCCATTGAATCTGGTCTGCCATTTGATCATGGTTGATATGGTTCTTAAGCCCATTCTCCTGCCTTCACCCAGTAACTCTTGATCTCCTTACTGAAAACTGATGCTAAGTATTTATTCAACTTTTCTGCCATTTTCTACTTCCCCATTTTTGTTTCCCCTGCCTCATTCTCTAAGAGGCCTGTGTTCACTTTGGATTCTCTATCCCATTTTATATATTTAAAGTAGCCTCTTGCCGTCCATCTTGAAATTACTCGTAAGTTTACTCTATCATTTTATTTGCTCCTTTATTTTTTGGTTGTCTTTTGTTGATTTTTAAAACTCTCCCAATCCTCTAATTTAACAGTAATCTATGTCATTTTTTTTTCAATCTAATTTTTCCCTGATTAACCATGGTTTGTTTACCCTCTTCTTAGAATCGTTCCTCATTGGAATTTGTATTTGGTGTGAGCCATGAACTCTTCTTAAAAATCTGCTATTGATACTCAAATGTTTTTGTTGCCTCTTTCCCAGTCCATTACAACCAGCTCTGCCCCCATTCCTTGTAACTTACTTTTAAACTTAGCACAGTTGTTTCTAACCCAAGTTCCTCCCTCTCAAACTGAATATTAAATTCTACCGTGTTATGATTGCTCTTTCCAAGGGATTCTTTTACTCTGTTAATATTTATTAAAGCTGCCTCATTAAACATGACCAGATCCAAAATAACCTGACACCTGGTTGCATCCACAACATATCATTCTTATTATTTGTTATTTGGTTCACATAACCTAGGCTGACATTCCAGTGCAAGATTGGAGGAGTACGATATTATTAGATAAGATGTTAAACTGAGAGTTCATCTTACTATTTTGATACATGTTAAAGATTCTGTAGAAATACTTGAAGAGGATGGATTTTTCCTCCCAGGCCCTGGCCAACATTCTCTTTTCATCATTCCACACTTAACAAACACACCCAAAACAGTATATTAAATCATTCATTCATTCATTCATATTCTAACTGGAAGGAAATCAGGACGGCACGGTGGCTCAGTGGTTAGCACTGTTGCCTCACAGCACCAGGGTCCCAGGTTCGATTCCAGCCTTGGGCGACTGTCGTGTGTGGAGTTTGCACATTGTCCCTGTGTCTGTGTGGGTTTCCTCCGGGTCCTCTGGTTTCCTCCCATAGTCCAAAGATGTGCAAGTCAGGTGAATTAGCCATGCTAAATTGCCCATAGTGTTAGGTGCATTAGACAGCGGGAAATGGATCTGGGTGGGTTACTCTTTGGAGGGTCGGTGTGGACTGGTTGGGCCGAAGGGCCTGTTTCCACACTGTAGGGAATTTAATCGAAAAAAACCCTAATCTAATCGAAAAAATTACCAGCCTCCTTTGTCTGTAATACATTGTCTGTAATGCTGCACATTACTGGGAAGGCTTCAAGACCCCTTTAGGCCATGAAAAGGTGTAGATAAATACAAGTTATTTCCAGTAATTGTTTTCTTTATTTTTGGTGTGGTGTTTTAGTAGTATTATCAAAACAAGTAAACGTCAAATGCCTGATATTGCAAGACATCTGTTCAGCACTTGTAAAAGCTTTTTAATGAAAAATGACCACAGCAGCTTACTTCCAATTGGAGGGGTAGGGTGACCTGTGACTGAAATTCCACCCAACCGCTGATCATTTGCCTTAATTGGCCTTTTCATTATCTCGAACTTCCAGCCACTTGCGAAGAGGTAGCCATTCCCTTTTTTTAAATCTGGCAGGAAAATAGCTCAAGCAAACTGACATGGGGCAGTGGCACACAATTATTCACTTGTGGCTGACTTATACTGTATGTCAAGAATGCTTTGATTGAAGAGTCCCTATAAAATAGGTAATATAGCCTATTCTTCTTTTAAGGGCAAGTGGTTGACAAAAAAAGAACAACAATGAAAAACATTTTCTGATTCATACCCTTTTAGAAATCACACTGGATGAGCAAAAAAAATGATAAAGAGGAGATACTGACTATATCTAAAGTACATAGGTTACATCTTGGTTTGCTGATGGAAGTAAGGGTGAAAATTAGGAAGGTATTTTCCAATCCTTTTTATATGTGGGATTGCTGTCAGTGGACGAGAGAAATGGTAATGTTGCAGCCTTGATCAAAAAAGGGTGTCCAATTTAACAGAGCAATTACAGAGCAGTGAGTTTAACCTCAGTGGCAATGAAGCTTTTTGAAATGATAATTAGGACAAAGTTACCAGTCATTAGGACAAGTATGAATTAGTTAACAAAAGCCAATGTGGATTTGTTAACACAAAACCGAAAGAACTGCTCGTGCTGAAAATCTGAAACAAACTAGAAATTGCTGGAAAATCTCAGCAGGTCTGGCAGCATGTGGAGAGAATCAGATTTCTCTCTGGTTTTTCTCCATAGATGCTGCCAGACTTGCTGTGATTTTCAAGCAATTTCTGTTTTTGTTAAAGACAAATTAGGTTTGATTACCTTGATTGAATTCTTTGAGATAGCAGGGAGAGTTAATGTGGGCAGTGTGAATAATGTGTATGTGAACTTTGAAAGCTGTTTGATTACGTGCTTCACAATAGGTGTGTGAGTAAAGTTGACTGGAAAAACAAAGAATAATGCAGGCCCTTCGGTCCACCAATCCTGCACCAATACATAATGCCTTTATAATTTAAAAGTCTTTATTCTCTTTGTGGTGTGTATCCCTCTATTCCCTGCCTATTCATGTATCTGTCTAAGTACCTCTATCACCTCCTCTGGAAGTGCATTTCAGGCACTTACACTCTCTGTGTTAAAAAAAAACTTGCCTCTCACATCTACTTTGTACTTTCCCCCTTTTATCTTAAACCAGCGTCCCTAGAAATTGACATTTGTATTTTGGGAAAATGACTTCCTACTGTCTATTCTATCTTTGCCTCTCATAAATTTGTAAACTTCTGTCAGATCACCTCTCAGCCTCCCATGTTCAAATGAAAACAAACCAAGTTTGTCCAATCTCTCCTTGAAGCTATTACCCTCCAAACCATGTTAACTTTGCTTAACCATGTCTAACCTAACCGTGTTAATTAGGCAACATCCTAGTAAACCTTTTCTCCAAAGCCCCCTCCAAAGCTTACACTTCCGCTAATGTAGCAACCAGGAACTGTTTGCAAAATTCTAAATGTGGTCTTACTAAAGTTCTGTACAACTACAACATGATTTGTCAATTTTATATTCCATGCTCCAATTGATGAAGACAAGCATGTCATATGCCTCCTGTAGAACATAGAACGTTACAGCGAAGTGCAGAACCTCAGCCTTCTATGTTGTGCCAACCTTCGAAATTAACCAGATGCCCATCTAATCTACACCATTCCATTATTATCCATATATATGTCCAATGCCTATTTAAATGCCTTTAATGTTGGCGAGGCTGCTATTGTTGCAAGCAGGTCATTCCATGCCCCTACTACTCTCCGATTGAAGAAACTACCCCTGATACCTGTCTTAAATCTATCACCCCTCAATTTAAAACTATGTCTCCTCGTGTTAGCCTTCACCATCTGAGGAAAGAGGCTCTCACTGTCCACCCTATTTAATCCTCTGAATACCTTATACTTTTCAATTAAGTCATCTCTCAACCTTCTTCTCTCCAACGAAAACAGCCTCAGTTCCCTCAACCTTTCCACTTAAGACCTTCCTTACATTCCAGGCAACATCCTAGTAAATCTCCTTTGAACCCTTTCCAAAGCTTCCATATCCTTCCTATAATGCGGTGACCAGAAGTGCAGCCTTATCAGTGTCTTGTATAACTGAAGCATGACCTTGTGGCTCTGAAACTCAATCCCCCTATCAATAAACACCAACACACCATATGCCTTCTTAACAACCCTATCAACCTGGGTGTCAACTTTCAGGGATTTATGCATCTGGACACTGAGATCTCGCTGTTCATCTACACTGTCAAGAATTTTACCATTAGCCCAGTGCTCTGCATTCCTGTTACTTCTTCTGAAGTGAACTACCTCCCACCTTTCCGCATTAAACTCCATTTGCCACTTCTCAGCCCAGCTCTGCATCTTATCTATGTCCTTGTGTAACCCACAACATCCTTCGGCACTATCCACAACTCTGCCTACCTCAGTGTCATCTGCAAATTTACTAACCCATCCTTCTACGTCCACCTCCAGATTATTTATAAAAATGACAAACAGCAGTGGCCCCAAAACAGGTCCTTGCGGCACACCATTGGTAACTGAGCTCCAGGATGAACATTTCCCATCAGTCATCACCCTCTGTCTTAGTTCAGCTAGCCAATTTTGATCCAAAACGCTAAATCATTTTCAATCCTGAAACACCTTATTTTGTGCAATAGCCTCCCGTGTAGAACCTTATCAAATGCCTTACTGAAGTCCATATACACCACATCAACCACCTTACCTTCATCCACCTATTTTGTTACCTTCTCGAAGAACTCAATAAGGTTAGCGAGGCACGACCTACCCTTCACAAAACTGTGTTGACTATCCCTAATCAGATTATTCCTTTCCAGATGATTATAAATCCTATCTCTTCTAAACTTTTCCAACACCTTACCTACAACTGAAGTAAGGCTCACTGGCCTATAATTAGTAGGATTGTCACAATTCCCCTTCTGAAACAAGGGAACAGCATTTGCTGTCTTCCAGTCTTCTGGCACTATTCCTGTCAACGGCGATGACATAAAGATCAAAGCCAAAGGCTCCGCAATCTCCTCACTGGCTTCCCAGAGAATCCGAGGATAAATCCCATTCAGCCCAAGGATCTTGACTATTTTCAGATCTTCCAAAATTGCTAAAATCTCATCTTTGTCAACCTCAATCCTGTCTAGTCTTGTAGTCTGTATCTCCGTATTCTCACTAACATTGCCCTTTTCCAATATGAATACTGACGAAAAGTATCATTAAGCTCTTCTTCTATGTCATCAGATTCCACACACAACTTCCCACTACTATCTTTGATTGGCCTTAATCTTACTCTGGTCATTCTTTTATTTCTGATATACGTATAGAAGGCCTTAGGGTTTTCCTTGATCCTATCCACCAACAACTTCTCATGTCCCCTTCTGGCTCTTTTTAGATCTTTTCTGGCTAACTTATAACTCTCAAGCCTAACTGATCGTTCATGCCTCATCCTCACATAAACCTTCCTCTTCCTCTTGACAACAGCTTCAACTTCTTTAGTAAACCACGGTTCTCTCTCTCGACAACTACTTCCTTGCCTGATAGGTGTATACTTATCAAGGACCCTCAGTAACTGTTCCTTGAATAAGCTCCACATTTCAAGTGTGTCCATCCCCTGCAGTTTCCTTCCCCAGCCTATGCATCCTAAATCTTGCCTAATTGCATCATAATTCCCTTTCCCCCAGTTATATCTCTTTCCCTGCGATATATACCTATCCTTGCTCAATACTATTGTAAACAAAACCGAATTATGGTCACTATCGCCAGAGTGTTCACCTACCTCCAAATCCAACACCTGGCCAGGTTCATTCCCCGGTACCAAATCCAATATGGCATTGCCCCTTGTTGGCTATCTACATATTGTGTCAGAAACCCTCCTGCATACATTGAACAAAAACTGACCCATCGAAACTACTTGAACTATAGTATTCCCAGTGAATATTGGGGAAATTAAAGTCCCCCAGAACAACTACCCTGTTACTCTAGCTCCTATCGAGAATCACCTTTGCTATCCTTTCCTCTACATCCCTGGAGGCCTGTAGAAAACTCCCAACAAGGTGACCTCTCCTTTCCTGTTTCTACCCTCAGTCCAAACGACCTCAGTAGGTGAGTCGTGAAACATTATCTCAGCTGCTGTAATACTACCCTTGATTAACAATGCCACATCCCCGCCCCTTTTACCATCTCCTCTGTTCTTACTGAAACATTTAAATCCTGGAATCTGCAACAACCATTCCTATCCCTCCTCTAGCCATGTCTCTGAAATGGCCACAACATGAAAATCCCAGGTTCCAACCCATGCTTCATGTTCACCGACCTTATTCTGGATGCTCCTGGCATTGAAGTACACACATTTCAAACCAACATCCTGATTGCTGGTGCCCTCTCGCGAATTGAAAAAACCTATCCCTCACATCACTATCCTCAACCTACTTGACCACCTTATCCAGGGAACTGTGGACCTGTAAGCCTAGGTCCCACTGTATGTTAGTGCTCTAACTGTTCTGCAATTTACTGAATACTTCCCTCCTGCATCACCTCTCATTTGTCTAGATTAAATTCCATTTCCCATTTCTCTTCCCAAATCTCCAGCCTATCTTTTTTCCTGTTGTATGCTCTTGACAATCCTCCTCATTATCTGCAGCTCCCCAACCTTTGTGTCATCCACAAACTTACTAATCAAACCACCTACATTTTTCTCCAGATCGGGATATATATATTACAAACAACAGGGTCAAGTTTAACATGGATATGAAAGTGGATAAATAACAGGGAATGGTATAGTGGTGAATGGTTGCTTTTTGGACTGAAAGAAAATATACAGTTGTGTCAATACTAAGGTTACTGCCTTTTATGGTACAATGTAATAACTAATTTGGGTCTCGACACTAAAATTGGAAGTTTAGTGAACATTGAGAATGATGATAGACATGAGGAGAACATAACTGGGCTGGTGAAATTGGTGGACACATGACAGGTCAAATTTAATGCAAACTGATACATTTTGGTCAGAAGAAAGGACAGGCAATATAAAATGATAAGTACATTTCTAAAGGGGTGAAAGAACAGAAACTTGTGGGTATGTGTGAAGATGGTAGGATAGATTGAGAAAGTGATTAAGAAAGTCCACAAATCTTTATAACTAATAGTGCAGAGTATAAAAGCAAGAGGTTATAAAGATCCTTTATAAATCATTGGCATGCTCACAACTGGAGTATTATGTCTAACTGGAGTTTAGGGAGGAGTGGAATCCTGAGAAAGGGTGCAGAATATATTTACTGAAATGGTTCCAGTGATGAGCGACATCAGTTATGTGGATAACTTGATGAAACTGTGCTTTTCTCCTTAGAGAAGGCAACTTTGAATGGGTATTAGATAGAGCCTTTTAAAACTCATAATATGTACAGGTTAGAAACTTACCTTTGGTTGAAGAATAAATGGTGGCATAAGACAAAATATTTCTATACATTGAGCGTTCGGAACTAGAATGTGCATCTGGATGTGGTAGCGACAGATGCAATCTCTGCTTTCATAATGGAATTGGATAGTTATCTGAGATGAATACATTTGCAGGACGCTGGGGAAGAGACAAGGGTGTGGTACTAGCTGAGTTGTTCTTGCAGGCACATGGACACAGTGGACTGAATGTTCTCCTTCTATGCTGTTATGATTCTATGATCCTCTTTTCCTTTTCTCTAACTTCTACAATCAATTTTTCTTTACTTGTGTCTGGTTTGTTAAACTATCACCTGCAATTTTTTTTTGTGTCCTATTCTGCTCTCAATCATTAATTCGTTCTGTGTGTTTCGGACCTTTGTTTCTTGGAATCTTGATTACAGTAGATTAGTGTGCCATTACATCATGTCACAATAAGGGTTTGTTCTCTTTAAATTCCCCAGTTCATTCCTGATTTCTGAGTCTTAAGTTGGGGCGGTGAGGAGTTGTACAGCACAGGTGAGACATTTTTGACAAAAAGTTAGGGGAAATTAGAGGACATTCCAGTTTTGTTCTTTCAGACTTATAGTGGCTAATTATACAGCTCAATAGACAAAGGCATGTAACTGGTATAATCTCCAAAGCCTTCTTCACTGATGTATGAGTGGAAAGATTTTTAAAACATTGAAAAACAAAATCAAACTCTTCATATTTGCTTCTAAATTAAGTTTTTTTTCTAGTGCAATCTCTAAAGAAGTATCTTTAATGTTCAGAGTGCTGTAGAAAAAAAGTTTGGACTTTATTCAGCCACATTTTTGGCTTGTTTTAGATAAACATCCATTCAATTTCATTGCAATCATCTATTTTCTGTAAAAAAAAATTCAAACTGACCTCCTATCCATGGGCAGGATTTTGACCCTGATGTATAGGCAGGAGCTGAGGCAGGTGGGCATATGATTTCACATCAGTGGCTGATTTGCAGACATTATTCTGCTCCCACACAGTACTCCTGGATAGGAGGCAGAATTGTGACCTGCCAACAAGTATTGGGTAGCCAAGTTAAGTACAGGTTGTTCTGCTATAATGCACATTTTGTCAACGTGAATTGGCTGTAACGTGATTGACAAATAGGGGATGCTTCTAAAGCGCAAACATTTAAAACAGGTATTGGCTATAACATGTTTGCATCGCCAACACTTTAAGTGCTATTCTTAATTGCACAATTTTTATATAGCGTGGGATCACACAAGAATGCAACCATCACATTATAGAAGAACTGCCTGTTATTAAAAGACCGTAGCAGTGTTTAGCTCCTTCCACACTGGAGGGCCTTTGGCTGCCTAGTGTTGAGAATCTGTCCACTATTTAATTGAATAGTGAGCATGTGCTTTGGCTACTATTTATAAAATTTCAGAACCATCATTGTCAGATTGCTGTTTCTGGCACATAGTGGGATCTCAACCTGTATTTCACCTCAATGTCAGGGTCCTGACCCAAAACCACCTATCTCAAAAGTAGCTAAAGTACTAATTTGTATTATTGTCATTACTAAAATAATCACAAACATGCTCTGGTTGAAACACTTCTGAATTTGTATTAGTCATTCTGTGATAAAAAACTTCACTCCTTTATGGTATGAATTCATTGGACCACTTATTATGCCTCCTTTTCATAGCGAAACTAAAATACTAGACTTAAGTCTGCATTAGTAACTAGGTGAAAGTTTATTTTAAATTTGTACAATTACATTGGGTTGAGTATAGTCTGCAATAGCATCAAGTTGATAAAAAGTATTCATAAAGTTCATTTTTTTTATAAAGCAAGTGTCAACATGTTTCCATCCTGGAAATTAATTGTAATTGTATCATGTATAAAGAATTAAATGGTTTTAATTGATTTACTTTAAAAAAATTCTTTTTCAGTGATGTACAGGCATTGAATGATTTTCTTCATGGACCTGGTAGTCAAGAAGTAAGAATTTTTATATTTACCATTGTGAATTTTAATGCTTCCAGATTGGTGATTAACGCATTCATGAAATTTTATTGATTTGTCAAATAGTCTTACATTAAGTTTATCTGAACAGTATAATATAAAATATTTAAAGCAAAAGAATTGACCCCTTATTATGTTTGTGATTTTCTGATCAATATTAATAGTGACAGTTAAAGTCAAACTAGTGATATAACAACCACAAGCAAAACAAATTGCAGGAAAAGTTTAGCAGATGTGGCAGCATCTCTGGAGAGAAATCAGACTTAATGTTTCGGGTCCAGTGTCCTTGCTCAGAACTTATGATATAACAATATTGATAGATATTATTGCCAGTATTCAAAAGGAGATAGAATCTATTTAGCTGTTGGTATAGTCAGTGTTAATTAAACAGACTGCTGAACTCTGCATTTCAATGAAGCTTCTAAAAAGGTTTTCCTGAGTTTTGTGATGGTTTTAATGCCCAAAACAATACAGATTAGTCTCAACATAATAAATGTGAATAACTCAATACTGGCTTGCATGTGTGTTCAAAGGTATTCTTTTGTCTATTGTCTTCCCTTGAAATACTGACTCCTGTAGACTCCTAGACATTTACAGACTATTCTTTTTTATTCCCAACCATCTGAACTTTGTCACTCTATTTGGAGCATACACTTGGACTGTTGATACACATAGGGCTGACTGTGTTTGCGCTGCAGGGCGAATGGAGAGGGGTGGAGTTAGAAAGTGTCTTCACTTATTGAGAGTAAAGTGTATCTTGCCCAAATAGATGAACGTGTAATGTTTTACTTTAGGTGATCTGTGCTTGGTGAGCCTGGTCTCTTGTAAGGAATTTACTTCAATATTCAGCCTGTCAACATAGAACATAAAACAATATAGCACAGGAATAGTGGTCCTTCAGCCCACTATGTCTGAGCCAACTATGATGCCTTTCTAAATTAATCTCCCTATCAACACATGGTCCACATCCCTTTATTCCCTGCCTGTGCATGTGTCTAAATGCCTTTTAAACATTGCGATCATACCACCTCCCCTAGACGTTCGTTCCAGGCATCTACTATGCTCTGTGTAAAAGAAACTTTGCTTGTATATCTCCTTTAAACTTTTTCCCTCTCACCTTAAGCCTGTGCCCCCTAGTGTTTGAGATTTCCATCCTAGGAAAAAGACTGAAACTATTCACCTGATCCATATCGCTCATAATTTTATATACTTCTATCAGTTCATTCCTCAGCTTCCAATGCTCTAGCAAAAATAGTCCAAGTTTGTCCAACCTCTCCGTATAACTAACGTACTCCAATCCAGGCAACAAACTGATAAATCACTTTTGCATGCTCTCCAGAGCCTCCAAATCCTTCCTATAATGTGGCGACTAGAACTGCATGCAGTACTTCAAACGTGGCTTAACTAAAGTCTTATACAGCTGCAACGTGACTTGCCAACTTTTATACTGAATGTCCTAACTGATGAAGGCAAACATGGTGTATGCCTTTTTACTATTTCATCCACTATGTTATCACTTGCAGGTATTTGCACCCAAGATCCCGTTGTGTATGAATACTCCGAAAGTCTTGCCATTTACGGTATACTTTTCTCTTGCATTTGACCTCCCAAAATGCATTAGTTCAAACCTGTTCAGATTAAACTGCCATTTCTCTGTCAAACTTTCCAGCTGCTTTATATTGTGTTGTGTTCATTGAAAGCTTTCCTCACTATGGGGCAGCACGGTGGTGCAGTGGTTAGCACTGCTGCCTCACAGCACCAGGGTCCCAGGTTCGATTCCAGCCTTGGGTGACTGTCTGTGTGGAATTTGCACATTCTCCCCATATCTGCGTGGGTACCCTCCGGGTGCTCCGATTTCCTCCCACTGTCCAAAGATATGCAGGTCAGGTGAATTGGCCATAGTGTTAGGTACATTAGTCAGAGGGAAATGGGTCTGGGTGGGTTGCTCTTTGGAGGGTCGGTGTGGACTGGTTGGGCCGAAGGGCCTGTTTCCACACTGTAGGGAATCTAATCTATCCACAACTCTTCTAGTTTTCAAGTCATAGAACATGGTACAGCTTAGGAACAGGTTGTTCGATCCACCATATGTGTATTACCCATGATGCTACTGTAAAGTAATCCCATCTACCTGCATATGGTCTGTATTCCTCTATTCTCTGACCATTCATGTGTCTGTTTGAATGCCTGTTAAACTTTGCTAACTTATCCATGCAGGTTCCATGCACCTACCTCCCTCTGTGTACAAAACTTCCTTCAGGTCTAAGATGTGGCCATTGGTACCCGTATGAGCCCCAGTTATGCCTCATACTTTGTGCGTTATGTGGAACTTTTCTTGTTCTGATCCTACTTGGGCTCCCACCCATAACTCTTTCTCTAGTTAATTGATGACATCGTCGCTGCTTCCCTCTTTTGTCCAGAATTGGAAAAGTTAATCAATTTCACTTCCAGTTTCCACCCTGCTTTCCCCTTCTTTTGGTCCATCTCTGACTTCTTTCCTTTTCTTGACATCTCTGTTTCCATTGCTTGGAATAGGCACTACAAACACACTGACTTTCGCAGTTGTCTTCACTATACATTCTCAATCTCTGCTTCTTGTAAAGACTCAGCTCGATTCTCCCAGATTTTCTGTCTCTGTCGCATTTGTTCCAATGATGCAAGCCCGACAAAGGGGCCCCTGACATGTCCACCTTCTGCCTCAACTGGGGATTTCCTATCACTGTGGTTAACAGTGCCCTCGACTGTGCCTGGCCCATGTCCCACCCTCATCCCTTCTCTTCCCTCCCACAACACTGAAATGACACCCTTCCCCCCCCCCCCCCGGTCCTCATTTACCATCCATCAGCATCCACATCCAAAAGATCATTGGGTGCCATTTCCACCACCTGCACAGGGCTGCCACTTCCATACATACATTTCCCTCCCCTCCTTTGTCAGCATTCCACGGGGATCATAACCTCCAGGTCACTTGGTCTACTCCTCCACTCCCAACACCTCCTCATGCCTCCCACTGCGTCTTCCCATGCAATTGTAGTAGGTGTAACACATGTCCATTTACTTCCTCACTCCTCCATATGCAAGGCCCTGGACAAACCTTCAAGGGAAGCAATGATTTATCTGCATTTCACTTGATCTAGTCTGTTGTATTCACTGCTCACAATATGGTCTGCTCTGCAATGGGGAGATGAAACACAGGCTGAATTACTGCTTTGCAGAACACCTACATACTGTCTGCAAAAAATTACCCTGAGCTTCCTTTTGTCTGCCACTTCAACACACCACCATGTTCCCTGGCCAACATCTCTGCCTCGGACTTGCTGTAGCGAAGGTCGGTGGAAGCTGGAAGAACAGCATCTCATTTTCCACTTGGGAATCCTGCAGTCTTCAGGACTCAATATCGAGTTCAATAATTTTAGGGTCTAAACATGTTCTCCTCTGTCCTTACCTCAACCCCCATATACCAAACCTTGTCATTATATAGGCTGCTGCCACAACCAACCCATTGTCAGCCACTAATGGTCCCCATAAGCAGCTATTGATTCTCCCAAGCTGACCTTTACCCATTCCTTTGTCTGCCTTACTGTTGTTCTCTTTCTCTGGCTCCACTCAGAATGTTAACTCTGCTTTCTGTCCACAGATGCTGCCAGACCTGATGAGTTTTCCAGCAATTTCTGCTTTTGTTTGATTTTCAACATCCACAATGCTTTGGTTTTTCTTTTGTCACCATAGAACATAGAACATTACAGCGCAGTACAGGCCCTTCAGCCCTTGATGTTGCGCAGACCTGTCATACCAATCTGAAGCCCATCTAACCTACACTATTCCATGTACGTCCATATGCTTGTCCAATGACGACTTAAATGTACTTAAAGTGGGCGAATCTACTACCATTGCTGGGAAAGCATTCCATACCCTTACTACTTTCTGAGTAAAGAAACTACCTCTGACATCTGTCCTATATCTATCATCCCTCAGTTTAAAGCTATGCCCCCTCGTGCTCGCCGTCCCCATACTTGGAAAAAGGCTCTCCCTGTCCACCCTATCTAACCCTCTGATTATCTTAGATGTCTCTATTAAGTCATCTCTCAACCTTCTCTCTAACGAAAACAGCCTCAAGTCCCTCAGCCTTTCCTCGTAAGACCTTCCCTCCATACCAGGCAACACCCTAGTAAATCTCCTTTGCACCCTTTCCAAAGCTTCTACATCCTTCTTATAATGCAGTGACCAGAACTGTACACAATACTCCAAGTGCGGCTGCACCAGAGTTTTGTACGGCTGTAGCATAACCTCAGTTCCAGAACTCGATCCCACTATTAATAAAAGCTAAAACACTGTATGCCTTCTTAACAACCCTGTCAACCTGCGTGGCAACTTTCAAGGATCTGTGTACATGGACACTGAGATCTCTCTACTCATCTACACTACCAAGAATCTTACCATTAACCCAGTACTTTGCATTCCGGTTACTCCGACCAAAGTGAATCACCTCACACTTACTGGTTTACTCTCATCTACCTGTTTGGTCACCTTCTCAAAGAACTCAATAAAGTTTGTGAGGCATGACCTACCCTTCACAAAACCGTGCTGACTATCCCTAATCAAATTATTCTTTTCTAGATGATTATAAATCCTATCTCTTATAACCTTTTCCAACACTTTACCAAGAACTGAAGTAAGGCTCACTGGTCTATAATTACCAGAGTTGACTCTACTCCCCTTCTTGAACAGGAGAACCACATTTGCTATCCTCTAGTCTTCTGGTACTATTCCTGTAGACAATGACGATTTAAAGATCAATGCCAAAGGCTCGGCAATCTCCTTCCTGGCTTCCCAGAGGATCCTAGGATAAATCCCATCCGACCCAGGGGACTTATCTGAATCAACCATGTCATCTCAATCACCAGAATCCCATGTAACTTAAACTTTTGGACCAGCCCACTATGAAGGACCTTTTCAAATGTTTTTGTAAATTCCATGTAAGGTCCATTTGACTACAGCTATCTTCCACATGTTATCAGCAAGATCCAAACAATTTGTCCATTTCTTGCATATGGCCCTGATGTTCCACCTTGCCAACTGATGAGTAGGCATCTTGTTTCTTTGAGTTTGTTTTATTGTTTGTTTGGTGTAATGGATTCCTTTCACTTGTTGAGCAAGCAGTCGCTGAAGCAGATAAATTAACAATATGTTTCTAATTAGGTATTGTCTGCCTTGTGTGAGTGGTGGCTGTCAAATGGGATGTGATAATTCTTTTGCTGGTCTTGCACATTGCATGTCTAGGTGCCAATTTTCTCCACGTTTCTCTTCAACTTTAGATAAGTGCAAGAGACCCAGTTTTCATCGGCCATCATGAGGAGGTACAGCTAGGGGCTAGTCATTGGAGAGGCTTTGTGTTGACAGGAAGAGACCTAAACATTCGGCCTCAGTTTTCATACTACTGCTTCTCAGTGGTGTACATGGATATAGGTTAAAAATGCAAAGCAAACCATGAAATGCATGGTAACTCTCTTCACTCACACATTATAGATGCATCACATCAACCTATGGGATACAGGTGGATACTGGCTCAACACTGACTGATACAGATGACCCTGGTTAGCACCAAGGCTGGGATGCAACCTTTGAAGGTTTTCTTGCTTTTAAAGTAAAAATGCTGCCTTCCTCAACTTAAAAAAGTAATCACAATTGAGCAGGCATCCTTCAGCATTTCTACAGGAAGTGCAAAAACAAAATAGAGCTTGCAGTGAGTTCTCACTTAAAGTTGTGTTAGCATTTCTGAAAATCAAGACTTTTAATGTAGCTAGGTTCTGCCTTATTAGAAAAAAATTAAAATGTTATGCCGTCAAGTTGAAATATTTTATATTGCAAAATCCCTAAAGAAATAATTTTAAAAGGATAGTAAGTTAAATAAGAAAGACAAATTTAACTTGCACTTAAGTACAGGTACCTCCTTGTACACAGTCCTGCTTCCTGATATAGGTAACTGCGGACCCTCTATGCTTTGGACCCTGCATCTGGACACTTTGAGTTGTGGCCTCTCCCCACTCCCCAACCCTTTGAATTGTGGCCTTTCCCCAATCCCAACCTCTGAGTTGTGGCCTCTTCCCCATTTCCTGACCTCCAAATTGCAGCCTCCCTTACTGACCCAAACCTTTGCCACTTCCTTCTGGATTTGCATTCCTATTTAAGATCTAGATTAACTCTGAAGCTGGAGCTTCAACAGTTGGAAGTGCGAGCTCCAATTGTTCAGAAATGCTGGAGCTTTTACAGTTTTAAGTTATTTCTCAACTCACTTTGCTTGCTACTTTGACATCCTGAACACTTGGAGATTTAAGACCTGGGTTCAAGAGAAGAACAATGAGGCAGAAGCAATTTTGAAAATAATTTAAAATTATAAAAAAGGGTTGTTTTCAATCACTATAATGGAACCAATCACTAAAGCCAAATGCTCTAACTCCTATTAATTTCAAAAGAGAGTAGAGGGCGGCACAGTGGCTCAGTGGTTAGCTCTGCTGCCTCAGCACCAGAGACCCGGGTTCAATTCTAGCCTCGGTGACTGTCTGTATGGAGTTTGCACATTCTCCCTGTGCCTGCATGGGTTTCCTCTGGGTGCTCCGATTTCCTTCCTCAATCCAAAGATGTGCAGGTCAGGTGAATTGGACAGCTAAATTGCCCATGGTGTTAAGTGCATTACTTCATGATAAATGTAGGGTAATGGGTCTGGGTAGATTACTCTTTGGAGGGTCGGTGTGGACTTGTAGAGCCAAATGGCCTGTTTTCATGCTAACCTAGAGTGAGAAGACTGAGAGACTGTTTGGCAGAATGCCAATAACTGTTAATTGCAACTTTGCAAGACTATCCAAAGACACAAATATTAGGGGCATGTATGAAGGAATCACTAAAGCAACAGGCCTATTGGCAAAGGAACAGCTTTATTGGAAACAAAGGTGGAGAAAGTCATCACTGACTTCAATAAACAGTTGGAGATGTGGGAGGAACCCAATTTGAATCGCTGTAAAGCTCATAGGATTTGATGCCGCCCTGCCATAGCTCATCTTCTAAATTAAGCTGCTTCTCCCTCTAATGCTTTTTTTGGTGCATAGTAGGATGTGATTACTGCAACCATTACCTCTAGGTGGTACAAAAAGAATGCATGTGCAAGAAAGCATCTGACATTATTCTTAAAATTTGGAAAGCTGCAACCAGTATCAAAGTTAGTGCCGCTGGTAGGTTCCTGTGATCCAGGATTCAATGGCCTGAATCATATCCCACACTGAGTGTGAAAAACAGGGGTCAGATTTTGGAGGCTTTGAATGGCGGCTGAAACAGGGATGTTCAAGCAGAAGCACTATTCCAGCAGCCATCAATCGGTAGCCTGCAACCAGGATGAAGAGATGGTGAGGGGGAGCAGCAGATTGGGAGATGGAGGGAGCAGCTACCCCTCAGACATGAACACCTGGCTCCAGAAAGGGCCTATCCCTGTGCCGTGGGCAGTTGGAGAGGGTTGGGCAGCAATGTAGGGTGATGTGAGTATGGCAAAGGAACGGTGCCATTAGTGGTGTATGTGCAGATGATTCCTGTAGTCTATTGCAACCAGCTGACATCACAAGCTTTATCTGCACGTGTGGGGGCTATTTTAGTGTCATGAGTTATCATTTCAGAAATAGAAAACTCACCTCGTGGAGATGATGGCTCAGACAAAAAGAGACCAGTAAATCCTGAACATTTTCAGTCCACTGTCGTCTTCTGCATAAAATGTGACAGAGACGCATATGCCAGAGTGAAGCTCCAGAGCAGCTAGGCAGTGCTTATCATCACATTTCAAACAATTGTCACAAGATTTTTGATCAGCTCGAATTGACATCTTTGTAACCCTCTTTTGTCCTATAATCCCTTGAGCTCTCTGATTTTCTTAGTTTCATCATTGAAGGTTGTGCCCTTAGTTGCCAAGTTTCTAAGTTCCAAAATTCCCTCCTTAAACTCCTCTGGTTCCTCACTTCTGTCTGCTTTAAGACCCTCCTTTAAACCTAGACTGTGATTGTTTTATTCTCAGTTCCACAGATATTGTAGCAGTCCATGCCCACAAGCAAAACGACTTGCATAGTATCCAGGTTTGGATTGGTAAGATTGAAAATTGACAGTAATCATCACCAACAATGGAGATTGCACACTTCCATCATGACAATCAATGATATTACCATTGTCGAATCACTCACCATCAATATGCTGGTTGACCGGATGCCCACTTCAGTCCTTTTATCTCGATGTGGTTCAATGTCAAATTTAGTTTCATAATCACTACTGTGGTTTATCCAAATATAATTATTTTTGTAATTCCACTTTGTTGATGTTTAATACAATTGAGTATTGGATCTTTGATTTTCACAGATAGATGAGGATGATTTGCTTGGTTCAGCCTGCACTATTGACAACTCCAATTCACTTTTTGCTGATGCCATTGTAAGTACTGAGATTGAAAAAAATTCTTTACAATATATATATATGGATTATAATCATGATAAGATTATTCTAAATGTGATATGTTGCATTTGTTCTAATGAAACACCTTTTCATTTTCAGTTTTCTATTATTTTCTATATTGTTTTGGACAGCTCACTTCATTGACCAACCCTTTACCCATCTATAGCTTACCTTTTTTGTCTTGATTATGACCCTCTGAATCACTTCAGAATATTTTTCCATGTTAATGGCACTTAATAGATATATAGTTACTTTTTAAAATCTGTCTGGATATGTGATTATATAACTTCATGGCAGTTGGGACTTCAGTCTGGACCTTCTGCCTCAGTGATAGGGATGCTATCACAGCACCATGAGACATTTAAGGTGAATGTCAGGTGTGGGAAACACTCTATAATTTGTTTACCATGAATGATGTTATCCTATGACATGGGAATCACAATTAATAAATACAGATGTTAATCCCATAGTGTTCTCAGAGCTTGATGCAATCTCCTCAAGTTTTCTTCGTGAAAATTGAATAAATCATTGTCCAACCTCACTACTGTACCAAGGCTAGAGATGATAATTGATAATACTTACAGGAAATATTGCTGATCTAAAGAGTCCATAATGAACCATTGCATGGTTCTATTAGTTTCTATCAGAGAGGGTAGCTAGAGTTTCATTTTAATGTTTTATTCAAAAGGTGGCCCCTACTGTCGTGCAGCCGTTCCCTCAATGGCTAATCAACCTCTATGCTGCCATTTTAAAAAAACGCAATTTCAATTTTGTGTTAACACAACAAATAGAATTAATATTGTTTTAGGTTAGGCAAAAATATTTTGACCAAGGAGAGAAAGCAGATTATTTGTTGATGAAGCAGCTTAAATACTTAAAAATAGTTTGATACTTATAACAAGAAGTTCGTTACCTTACCTGTACAAATCTAATCACAGTGGGCAGAGCTCAATTTCAGAGATCTCCAATAAACAATTTTCTGGATGGGTGCAGATTTAACAGTATTGAAGAAGCTTGACAACATCCAGGTCAGATTGCATTATTTTGGATTGCATCCATTGGCATGTTTAGTCTGCAACATGTACAATCTAGAAGATGCACTGCAGCAGTTCATTATGGTTACTTTGACAGATGTAACTCATGAAGTATTAGAGCTACTATATACCTAATTGAATTAAATTTTATATTCATAACAAGCATTGACAAATCAGATTAGAACCAATATTAAATTTATCAATCAACATTTACCAAGGCAGGCAGGAATATCTCCATATAATAGTTTCAAGAAACAATAGTGGCCAATCAGGAGTAGGAGAGCCAAATTTTCCCAAGTACGTTTGCAATTCTATATTATCATGCTTTTGCTTCCTCCCATAAGCTTAAAAACCTATGAAATACTGAAAACATAAATTAATAAATTACAGAAATACATAAATTACAAAGCAACTTTTACTTTTTTGAAACACCTGTAACAAAATTTTCTGTCAGAGGTGTCCGCATATAAAAAGCCGAAACCTTGAATTCACAAAGGAATGCTAAAAAGATTCCAATGAATAATTTGTAGATCTAACCATGCATTTGTAAGCACCTTGTAGTTGTTGATGTAGGTTCGCTCGCTGAGCTTGAATGTTCATTTCCAGATGTTTCATCACCATTCTAGATAACATCTTCAGTGAGCCTCCAAATTAAGCACTGGTGGTGTAGCCCGCTTTCTATTTATATGTTTGGGTTTCCTTGGGTTGGTGATGTCATTTCCTGTGGTGATATCATTTCCTATGGTGATGTTATTTCCTGTTCTTTTTCTCAGGGTGTGGTAAATGGGACCCAAGTCAATGTGTCTGTTGATAGAGTTGTGGTTGGAATACCATGCTTCTAGGAATTCTCGTCCGTGTCTCTGTTTGGCTTGTCCTAGGATGGATATGTTCAAAGTTTGTGAGGCCAAGGGGTCTGAATAGTCTGGCAGTCATTTCCTAGATGCCTTTTGTGTAGGGGAGAGGGGCTAGGGTTTCTGGACATGTTTTGTCTGCTTGTTTGGGTTTGTTCCTCAGAAATCGGTGGAAATGACTGCCAGACTACTCAGACCCTTGGCATCATGGTAGCCCACAAACCCATCAACACACTAAAACAGCAGCCATTGAACTTAAAAGACCTTATACAGACAACAAGCAAAACTAATGTCATCTACAAAATACCTTGCAAGAACTGTAACAAGCACTGCATTGGACAAACAGGAAACTAGCCAACAGGATACAATGAACATCAACTAGCCACAAAATGATATGACCCACTCTCACTCGTATCCTTACATATAGATGAGGAAGGACAACACATCCGTCTGGAGAAAGCCAAACGGGGACAATGGACGAGAATTCCTAGAAGCATGGTATTCCAACCGCAACTCTATCAACAGACACATTGACTTGGGTCTCGTTTCTCCTGGAAAAAAAAGGAAGTGGCATCACCATGAGAAATGACGTCACCACAGGAAATTACATCACCAACCCAAGGAAACCCAAACATATAAATAGAAAGCGGGCTACACCACCAGTCCTTCATTCAGGTGCTCACTGAAAATGTTACCTAGTATGGTGACGAAATGTCTGGAAATGAACCTTCCAGCTCACCGAGCAAACATACATCCAGAACTTCAACCTGAGTTATAAATCTTTTCAAAACTTGCTAACCTTGTAGTTGTTTTTGAATCATTCTTGAATGAATAATCCATGCTTGGTTAGTTGTATAGAAATTGCAATCCATCCTCTGATGTTGTGTATGAATACTGCATTACTGTTAATAATTATTTACTCAAGAATCTGTACCTAGGTATCTTGGTACCTAAGGTGGTGCCATAAATGGTGACTTGTAAACTTTTCACTGTAATCAGGTGAGTACATGTGACAGTAAAGCTAATTCACTATAATTCAGTTCAATTCAATTCAATTCATGTGTAGAGGGAGACCTACAATTGACTCACTTGAGTTTAAATGCTTACTCAGAAGATTTAATTGAAGTACATTTAATTTGATTCCAGAGCTATTTGTTAAAGCAGAAGAAGTGCAAACAAGGACCTTTTAAACTTGATGAATTCCATGAATTTGCTATAAAAAACCAGGTCCTAATTAGAAGGGCAATATCAGCAAAGAACTGCTACTCCAAATTACATGCAGATATGTGTTTATTTAATTCTGATATGTGGGACTACTTTATTTGTTTATCTATTTGCTGTTCAAAGAATATTTATTTCAGTTTTCTGAGGTAATTTCTTCAAAAAATCTATTTACAGTTTTCTCCATGGATGTACGTGCCTTGCTCCAGTTCCACATCCCAGTATCCTCAATTATGAATGACAGAAGAGATCTACCTTTATATAAAAGCAATATATTTTAATGCTCGAATGTCACATTGAAGTATCTGTCTCACACTTGAAACGATGTATGAAGCATAGATATGATCGTTTGGACACTCTGTGTGGTCCTATTGCCAACATTTTCTGAAAAAGAAGAATGGCCTGGTGGTTTCTTAAAATCTGTCATCATGTATAGTTTCCTTAACAGAAATGTGGTCTTAAACATGGTGATTAGAAAACAGCATATCGTCTACCTTATGCAACATGGAACATCTGCTAATAGTAAAAGTGTTTGTGTGGCTCTGGTGTTTCATTGATGTTAGTATGTTCTTGTTCTCCTCATCAGATTTACCATGAGCATACTGTGATGGCTTTAATATTTTAGCAGTATTGAATTTACTGTGCATACATGAAGCTATCTGGAAGCTAGTGAAGCCCCCCTAAACTCCAAAAACCTTCCTTGGTCTTTATGGACCTTAGTGACCTCTGCAACACAAATCTTGTGAGCATGTTTCAAGTTACAAATGGAATTCCCAGACAGTGTTATTTAAATTGTATGGAATTAAAGTTTTTTTTAAGAATAGACAGAAATATTTCCAACTGGCGAGCAGGTATTTGAAGGTCCTTTAATTCATACGTGGGATATAGGTGATGCTGGCTGGTCTGTATTTATTGCCTCTTCCTACTTGGCCTTGAGAAGGTGGTGGTGAGCTGCCTCTTGAACTACTGCTGTTTAGGTAGATTCACAATATTGAAATGTTGGACGTTGAAAAGGATCCATGTTTTCACAATTTTTCTAGTTCATCCCAAATTCCAGTTGAATGAAGGCTACTTTAGGAGTGTGGGTAAGTTTCTGGACTGTGCCGAATTATCACTAGCTATCAACCAGCATGAATTCCAGTGAGACCTTAATAAATATTCAATAATTGTCTCAGACAAAGAATGGGATTGATTCCCTTTAAGGATATTGTATTCCCTTAGGAATATAACAAAAGCAACATCAATCTGTTATTCCTCTCTTCCCAGACTTTGAAGTCTGATGGAGTGGGTAAGAGCCATCCTGACTTCCACTGAAGCAGGAGAGGGGTCTCTGAAGTATGCTTGAAGGTGCAGTCTACCCAAACACATTGCAGTCCAAATTATGTTCATGATACCATCTTTAGTATGTGGGCAAATGTCTGGCCATGAACAACTGCCATTCACTCAGCCACAGATGGGCCAACAGCTTTGGAAAGTCTTATCCTATTAAATGTTGCTTCTTGCTATTTCTAATATGTTTGTAATCTGTCCAAAATTTAACTTTTCAAAAGAAACAAAATTGTGCAATTATTTGTTTTAGACAAGTTTGTATCAATTTGATAAACATATGATTACAGTATGTTCCAACTTCCATCTTTCAGAGTGCTGACCCTACCTCTTCCACTAAAGATACACATAACCATATTGGAGAAGAATCCTCAAGACTGCAATTAGCAAGTAGTCTTAATGTTTTGGAGGAACTGGATGCCTCTTCACCTCTCTCGAACTTAAATGGGGACCAGCCTTTTGATATTCTGCAGAAGTCTCTTCAGGAGGCTAATATCACTCAACAAACCTTGCAGGAGGAAGCAGATTTGGCAGCTGGCATTACTTCCACCCAGGACTTTTCTCAAACTCCACATCATGCTGCATCCTTTTCTCAGGTTTCACAATTACCTTCTGGCACTTCAACAGTAAGAGGCCTGACACAGCAGCAGATGAATGTAACACCGGCTCCCATTTTGCAGCAAGTTTTACGAACTCCCTTTGTAAATAATGAAGCTAATGTACAGCCTGGATTTTTTCAACAAATGGGCATCAACAGTGTTGCAATTCAGCATGTACCCAGCAGCAACCAAGCTGGTGGTATTGGACCAATCCAGCTGATTAGTTCATTGGATACTCAGCAGCCTGTAATGACTCTTAATCACCTTGAAGGGTCTCAGTTTATCTCGAAGAGCAGTGGACAACCACCAACTCTAAACCCTGGGTCTCTAGGTGGCTACAATATGTCATCTCTTCCTAACCAGCAACAAATGTCTTTGAGTACATCTGGTTTAAATGAAACCGGTGGGTTGTTGCTTCAGAGACGTGTGACAGCACTTAATGGAAACACTTACTATGGAACATCTAATATTGGCCAGGTACCACAACATATGTCTGTTCACTTTAGTGGTAATAACATTCAAACAGCACTGCCTTTGCATAATATTATCATTCAGCGAGGCCCTGTACCAAGTCAGCCGAAAATTTCACTTAGCATTCAACCTAAGCCCGCTCAAATGAACCAACAACAAACAGTTTACAATGTCAACAACCTGGAATTGCAGACAGCATTCAAACTCCAAAATGAAGTTGCATTACAACAACAGCAAATACAACATGGCCTTCCTTTTTGCTCCACAAACTCTTCTCAGAGTTCATCAGTGGGCCCAGCACTGGGTGTCAATATTGCAAAGCACCAGGTGACTAGAAAGTCTGCTAGACCACAAGTTTTAAATCAAACAGGAAACATCATAATTCATCCTCCCATTGGGCAGCATGAGCCTCTTGTATCCCAGAACCAGTTTTTCATTCCTACCAGCCTAGCATTAAATATGAATTCAACTGTTCAACACCTTCAGACTGCAAATGGACAGATTCTTCAAAATCGAACTGTACCAACCCAATTGGTCTCCAACCAAGTAGCTTCTGAATGTGTTTTAACAAATCGTAATTCTTCAGGTACAATGTTGACTACCCAGTCTTTTTCAGGACAGTTCTTGAATAATCAGAACTCTGCAGGACAGTTGGTTTCTAGTCAAAGTGGCATGGAACAAGTTATTAATGCTTCAGGAGGGCAGCTGCTAACAAACCATGGCTCATCGCAGCTAGTTACTGGGCAGGTTCCACTCCACCAGGCTTCACAGATGGTATTTAATCTTCCAACCACTCAAAGTGTACAACCCACTGCTGGTGGTTCAAGCATTAATACAGGAATATTTAAGCAATCTGGGCAGAATGCAGTCCGAGGACGGTCAATGCAAAACCAACTTGCTGTTTCAAATACACCTAGTTCTCTGTGCTCCAGCTACGTGTCTACAGTACAGCCTGTAATGTCAGCAAGCAGTGGTGGTGAAAATGTCACACAAGCGTGTTCCAGTGGTAATATTGTAATGGTTTGTCAGGGAGAGCAATCTCTTGTGACAGTACAGTCTGCCCAACAGCAACCACAGTGTCAGCAACAGTTGGGAATGAATCAAATTTACCGGATTTCCAATCCTTATCACCAAAATGCAGGTGCAATGCAGCCCTCGCGACAGGTTGTTTTCAGCCGGACGGACATGCCAATAACACAAACCAGCAATCAACAGCAATTTCTGTACTCCCAGGTAAGTGATGAATTACTGAATTTGTGAATGATAAATCTTTAAAGAAATAAAATACTGTACTATGGAAGCATCTTTTTCATCACTGCCTGAGCTATTCTCATAGTACAGCATTGCAATGTAGGTGCAATAATATGCTGACTTTATTGGTGCAAAATTCCACATGCACGCATGCATCTTTTAATTTTCTTTTAAAGATCCCAAAAGCTATGTAGTGCTTTATTAAATTATTTGTCTTTAAAAATGAGCGTTCTATCAGATGACTGATTGATAGAGTTTGTGAAATGTTTACCTGTTAGACTATGTGATAATTATTGTGTGTTGTTGCAAACACAGCTTATTTGAAACATTTAATAAGACCATAAGATGTAGGAAGCAGAAGTCGGCCGTTCATCTCATGGACTCTGCTCCGCCATTCAATTAGACCATGTTTTCTCAAATAATCCTCAGCTGTATTTTCCTGCCTATTCCCGATAACATTAATTCCCTTAATTAAAAATGTATCTATCTTGACCTTGAATATACTTCATAATCCATCTTTGACAGCTTTCTGCAAAAATATTCTGCAGATTTACTGAAGAAATTGCTTCTTATTTCTGTTTAAATGTGCGATTCCTTATTCTGAGATAATGTCCTATGGTTCTAGACTTTTCGACAACAGGAAATAACTCTCTTCTGCCCTGTCAAGTCCCCTAAGAATCTTTTATGTTTCAATGAAGTCACCGCTCATTCTTCAATGAGCACAGACCCAACTTACTCAACCTAAGACAGTCCCTCCATTCTGGCATCAGCCTCGTGAACCTTCTCTGCACTGCCTCCAAAGACAGTATATCTTTCCTTAGACAAGGAGCCCAAAAATGTTCTTCATATTCCAGCAATGGTCTGCCTTGTGTTTTGTATTGTTTTAGCAAAACCTCCCTACTTTTATACTCCATTTTCTTTGAAACAAAGACCAATATTCTATTTGCCTTCCATCCTCCTGCTGAATTTCTATGCTAGCTTTTTGTGATTCATTCCTGAGAACTCCAATTTCCTTTGTTCCATAGCCTTCTCCACTTAAATAATGTTCAGCTCCTCTATTCTTTCTGCCAACGCGCATAACCTCACATTTTCCCATATTCCATCTGCCACGTATTTGCCCACTCACTTAACCTGTCTGTCTTCCTCTGCAGACTCTGCGTCATCCTCACCACTTGCTTTCCCATTTATTTTTGTGTCATCTGCAAACTTGGCTATAGTACATTGCTTCTTCCAAGTTGTTAATATATATTCTAAATATTTTTGGTCCCAGAACTGATCTCTGGCACTGTGTTAATTGTAGATTGTCATTCCTGAAAATGCCCCCATTACGCTAACTCGCTGACTTCTGTTGGTTAGTCAATCCTCTATCCATGTTCATACATTACATCCTATGCCTGGAGGCCCTTATTGAGTAGCCTAATGGTCTTTTGACAAATACCTTCTGAAAATCTAAATATATTATATCTACTGCTTCCTCTTTATCTATCCAGCTTCTTACTTCCTTAAAGAATTCTAGTAAATTGGTCAGACATGATTTCCCTTCCATGAAATCTTGCTGACTTTCTACTTGATCATATCATGTATTTCTAAATGCAGGTTGTTATGCTATAACATGACAGTTGTCTTTCTCCGCAACATCATGCTGTAGAAAATCCCACTATGGAAACCCTATTAAATATTAAGTTATAGAAGATCTCTAATAGAAAATTGCTATACCCATTCAGTACAAAGTTTGCGTTATCCAAACAATGTCCACAATTTGTCAATCGCAATAAAGCCAATTCACACGAACGAAACATGTGTTATAGCAGAATGACCTGTGCTGTGCAAATCCCTTCCCAATATCAGTTGTTAACTTAACTAGCCTACAGTTCCTGTTATTTATTTCCTTCCCTTATTGAATAAAATTGTTACATTGGCAGTTTTCCACTCCTTTAAAACTTTTCAGACTCTAAGGATTCTTGGAAGATTACTATCGGTGCATCCACTATCTCTACACTCACTTCCTTTAATGCTGGGATGCATCCCATCAGATTCCAGGGGACTTACTGGCTTTTAGTTCCTTTGGTTTCCATTGTACATTTCCTCTACATTTGCCCCTGACTAATGCACCTCATCTACACATCCCTGAACACTATGGGCAATTTAGCTTGTCCAATCCATCTAACTTCACATTTTTGGATTGTGGGAGGAAATCAGAGCTTATGGAGGAAACCTACAAAGACATGGGGAGAATGTGCAAAGTCCATGCAGATAATCACCTAAGGTTAGAATTGAACCTGGGTCCTTGGCACTATTTGGCAGCAGGGCAAACCACTGAGCAATCGTGCCTTCTTAGAATCCTTCTTTGCTATGAACCATTAATTATTTTCTTAAACATCTACCATTATTCTTCAAGTACTTTTGCTGCTGAGTCCCTTTACCAGATTCAAAATAGCCTGATCTCTGGTTGGATCTGCAAGATATTTTTCTTGGAAACTGTTCCATATGCACTCTGTGAATTCTTTCACATGTCTTCCTCTCTCAATCTATCCCAGCTACATGAAAGTTAAAGTCTCCCATGATTAACTGCCTTTGTTATATGCACTCATCATCTCCTAATTTATTCTCTGTCCCACTGAAAAGCTACTGTTACGGGAGCTGTGTATTACTCACAACTGTGTCTTCCCATTTTAACTTCTTACCATCACTCAAATGGATTGTACATCTTTTGATCCAAGATCACGTCAAGCTATTGTACTTATTTGATCTCATACCAACAATTCTACCCTGCTATCTTTTCCTTCCTATTTGTTCTTTTCAAAAGTCACATATCCCCAAATATGTAATTCCTGGCTATGATCTCTTTGTAAACATATCTGTGTCATGGTTAAAAGAGCATATCCATTAATCTGTGCTTGTGCCATTAATTAATTCATTTTGCTCCAAATTCTATGAGCATTCAAATAAAGAGAAATTATTTTTGTCTTTTTACATTTTGTTTTCCCTTTTTGACCCTATTTATTGCTCGTTTTGTATGTTTATACACTCTATTCCTTCCTGTACAATTCTGAGTGTCATTGTCAAAATAGCTGCCCTGTAATGCTGCCACATCCTCTTATTTTGTAAGGCTACATTCCCTCTCTCTCAAACCCTTCCTCCTCTAATTAGTGCAAACTCTCTGTACAGTCCTAGTTATTCAATTCACCAGGACAATGGCCCCAGCACAGTTCAAGTGAAACTCATCTCACTGGAACAACCCCTTTCTACACTACTATTGGTGCCAGTGCCACACAAACTGAAACTCATTCCACCTACATCAATCTTTAAGCCATGCATTTAACTTAATTTACCCTATGCCAGTTCGCCCGTGGCTCAGATAGTAATCCAGAGAGTTTCAGCTTGAAGGTTCTGTTTTGTAATTTGGCTCCTAAGATTTATTAAGCTGTGAAGTAATATAGGAAGTAATGTGATGGGTGCTGAAGAAATTGGCCCTGACTTGTAAGGCTTCTTCAGAAATCATAAATCCCAAATATAGGTGTAGTGTTAGGCACTATCATTGGAATAATGCAATGACTTGGAGAATGAACAGAGAGACACCGAGCAAGACACTTTGAAAGTGGAAGGGAAGAAGAGTTCATAACGAATCATTATTCCACAGTAGCAGCTAATGCTGTCCAGGCTATCCCTTAGTACCCTGTGTTGGATTCCGTGGGTGAACCAGCATTAATGGAAGATCTGCAAAATGCATTTAGACATAGTAAAAAAAAAAGCCTGTGGCCACAATGATATTCTAGCTGAGGTCTTCAAAGCTGGAGAACCTTTGCTCTGTCAGGAAATACAGTATGCTGAGTTGAAGTAGCTGTAGTTGAATAGTCATAGAGATGTACAGCAAGGAAACAGACCCTTTGGTCCAACTCAGATATCCTAAATTAATCTAGTCCCATTTGCTAGCACTTGGCCTACATCCCTTTAAACACTTCCTATTCCTATACTTATCCAGATGCCTTTAAAATGTTGTTTGTACCAGCCTCCACCACTTCCTCTGGCAGCTCATTCCATACACGTACCACCTTCTGTCCCTTAGGTCCCTTTTAAATGTTTACCCTCTCACTATAAACCTATGCCCTTTAGATTCCCCCACTGTAGGGAAAAAAGCCTTGTCTATTTAATGTAACCATGCCCCTCATGATTTTATAAGCCTCTACAAGGTCACCCCTCAGTCTGTGACGCTCCAGGGAAAACAGCTCCAGCCGATTCAGTCTCTCCCTATAGCTCAAACTCTCCACCCTGGCAACGTCCTTGTAAATCTTTTCTGAATCCTTTAAAGTTTCACAACATTCTTCCTATAGAAGAAAGACCAGATTAGCACATAATATTCCAAAAGTGGCCTAACTAATGTGTTAAAGCTGCGTGATATGACTGTGAGATTTTTGACCATGTTTCTTTGTTTTATTCTCCTTTTTTGTAAGAAGGGCTGTAATGTTTAAATTTTTTTAACTTCGTTTCTTTCTTTTTCTGCTTTGTACCTGAGATTTTGAACCTAGGTACCTTTGTACCTAAGATGGTGCTGTAAGTGGCGACTTGTAAACTTTTCACTGAACTGAGTACATGTAACAATAAACCTAATTCAATTCAACCTTACTAAACATGTGAAGGTCAGGTGAATCTTAGCTCAGAATCATGATTGGATATTATTTAATGCTCCATATCCTAGTAGTTACCAAGCAGCAACCTCTACGTCTGGTGTAGTTGATGAGATATGCTATTTGAAGCTGTATTCACTGACCTTGACCATTTGTTTGAGTTCATTGAACTTTTTTCAGTGCTGCATCCTAGTCCTTTGGTTTTGACCTTGTCAATTCCTATGGATGCTGCATATTTCTCCTCAACCCTAAGGCTTCAGTGCCAAAGTTTGAAAATGTGGAATGACACACCATCTTCTTCTCAGTCAGAATTACTTGTAGAATGAAATCCAGTACCTCCTCCAGCCACAATACCTCTCCTATCTGTGAAGATTGGAACTTCAACTCACGTTAGCCTCTTACAATTTTTGTATCCTTGCTGAGGCTTACTAGTTAGTGTTGTAGACTATAACTCTAGTAATGAATGGGCAGCATTAAATTGATGTGCATTGTACATTGAAAGCACCAGACAAGTTAGTTCCGCATTATAATTTCTGTGGCTGTTTCAGGGCATTATTGAATTTTATAAATATATTGTGGTGCTATTATTAATTTTCAAACAGTATTTTGAAAATATCAAAAGCAGATTTGACTTTTTAAACTTAAAAGTTAATATTTCTCTGGAGTATGTTTATGCTTTAATGTACTGAAATTTATTATTCTTTTAAGTTGAGTGGGAGCAAGAACAAAATAATTACCATGATTAGATTAAAAAATCTTTTTGTGACTGTTCCAGAATTTGTTTTAGACATTTACTAAAATGCTTATGTATGAATTAATATATCAGAATTGTAAATGTATTAATTAGTATGCTGATTTATTTTCCAAAGTTGTGCGTTTGTATGAACTGCTTAACAGAATGCTTCTATGTATTCAGTGTCTGATTTTATTCATACATCGACATGATTGCAGGCTCCAAAGAAAATGATGGCGACAAGTAAACACCAATCAGTCACTAGTCACTCCTTGGCTAGCTTGGGGCAGCTCTCCAGTCAAGTTTCAGCTTCTCCCTTTGGTAGTCAGACTCTGCCAAGTTCTGTTTCTAATGATGGCATACAACAGCCCCATATACCCAACTTATTGAGCAATACAGGGATCCATAGCAAAACTACATGTGTGGGTGAGTAAGGGAAATTTCAGTGTAATTGTATGGATGGAAATTGCAACAAGACCCACCGCCTTTTATTTTCATTTTTTTTTGTGTTTCATTGTTTTTTGTTGTGTTTTTATACACAGGGTGTACTTGTATAATGAATATACTGTAAAAGTGTTGTAATGAGGCACCTAGAAATATGGGTAAAATAAATGATAGTGCTGTAAACTTGCAAAATATGCATATTGCCTGAAGTAGACAATAAATGATTAAGCATTTGAATAGAGAAAGCATGAATTAGTATTTCAGTTGCAAAGTCTGCATGAAATCTCAAATTGGCTACATTTTTCAATAATACTGAGATAAAAAAAAGGGCAGACAATGTATACGAAAACATTATTTGTTAAATGTAGATTGAAGATAAAAATTGTAGAAAATTCAGAAATTAGGATAAAATTCAAAATCCAAATCAATTGTAATTCAAAGGAGTAGCATGTCAAGGAAATAATTGGCACTTTTTAAATCAACAGGAGCTAAACAATGGAACAGAGGAACCTTGGAGTTCAGGTGCACGGTTCTCTGAAAGTGGAGGCACAGGTAGACAAGGCAGTGAAGAAGGCTTTTGATACACTAGCCTTCATCAGTCAGGGCGTTGAGTATAGAAGTTGGGAAGCTATGTTGCAGATTGTACAGGATGTTGGTGAGGTTGCACTTGGAGTATTGTGTTCAGTTTTGGTCACCTTGCTTTGGAAGGAAGTTATTCAACTGGAAAGAGCGCAGAAGAAATTTACAAGGATGTTGTCACAGCTCAATGGTCTGAGTTATTATAAGAAGAGGTTGGACAAACTAGGACTTTGTTCTTTAGAGCGTAGGAGATGATGGTGAGGATCTTATAGAAATGTATGGGATCATGAGATCATGCCTCATGAGAGGCATGGATAATGAGAATGCATTCAGTTTTTATTCCAGGGTTGGGCAATCGAGGACTTGAGAGCATCAGTTTAACTGAGAGGGAAAAGAATAAAAGGGAACCTGAGAGGCAACTTTATTGCACAGAAAGTGTTAATGCACATGGAATGACCTGCCAGCAGAAGAGTTTGAGGCGGGTGCATTAACAACATTTAAAAGGTATTTGGACAAACACATGGATAGGAAAGCTTTAGAAGGAAAAGGGGTCAACTTCAAGGAAATGGGGTTAGTGTGGGTGGACATTTTGGTAAGTATGGAACAGTTTGGGCCTAAGGGCTTGTCTCCGTGCTGTAGGACTCTATGACTCTCTAATATCAGGTCAAAGCAAACTGAAACTTTTAAAAATTCATGAAGACAGATAATGGTTTTCCTGTGAAATACTTTGGCTTCTTACTTCCTGAAAGTGTCACGTCATGTTGTGTAGGATGTATAAGTAAAAAATGTACTTTCTCCCATGGTGTCTTGGCACATGTATTATGTCAAAGTTTTCTATTAAATGTAACTTGAATGTAAAATGAATTAGGTCTTTTTGACTTTTACTTTCCTTTAGTGGAGAATAAACAAAAGAAATATTATTCATTTTTTGATCCATATTTGAGGAAAAAGTTTGACAAAATGGCTTTTCCTAGTGTTTTCTCTTGCTTTCTAATAGTACATCTATTAAAAAATTGCCTTTAGAAAGATGTAGCCATTTACAGCAGTAACATCTTCCGTGTTACAATATGCATGTATCTAACTAAAGCAACTGTTTCTAAAAAGATTAGGAATGCTTTTTGACATGTATGAACCAAATGAATTGCAACTGTTTGTTTAAATCCATTTATACGGTATTTCTTAAACATAAGGTGTATTAGGAACAGCTATGAAGGTTATGTGACTCTTATTGTCACGACACTGAATTTCAGCAGAATTGAGGCACATAATGTATTTTATTTTGTTTTAATGAACATTACCATCAGAGAGGTAAGTATAGGTTTTCGTTAAGATTTTTAAAATTAGTTGCGTGAAAATATATATGAAGCCTTTGTATTGTGTCTTGGAGATTTTCTATAATGATGTACAGTATAGAGTTTATCAACTCAGAAATAGAATTCCCTATGATTAGTTATAAGTTGAACAACTAATTAAAGGCAAACGCCTTGTTTCTTTAGTAAATTAGCAAATTTAACATGCTCTATGATACTATTTCTTTAAGTGTACTTTACAAAGTTGTGTTCTATATTTCTGTATATTACAGCTGCGCAAATGAATGACAGCCAACTTCACAAAACAGCTGGTACTTTACAACAACACTTGGGACAGCTGCATTCACTGCAGGATAAGATGTTAGGACAGCCAGAGATGCAGAAAATTTCACAAGTAAGTTGCCTTTATGGTGTCGTTTTTCCGTCCGATGCAATTTTACAATTGTTATGCTATCAGCTTGTCTTGATAATAAGTTAAGCAAAATACAGTACCTTAAAATGTGGCTGTCAATTATGAATTTTAATAATTATTGAATATGTAAGTAATCTTCCCAAAAGAAGCAGTGAAATTATGACAAAACTTTTATATATTTTTCCCTTAATAGTTAAGCTTAGAGTCATAGAGATGTACAGCACGGAAATAGACCCTTCGGTCCAACTTGTCCATGCAGACCAGCTTAAATGTAGTGAATAGTTGATGTGTCAATATTAGAATAAACTTTTAAAAACTTACTTCATAAAGAAAACTTCACTATTTACAAAGCCACATTCAATACAATATTTTTATGGATTGCTCCAATGTCTTTGCATCAGAATATTAAATGAGATGTCAATTGAAAGGATTCTCCTTATATTACAAAAAGTAATTTGTTTTTTTTTCGTATGTATCTGCTTTTGTAGTTTTGAATGTGAGAAATATGCAAAATTCTTTCTGTACAAGATGTTTAGTAAAAATGTAGTTGTCAGAAAGATTCATGGAAAATGCAAAGAATGATATTCTATTTAAAATTATCGTGAATTTGCTAACAATTTGAACTATTTAATTATTTTAAATATTTTCTCATATGCAATATGAAAATATTCATTTACTCTAATGGTATATCTTCAAGAGATTGAGTTGCCATAAATTGGTATTTACTTTTCAAAACACCACAGTAAACTGAGCAGGTCTAAAATTCTACCTTGAATAACTTCTTAGCTAGTTCAGTCAAACATGCTTAATATTCAGATATTAGAAAGGAGCTTTTTCTTTACATTGAACACCAGCTTGGTTTGCTATTGTTCAGCAAACTGAAATCTATTTATTGATTGACTGATTGTTTCCAAGTGGATTAGAAAGCTGTAATTTGAAGTGGCATTCTGCAAACAAAAATTAGTGTGAACTGTTCCACAATGCCACAAGTGTATTATGATCTTTTTGGAGATAGGTTAGGCTATACTTGTCGACATATTGTTAAAGTTGCTATGTATTACTTGTATTATTTGTGATGTACATGTATATAGTTTTATGTCATTAGTTTGTTTCATTGTAGTTCGAAGGCCAAAATGTTGGACAGAAGAGACCTGCTTCAAAGCAACTTACTAAAGAAAGTTTGTATGTATATTTGTTCAACTGTTTACTGCACATTTTGTTCATGTGTATTCCTATCTAATACTTTCTATAGCTGTCTTTCTTCTGAGCCAACACTGCACATTCTTAAGTCATTGCTTCTGTTGCTCTATTCCATCACATCTCTGCCTCTGCTTTCGATGGCTTTGTCTCCTGCATATCCTTCATTATCCTCTCTTATCCCTTTGCTAATGGAAAGGGCATGTTCATGCATTGCATCTTTTTCAACTATAAAAAAGCTTGGGGCACAGCTAATCTTAGTGGGCGGCACGGTGGCACAGCAGTTAGCACTGCTGCCTCACAGCGCCTGAGACCCGGGTTCAATTCCCGCCTCAGGCGACTGACTGTGTGGAGTTTGCACGTTCTCCCCGTGTCTGCGTGGGTTACCTCCGGGTGCTCCGGTTTCCTCCCACCATCCAAAGATGTGCAGGGTCAGGTGAATTGGCCATGCTAAATTGCCCGTAGTGTTAGGTAAGGGCTACATGTAGGGGTATGGGTGGGTTGTGCTTCGGCGGGTCGGTGTGGACTTGTTGGGCCGAAGGGCCTGTTTCCACACTGTCATGTAATGTAATGTAATGTAATCTAATCTAATCTAATCTAATCTAATCCTTGGTGCTTTCCCTATGGCAAGGCTTTGGCCAATCAAAGGAGGTGATTTTCCTAGTTTGGATTCAAACAAATCCTTAACTCTAACTGTTCCCTGTTGCATTCCCAATCTGTCCCCTTGGTAACCAAGCAACACCTTCTTCACATGTAGATTAATTTGTTGCTGCCTCTGAGATTTGGTATTTTTGTATTTCATTCCTGAGACTGCAAGCCAAAAAGCTTCAACTGCATGTCTCTCTTGTTAGTAGTTCTCAAGATTTTGTGTTGTGGGTCCATAGTTACATAACTAGGTCAGACTAATATTAGTAACTTTTTGTAGAAAAATATCCAATAGGCATGGACAAAACCTTCAATCAATCAGTCTGTTTGGATTCATACAAATGTCTCAGTGCAGACCTATTGTGGTACTAAATGCCCCCTTCTTTTAACAATTTAATTAATTAAGCTATGAAAATCTTCTCCACAGAAACATAACTTGAATATAAATATATACCACATCATTCCTCAATATATATTTGAAAAGCTATGGGCCTAATTAAACCCACTACCCTAGTGCAAAAAGTGTAGTCAGTAGTTTTTTGGGAGGCACACAGCTATCATGCAGTACATTTCATTGAATGATTCTAGCCATTGAAATAGGCTAGATAAATGTGCAAGTTATTTTTAAACTGTAAATTAACAAGTTGTCTCATTTGATCGTTGCTTTTTATGTTTTTACTTAAGGATTCTTCAGCAATTACAAGAAGAACAAAGAAATGTTCTACAACCTGACTATAAAACACCCTTCAGTTCGCTAGGGGATGCCATGCAACGGCTTCTTCCATATCATGTGTTCCAAGGGAATCTGCCTTCCCAAGAGGAATTTCAGAGAGGTAAATATTTGAATATATAAATACCATTTTGGTATAAAAAGTAGTAATTCATATTTTTATGTGGTTTCAATAGCAATATTTCAGTCTGCAAAAATTAGGAATTATTTATTCCTAGTCTTTTATAAGTTCTTTGTGCTCTGATTGCTTAATTACCCACTATAACTGTATGGTTCTTCTGGAGTTTATGGCAACAAATGTGAAACAGTTAGCATTTGCTTTATTGTCTGTATCCGGATAGATAAAAGTTTAAACAAAGGCAGTGAGGTGCAAATAAAGAAACTAATTTAGTACCATTTTCCTCCAAAAATGTGCACATGTGCACCCTTCTGGTGCTGGATGCCATTTATATGCAGGTGCTCGCATAGTGAGCATCTACTGAAAGAAATCATGGTAGGCAGTTGCACTTTCAGTCAGCGTTGGTACTGATTTGAGACCAGCATTTCCATTTTGGCACTCAGTACTCACAAATAATGCCCTCTGTTAACCTTGCAGACTGAAAATGCCTTGACCAGTGCTATTTACAGGGATCATTAACTACATTTAAGTTAGTTGCTGTCTGATTTTTGTTAGCTGTTTCTATGATAATAGAGGTGTTTGGTGCTTTATATGATTGTTAAGTAGCTAAGGTTTATAGGAGTTTAAATAGGAGTATGATAAGTGTTGAAGGACTTTGATCTTAATTTACACAATTACACAGGATTCTACACAATGGCTTCTCCCGGACATGGTGCAGCAGCCTGCGTTTCCCCTGTGCATGAGTCAGATTGGGAGGAAAAGGGTCAACACAGAGAGGTGCAAGCCACTAGAAGAGGGAAGAGGTGGACAAACAATCCTCTAGAAGGACCCCTTCTTGAACCTCAGTGGGGAAATCGTGTGCTGGATGTCTCCACTTGACTAGGGATATCTTCACTGAAATCTGCCAGCTATTGCGGCCTCAATGCAGGACAAGGACAATGTTGTTACTGGCTCTGAAGACCATGAATGTTTCTCCATCTGGTTCTTCCACCATGTATTAATTGTGACATCTTACAGTTTTGCACTGACCTTTTGTATGAGGCAAGTCATAGATGTTCTGTATTCCAAGAGAGCTGAGAACATTTCATTTTCTGTTGTCAGAGAGAAGCAGGTGTATAAGCACGTTGCACCATGTGGATTGCAATCTTCCAAAGATGCGGGGTGCTGCTGCATGCACATTTGCAGAATGTCATTTCAGCTCCTTATGTTGAACTGGTGTGCAACTGTTCAAGCAGCAGCCATGAAACCTTAATTCTGTTGCCATCCACTACGCCATCTGCATTTAGGCCCTCATGACCAGAGTTTTGCTTCTGGGTGGCAAAAGCTACCCTTTGACAAGATGGTTGCATTCTGGTGTCCTGAATTCTTGTCATATTTAGCAGAGCAAGATTCACAGTAGTCTGTGTGCATCAAAACTTCACCAACACAAATAGATTGCTCTTGCTACCAGTAGTATGGAGACCAGCTACAGGAGGGGAGGAGTAGACGGGAAAGTGAAGAAGTAACAACGAAGACCATCTCTGGTTGGATTGTCTGATCAAGTCATCTTACTGCACTGTGAGGAAACGTAACCCAATTCCTATTTACCTCCATCCAACTCTATTTTGCCAATGTGATATCACACAGTCTACTTAGTCACAAAGTAAGTTATGGAAAAAAAAGTCACCACAAAATAAACATTCCAAACTAATTTTATCTTTCAAGCTGTGCCATGCTGCATATAAATGTCAACTGATCATCTTTGTTCATTCTCTGTGTGCTTCTATGCCTTTGTTTGTCCGTGTGTTTTATGCAATGGCTGCTGGATGTTTGGTGGACAGCACCTGGCTTTTAGTGGGAGAGACTCCGGATGACTTTGCAAGATAACCGTAAATAGCTTTAAGCATAGAACGCCGGTTTAGGAACGAGAGGGAATAGATTGGGCTGGTTGGCATGGATTGTTGGAGTTGCAGTGGTAGAAGGATGAATGCTGTCATTTTGCAAGGGTGAAAACTCCTGGAGCTCATTTTCTCGAATGAGATGCCATTATTATGTGTTCCTCACATTAGAGTTACCATCAAGGTGACCTACAGCATCTGCTTCAGCCATAACATGTTTATGAGTTGCAGTTTAGCTTTAAGTAGTATTTTAACTTGTACTAGCCTCTCACGATGTTGCAACCTCTACTCAGTTGTGTAGCTTATCAGTAGCACATTTAGTGCTAGCTGCAAGTATGACGAAGTGGCATGAAGTTTGTATCAGCCTGATCAGAAGAAGTGGGCACAAAGTATTTTTGCATTGTGGCCTTTGACTTGTTTTCAAGCCTTGTTCAATTTTGTGCTCACTGTTATAGTTAAGTTTTGTAAAACCAAATATGAGTTCGGGTGCATTGGTAGCAGAGAAAGGTCGGGGACATACATTGCGGTGAGCAGGATTTGAGCAGCTTCCTCTCCTAAAGTACCCAAAGTATAAGCAAAATTTTCCCTTTTCTTATAAAACGTGCTGGACTTATGTCAAACTCACCTTATTGCCCGCCTATCAACTCATTAGGAGCTGACAGGCAAGCAAGGGCAAATATTCTTGCCACCAGTAGCTACTGACCATTCAAAGGCCAGCATTTTCAGAATCCTAAAGTCAGCCATTTAAGGCCTATTCCTCAGGGGATCCAGTGATGAGAAGGTAAGTATTTTTATTTTTTGTCACAGTAGGGATCATAGGGAGAAGGGATGTTAGGGAGTTGGAGGCAAGGGTAATGGGATGACTTTTGGAGCCATCCCTTTGTCCTCCAATCTGTTCCTCCACCTGAACCTTTTAGGCATGTCCCCATGGTTCTCAATTAGGAAACTGGAATCTTTTCTCACTTGCCAGAGAGTTAGCATGTTGAAGTCCTTAAATGGCCATTAATTGACCACTTAATTTGCTCCCTACCTCCTTACAAATGTCAGTTGCAAACCAACCAATTAAAAAGAAATGGGACCCTACAATGATAATACGCTTTCAGCAGCCTAAACACCTGAGGTGTTGATTTTACATAGTAACTGCAGTTGAAACTGCAGTTATTTTCCTGAAGAAGAGAGCATAGACCCAGGAGACAGGTAAGTTTGCTTATTTTGGATAGGGTGAAATTGGACATGAAAGGAAGGGGAGCAAAAGGCTGAGGGTATTGGAGGTAGGAAAAGGAGGCACAAAGGTGATGGGGTGGGAGATAACATCTTTTCGGGTGGCACATCAGCTCTAGTGCTCACAGGTCACCTCCCAAGGGTGTACATGGTTTCATTCCATATTATCATCAATTTGGTTTAAAAAAAAGCCCTTCCACTTTTGCCAGTGCACTGGGTTGGTAGTGGGTGGGAACATGGGCTAGCTACCTGTCATTTTTTATGTGTCTATCCCCTCCCATACCCCAAACCTGCCAAAAAACACACCGATGGTCACTGTAAAATCCTGCACTACCTGTTGATACTTTTTTGCTATTATAAGGTACACAGTTAAGTTGTTCATCACAGATTTGAAACAAATACTACAGCCATTTTAGCCATTTTGAACATTTGCAGTTTGGTGGGGAGATGGTGGCATAGTGGTAATGTCATTGGACTAATAATCCAGAGTCCCAGGCTGGTGCCTTGGGAACGCTGTTTTACATCCCATAACAATAGCTGGTGCAATTTAAATTCAATTAATAAATCAGGATTTGTAAACTGAGTCACAATAATGGTGGCCATGACAACTACTGGCTATTGTTTTAAAAACTGACCTGGTTCACTAATTTCCTTTGGGAAGAATATCTGCCATCCTTACCTGGTCTGACTCTTAACTGCCCTGAGTTCAAGGGCAATTAGAAATGGGCAACAATCTTCACACCCTTTGAAAAAATCAAGAAAACTTTAAAAGAGAGATAATGTTATTTTGCTGCTGCACTCTTATTCAATCAATTCCTTGCAGGCTTCAGGCATAGCTTGGTTTTTGCATTTTTTTGATTTTTCTGCAGCTTCCTATTTTCTGTTTGAGATGGCTTGGTGGCAGTTGCAATTTATATTTCAACAACACAGTTTTTAAGATGGATATCCTGTTGGGTAAACCTGTCTATGTGCTGATTATAGAGAAGGAAGAAGAGGATCTGAGGAGACTTAAAAGGGAGGTCTGTTTGCACTGAAGTAGTCTTGCCGCATTCGCTCTTACCTCACATTTCACATCTCCTTCATAAAACTTTCATGGTGCGAACAGCTCTTCCCGTGGCTGTCAAGGTAACCACAGCCTTTAACTTCAATGCTACTGGATCCTTTCTAGCAACGGCAGGGAAATATGCCAAATTGCACAACCAGCGCTTCTCCAAGTAGATGACAGATGCCTTTCTTGGCAGAGCTTGTTCTTTTTCTGAATGAAAATAGATAGCAAGAGAGATGACTGCTGCTCATTCTCCTATTATGAAAGATATATTGATGATGCATTTAGAACATAGAACAATACAGCACAGAACAGGCCCTTTGGCTCTCGATGTTG
>NC_057718.1:37750460-37813636 GCF_004010195.1 Chiloscyllium plagiosum | reverse complement strand
CTGATGTGTAACTCTCCATCGCCTCATCTGAACTATCCTGCATCATCAACACATAAGCCTCCTTCTTCTTCGTAACACAATTTCTGTTGTAAACCACGATTCCCTTACCTTATCACTTCCTCCGTGCCTGACAGGGACATTCTTGTCAAAGATATGCAATTTCTGTTCCTTAAACCAGCTCCACATTTCCATTGTCTGCATCCCCTGCATTTTGCTACCCCATTCTATGCATCCTAATTCTTGCCTAATTGCATTATAATTGCCCTTGCCCCATCGATAACTCTTGACCTGTGGCATGTACCTATCCCTTTCCATCGCTAAACTAAACATAACTGAATTATGGTCACTCTCTCAAAAGTGCTCACCTACAACTAAATCAAACACCTGGCCTGGTTTATTACCAAGCACCAGATCTAGTGTGGCCTTCTCTCTTGTCGGCCCTTCGACATACTGTGTCAGAAAACCCTCCTGTACACATTGGACAAAAACTGATCCATCCGACGTACTAGAGTTATTTGTGGCTATATAGGCCTCTATTCTGCACTTCTGGCTGTAAAACAAGGTTAACACAACTAAGTTAGTCTTTGAATTGGAGGCACAAAGTTGTGGATATGCTTGCTTCCTATCTTTGTATGATCCTGATTTCTTGATCTTGAAGTTATTATTTGGAGAGACAATAGTGCTGAAAAGCAATTCTAGGTCTCTAACGAGTTAAACAGTGTTATAGCTCTTTCAGCCCAACTATAACTGGAAGAAAAAAATGCTATATATTCAAAAGCAAACATGAATGCCTAGTCAAAATGTTCAACAGAGAATTGAACTTAAGACCTCTGCTACTGGGGGTTACAAAGTAGATCATGCAATGGCCCCACTCTGTGCATATTCTACAGTTCACTTAGTCTTCAAATATCAGTTCATAGAGATAGATAATGGACTTGTTTTCAAACTTTGCAAGTTGATAGATGTTTGTACGTAATGGTCTCAAGTCATCATGCTATGTAAGGTTCTGTTTATGACCTGAGCAGCTGAAGGAGGGCCCAAACTAGTCTTGTGCACTTAAAAAAAGCAATGAACAGATGCTAGAATGCTGTGCATTCTGAGTAATGTTGAACTAAGCTTCATGTGAGATATAGCATGCAATGTATGGCAGTACTGTAAAATAATACAAAATGTGAGCAATATTTATCAAAGACCAGTATTTTTCATTCTCATTTTCTCCCACCTTCATTCAGGTGACAACATTTATTCTTTATGCTGTTACCATCCACATTACTATGTGGCAGCTCTTCAATATTGAGTGACCCTTAATTCCCTAGCTGATTTGCTGTGTTTCAGGTTACAGTTTAAGTGAATATCATAGTTTTGTGTTAATTCCTTTTGATCCATTGCATTTTAGCAGGACAGCTGTAAAAGGGCGCTTGAATTTTCCCACCTTACTAAATATGAATCCAAATAGTATCTAACTAATATGTGGTCTTAGTGCTAATGTGCTGGGACTGCATTATCAGCTTCCCAATGTCTTGAGTGTTGATGCCGGTTCTGTGACAATAGACTAATAGAATCATAGAGATATACAGCATGGAAACAGACCCTTCAGTCCAACTTGTCCATGCCGACCAGATATCCTGAATTAATCTGGTCCCATTTGCTAGCATTTGGCCCATATCCCTCTAAACCTTTCCTATTCATATACCCATCCAGGTGACTTTTAAATGTTGTGATTGTACCAGCCTCCACCATTCCTCTGGCAGCTCATTCCATACACACACCACTCGTTCCGAGAAAACGTTGCCCCTTTGGTCCCTTTTAAATCTTTCCCCTCTCACCGTAAACCTTTGCCCTTTAGTTCTGGACTCCCTCACCTCAAGGAAAAGACCTTGTCTATTTACCCTATCTGTGCCCCTCATGATTTTATAAACCTCTATGAGGTCACTCCTCAGCCTGCGATGCTCCAGGGAAAACAGCCCCAACCTCTTCAGCCTCTCTGTATAGCTTAAACACTTCACCCTGCCAACATTCTTGTAAATCTTTTCTGAACCCTTTCAAGCTTCACAACATCCTTCCTATAGGAGGGAGACCAGAATTGCACACGATATTCCAAAAGTGGCCTAGCCAATGTCCTGTACTCAGTGCTCTGACCAATAAAGGAAATTGTACCAAAAGACTTCTTCACCATCCTATCTAACTGCGACTCTACTTTCAAGAAACTATGAACCTGCACTCCAAGATCTTTGTTCAGCAACAGTCCCCAGGACCTTACTATTAAATGTATAAGTCCTGCCCTAATTTGCCCTTCCAAAATGCAGCACTTCATGTTTATCTAGAATCTGCAGATTGAGAACTCTTCTCTAACAAGCAGTACCAGTATGAGATCAAATTGGTTGAATTAAGGCAGTCAACAGTTCGGAGAAAAATAATACTTCCCATTACTTTAAATAAATCTTAGCATCAGTGTTTCAAATTCAAGTTTGTTTTGGACACCTTATCAAGTTCAGTGACACTCTGAGATCTTATTTGTAGGGATTTACCTTGTGCTATCCCAGACTATGGGAAAGTAGAGCTGGTTACATTTTTGATTTTTTTGTATGATTCTGAACTGTGTATTTATGACTTCAGCATGTGCACTTAGTTCCCTGAAGGCAGATCTAACCAACTGAATGAGGTGAAGTTTGATACAAATCATTTAATCTACATTAGTTCACATTAAGTGAACACACAGATTGGAAACAGTGAATTCGGCCAATGCAATTTAACTGTGCTTAATAATACTAAACTAAAGAATATGCTGCAATTCTCCCAAACAGTGAGTCAGTTTGCTTGACTTTAGTAAGATGTGATTTGAACTAGATATTCTTGTGTCTCACACCCATACCCCTCTGAAGGCTGACTGGACAGTTAGTGAAAAGAAACTTAATATAAGTTGTTAAGCTGCTTTATTTTCTATCAGTTGAACATAAATAACAGTTCTGATTGCTTTAATTATTTCCATCAATTCGATTTGTTTTTGTCTCTATATTATTTGCAATGAATATAGCGTACCAACCCACTTCTAACCATGCTTGAATTTAAAAATAAATTAGAACTCCTCTTGAATTCTATTCTTCATGCAATTCTTTGTTGCCTGATTGCCTGTAGTTTTCATAGTTCTGTTTTTAAAACAACATTAAATTCAATATCAGTTCTTATCGCTCCCTCACTCTCCAATCCCATCACAGAGAAAAATCGACTAGCCTAAATTGGCAGTGATACTTAGAATAGAATAGAATCCCTACAGTGTGGAAACAGGCCCTTTGGCCCAACAAATTCACACTGACCCTCCAAAGAGTAACCCACCCAGACCCATTCCCCCTACCCTATATTTACCCCTGACTAATGCACCCAACCTACACATCCGTGAACACTATGGGCAATTTAGTACAGCCAATTCACCTAACCTGTACATCTTTGGACTATAGGAGGAAACCCATGCAGACACGGGGAGAATGCACCAATTCCACACACACAGTCGCCTGAGGCTGGAATCAAACCTGAGTCCCTGGCGCTGTGAGGCAGTAGCGCTAACTGCTGAGCCACTGTGCCCCCTAAGTTTGAACTTGAGTTCAAATTTAGCATTATTATAAGTATTGGTGATTGACTATCACTTATTCTCTGCAGCACTCTGGTTCAGGCACCTTATCTGGAATTTAATTAGTACTTACTATCTATGTTTCCTTTGAATTTATTGCTCTGGGAGCCAGTTTAGTTCAGTGAAAGTATTTTTGTCATATTTATGCATAGTTCCTCCCATGACAGTATAGTCTTAAACTTGAGATGTTGCAGACTTTAGCATAAAGCTTGTGTAAATTCACGATGCTTTAAAACAAATCATAACAAGTTTAAAAAAAAAATTCAAATCCTTTATTTGGAAAAATGATCAAACATTGTTGAAATGTGATAGATGGTCACTATTGTCTTATTTATTTTATGGAGATCTATCTATTAACATTAGATAGTTCACTCACACTGAAATGGTCATTTTTAATGATGTGGACAAGTGACAAAGCAGATCAACATAAAATGTTTTTAATGTTCTGTCCGCGATAGTAGTGATGTAAAGTACTGTGTGTCTCCTTTTCCAGTTATCTCCCATCAACCAGTGATACTGCAGAATTTCTCTGCAATATATAAAGGAGAGTAGGATTGATTTCCCATTGATGATATGTATCAGGTTGATCTGGTATTGCAGATCTTTGCTACACTAAAGTAAAGCCAGCATGTGAGGATCTCTTCTTGCCATATTTTTGAAGACAATCAATATTTTATTTACAAACTGTAATAAACATTGACATTGGCATAGAACGCTAATTTTAATCTTTTTCTTAAACTAGTGGATAATGAATTTGAAGATGTCTCAGTGCAGTTGCTGAAACGTACTCAGATGATGCTCAGCAAGTATAGAAGTCTGTTATTTGAAGATGCAATGGTAAGTTGTACTGTAACATGAAAGCATTTAGTGAGCAATTAACATTCCATTTAATCCTAATTGGAAAATCACAGCAGAAAAAAATATATTTAAGAATTTTGAATGTTGAAATATGTACAAACCACCTGTAAATTATTGAATGTTGCCGATAATAGATTGTAAATGTAAATTGCATTGTGATTAACATTGAGATAAATGCATTCATACAGAAGGCTTACCTTTTGATATGCATGTATAAAGAAGAAGTGACAATATTTTTGACAAATTATAGTAACCCTTATTTGTTTGGTTTTAGCGGGTAAATCCTTCTTCTGAAATGGTTATGATTGACCGAGTGTTCAATCAGGATGAGAAAGCAGCCCTTATCCAGGACAAACGCTTTGCTTTGGAGGATTCTGGTAAGTATTTTGGCTGTCTTGATTATTGTAAAGTAACCTGAAATATGTATTTTAACATACTCAAATCTGTCATTATTTTTAAATAAAACCTTGCTGCAGTGATCAATTTGTAAAATGTTATTTTTTTTAAATATTGAAGAGAGGCAAAGCATCCTCTCTTCTTCATCCGCAGTCAGAGGTTTGCTGGTTGAAAGTCATAATGAAGGTCCTGTGCTGGCTGAGGAACAAAGGAACTCATACTTAACAAAACAGGCCATGCTGTTCTAATTGTAATAACATTAGTAGCCAGCAATAGAGATGTGATTAAAATGATTTCACAAACAGAATAGCATTTTTTTTTGTAATCATCCTAGTTAACGTGCTTTGTGTATTTATTATCATGGTGTGTTTCATTTATTAAAAGAAATGCAAATTCAGTGCACAGATTAGCTCAGTTATAAAGTTGATCATATTTCAGAAGACCAGGGTAGTAAATTGGTCTGCTGTCTCTGTCTACCACTTCTAGATTTCTTACCATGAGTGATAGGACATGTATGAGCATACTAGCATTGGTGAACATAGATGTACTAAACATAGATGACAAAATGTAAAAACATGAAATTATTCCTGCCTAAAAATGCTGAACACTAGGAATGCTAGTGTGTTCTTGATGTCGAGGATTGCTGTGACAGCAAGAATAGTATTTAAAACCTAAAAAGCTACACAAGCTAAACAATCAATTGTAGAAGAATATAGTCACTGTAACATAAGTTTCTTTTAAGGGTTGTCTTAGTCTAAAATGAAAGAGACCACTTTCAAAGATATGATATTCTGACTTTGGAATTACAAAGGAATAGATGAAAGCCTACTATAAATTGAAGCCATGCACATTTTAAATTATTATTGACTAATCTTAAGAGCTGTAACTATAGTTGTGAGTTGAAAACGTTGTTCATTACAGTCTGATGGATATTTAATTTTATACTGTAATGTTCTACTTTTTTTTCTTTTAGATGGCTATTTGGCAAACTTCTGTTGCTCCTCTACAGTTGTTGTAAAATCTGTACCTGAAACACAACCACTAACTGCAGATATGATGCCACATACATCTTTAGGCAATAGTAGCAGCGAGTCCTCACCAGCGAACGCTACTATCAACCAGAAAAATGACTCCTCACGATTAATTAATTTAGTTGTTTCTGTGACAAGGGAAGTCAAAGCAACTACAAACTCTCCAACTAGCAGTCCATGTGCTGGTAAATCCTATAGCAGCTGTAGAGCACTAAAACTAACAATCAAGCCAGAGACATCTTATGGAACTGGAACGCAAAGTAAATCTTCAAAAACTCAAGGGCGATCAGACACAGATAACCATGATGGGAAAGTTACTATTGGTTCCACATCTGGTTATGCACAGACTCAAAGCACAAAAGTTTGTGAACCTGCTGTTGAAGCTATCCAAATATGTGAAGGAGAAGAAAGTATGTCTGATGTTGAGGAAAAGCATAATAATTCTTGTGATAAAGTCACTTTGGAAGGTATAATGAAGAAAGCACCGGATGCTATTATTAATAAGATTAGTGATCCCATTAAATTGGAACATAATGAGGGTGACTCACAGTTGCCTTGGCATGACCAGCCACAAAACAGAAATGCTAAAAGTTTTCAACAGCAAGACTTAACATGTGTCCAGACTAAAGAGGCAAAAGAAGCACAATGCGACACATCACTCCATGAACATTTGGAGAGTGCAATTAATAGCATTTTGGATCTACAACAAGCTCAGAAACCTTCTGACAATACTGTCATCAAAAATAACTCACCTGAAACTCCTCATTTTTCAGCCTTAGCTCCTGTGGAGAACTATATAGACAAATGTATCCCAGATCATAATGAGGGCATCAGAGAAACAGACTCCATCTTAGAAGCAGCAGTGAATAGCATCTTGGAATGTTGATAATGTGACCATGAAGGAAGAGGAATGACAAAGATTGTCAGCTGTGTTGACAACTTATAGGGATAAAGTAGCATGTTACTCAGTATTGAGAACAGACACATAGAGTTCCTGGAAAGAGGATAAATGGAGTAGAAACTAGGAAATAGATTTATTTTGAAGCATATTAGTTTGAGTTTAGGAAGATCCATTGTAGTTTGTACTTTGAAAATAATTATGTTGGCACCAGGTGCACATTAAGTCTTTTGTTTAAAGTTGTTAAGAGATATTTAATTTTATTGAGTTTTGTTTTGAAAGCTCTAATTTCGTGTAAAATGTACTCTTCAATTTCAAGGGTGCTTTTAAGTTTGTGGTAGTAATTCATGTTTTTATTCATACATTAATGTATAAGTGTTATTTTTTGGTTCTTCTTGTCTTTCATTTTATGTAAGACGTTTTGAGAATCGAGTGCCAATAAGTTAATTTTTGAATAGTTGATGAGCAACATTCCCATTTAAATCAAAATTTAAAACTGGAACTGTTGATTTTGAAGTGAAAACCCACTTCGTCATTCATTTTCCATTTTTAATACCACTAAGTGTGATTTTTTTTAAAGGAAGGCTGCCTTAGGTCTTAAAAGACCTAAGTACAAAGTGCAGTGTGGATGTCCATATTGTGATCCTTTGGATTCTAGATTTAAGAGATGCCAATTGCATTCCCAGTTTGCAGACTTATTATTTTTGTCTTGCACATGCAACAGCAAGCTTCCATGCATAAGTGAGGAGCACAAAGTACACCATTAGATCAGTGAGGCCTTACAAACTGACTTCACAAGAAGAAACTGTCACTTATGGACGCAATGGTACAGTACCTTTTGCTTTAAATTCTCTGATTTGTGTAGTGTCCAGCTATGGTCCTCCTTAGAAATGCTTTGTACACATTTTTAAAATATTTATAAAGATTTTTTGTAAAAAAGAAAGAAAAAAGGAAATGTCAAAGTTATTTTTGTTATGTTGGTTCAGTACCTATATATAAAGCATGGTAAAACATGATCTGAATGAATTATTAAAAAATATTTTAGTTGGATGCTAACAAAACACTGAATCAACTTGTCAAATGAGCCAAAGAATTCAACAAAACCAATTTGTGTTGATCTTTTCTTCTCTTAATTTATTGAAGATTATCTGTATTCAAATTTGTAGCACTGCAGGCTAGTGGCCACCATTTCTGAATATTACAGTTTATTTGAATATTGTGTTGTAATTATTTATTTTGATATTCGTTGCACGAGAAGTAACTGAGTCTATGATAGATATACCTAGATAGTACAGTAACAGTAAGAGTCTTAGAATTCTTAAAATGATGGCAGAAGATTGGCACAAAATATTTTGAGATGTGGGATTTATTTCTTATGAAAGGAAGTATGCTTTGTGAATAGTTATTTAATTGCTGCCCTGCCAAAGATGAAACCTAATTAATTTTTGTCATGTATTTTTTAAGATTAGATGAATTGAAAAATTTGTATGCACACAGAGCAACAAAAGTCCTTGAGTTGAATCCCCAGCCTTAAAGACAATAAACTAAGAAAAAGGCATGTTTCATTGATTGTGAACTTTGAAAATGTTAAATATTTTTGGAATTTAATGTAAGAAGTGTTGAAAAAGCAAATTGAATCTGAATAATAATAATTCACCTACAACTGAGGTGCCTAATGGCTTCGTAGATAAATTGTGTTCTTGATTTGTGGTCCTGAGCCAAACAGACCAGGAAATTCCCAAGTTTGTTTAATGTAAAACAAATCAGAAATTATTCTTGACTGTATTACATTTGGGTTCAGTTCTTCCATGCCAAGAAAATTAATGAAATAAGGTAGTTTCTAGAGCACTTCTTGTGATTACTGCAGAAACATGTTGGGCTAGTAGAAGCGGAGTTCACTTCACTATATGATAGCCCTTCAATGGTCGCTTTTTGTGTTAAGTCCAAAAATTAATGAGTGGAGAGACACCAATCTTTATGGCTATGTGTGAAGAATGAATCACCTTCCTTGGAGGAGGAGAGGAGAAAAATTGTTTTGTTTGTAACTAGAGAAAATCATTTTATATTAGAATCAACTTAAAACACCATTATAGCACATCAGAACACTAATTAAAAAACCTTGATGTTACATTGACAAAAATAAGGTTTCTCTGCTGATTATGAGGTTCTAATGTAAAAAGTTTAATGATGTTAACCAAATTTATGGTGGGATGGAACAGCAGTGCAAATTCAGCAATGCGACAGGATATTTTGCTAGTTAAATTAAAAGTTATACGACAGCATTGACAACCCTTAGCTAGTTTGGTTCCTTGAATGATACGGTATTTCTAAGATGATAGTTGAGTAAAGTATCCTAAAATGTTGAAAACTTCAAAAAATGAAAGATGTAAGAATCTGACGGGGTTCGACAAGGTGGACTGTTTAGTTGTTTACCCTAACTGGAGAATCGCGAACATTGGACCATAAGATATAAGTCAATCGTTTTGTCCAGAGATAAGTAGACATGTTTTCACTCAGAGAGTTGTGAATCTTTGGAATTCTTTATATTGAAGGGTTAAGGTTGCTCATTGGTTGAGTATATTGAAAGCTGAGATAGATATATTTTAGTTCCTCCAGGAAGTAGTAGGTGGCAAAGTGGAGTTGGAGACATGATTAGCCACAATCATATTTAATGGCAGAACAGGCTGCAAGGGTGTGTGGTCTACTACTTCTGTTTCTTACATTCTTAATAAGCACAATTAACAAATAAAGTATACATTCTGAAAAATACTTAAGATACTGCGATTCGAGTTGCTATAATAGACTTTAAAATGATTATGCTGTCTACCATCTACACACTATATAAAAAATGTAAAAAAAAAAGTGAGGGTATAGTGAAGGTATAACTGCTCAGTAGTGGGGAAGAGATATAAAACCAGTATATAAAAAAAATTCATAGCTGATTTTCCACTTGGGTATTGACCATGGTTGTGGGATTTTTGCTTTCTCAATAAGGCAAGAGCTGACGCTAGTGTCAATGCTAAGTATATTTATCCAAAATATGGGCGACCTCCAGGGAGAAGGGCTTATGTGACATTGTAGAATTCAAAACGTCTACAGCAGCTTAAAGGAGCAGGAATTGTGTTGCTTTATAAATAACAGAATTAAGTTTATTCTGTGCCAGGATTTTTACTTCTGGGTCTGAAGCTGCCAGCCAGTTCAATTCTGCATCCTGACCCTGTGCAATATATTCCAGACATGCCCCCCAGAACTTTGAGAGCCTGCAAGCTAATTAATGGCAAGAAGTGGGCCCATTTTTCAGTTAGGAAAAGCAGATGTGCTCCTGAAATTAGAAGGTAATTGGAATGCCTCCAGCATTTACACATTGGCCAGTCCACAAGCCAAGGTGGGAAGTACAAAAATGCACCTCAACAAAGGGTACGTCTAAAAAGGAGACTGGTTTATTTTAAAATGCCTGCATCCACAATCTGGAGGTTCCTGATTCCCTATTCTTACTGAAAGGCTTATGCCCGAAATGCCAACACTCCTGCTCCTCGGATGCTGCCTGACCTGTAGTGCTTTTCCAGCACCACACTTTTTGACTCCCAGTCATGGAGAGACAGCAGTTTCATTATATGGCCAGCAGCACAAAAATGCTTAACCTTTGCTGTGGTTCTGTTCGCCGAGCTGGAAGATTTTGTTGCAAAACCGGACAACCGGAAGCGGCAGGGACAGGCCACTATAAATGCCGGAGGAAACACCACAGAAGCGCTTCACAGGAGGCTCCCAAGCACTGAGGATGTCACCTAGACAGAGGATGAAACGTTTGCAACAAAAACTTCCAGCTCGGCGAACAGAACCACAGCAACGAGCACCCGAGCTACAAATCTTCTCACAAACTTTGAATGCTTAACCTTTATTATGAATTAGGATGGGAGTCCTTCATATGAAATATTTCCCTCCCCCTCCTCCCTTTCCACTTTCTTCCCACTACTTTAGACCTGGTCCTGACTTAGGCTGTCCACATAACTGGCAAAAAATCTGAATTGCCATAAGAACAGGATTTTATTAAGGTTTGTAATCAACATTAATTGGCTGTCCGCTGGAATGTGATGGGCAGTCGATTTGGCCTTAAACCATGCCCATTGAAATTGCTTGGAATCAGGATGTTTGTGGGAAGCAAGAACAGAGGTTGGTAGTTTGAATCTGCTTGCATCTAATTTCTGTCCTGACCCATTTATAAATCCAGACCATGGTGTCAAATTTGTTTCAGTAGTAATGTTCTTGGCTCTTGATTCCAAGGCTATGAGTTCAAATTCTGCCCCACATTGATTCCAAGGCTTCAGTGCAGCACTGAAGTAATGAAGGAGTAATGAAGTAACATTTCCATAGTGCTAAACAATCATGTGGTCTCATTGGAGAGGTGGCTTAACCTGAGGGTCATTGCATCTCAGGTGAGGGGAGTATTGCACTGTTGTATAATGTCTTTTGGAAGAGTTGGAATTTTATTTTTAGGTAGATACACAAAACTCCTGTGATACTATGAATAAAAGTAGTTTTAGCCGATATTTATCATTCAAACTACTCCATTGGCCAGAAATAGAACTGGACTATCCATATAAATACTGTGGCTACAAAAGCAGGTCAGAGGCTAGGAATTCTGCAGAAAGTAAATTGGCTTGTGTCTCAATGTCTTTACCATCTCCAATGCACAAGGTGCAAGTGTGACGGAATATTCTCAACTGGCCTGGATGGGTGTGGCTCCAAAAACACTTGAAAAGCTCAACACAATTCAACTCAAAGTCACCTTGATTGGCACTCTCCACCACTTTCAATATTCAATCCTTCATTACTAATGCACATGGCTATGTGTACCATCTACACTATTTACAGCAGTAAGGTTCCTCCAACAGTACATTTTATGCTCATGACCTCTAGCAACTACAAGGACAAGGGTAGCAGATACATGGGAACAACATCATGGGCTGTTCCTCTCCTTGCCACATACTATCCTCGCTATATATCATCATTCACTGTTGCACGGTCAACATTGTGGAACTCCCTCATTAAGGAGTGTGGGTGTCCTGACAGCCCACGGCCTGCATTGAATCGAGAAGGCAGCTCAGCACCAATTAGGGATGGATAGTAAAAGCTGGTCTGGCCAGTGATGTTCACATTCCATGAATGAATAATAAAAGCAAGTTCCAGTAAAAATAGAGACAAGAGAAGACCATTCAGCCCCTCAAACCTATTGAACTATTAAATCATGGCTGATTTGTATCTTTAATTTCATTTCCCTGCTTTGGTTCTACAATCCCTATTTATTAAGGCTTAATATTTTAGCCAAACATGAATCTATCAGTCTTGAACTTGAAGTTTTCATTTGACCTTGGCGTGAGGACATATCTTGACTCGACGCAATTGTGTAAAATTGAACTGCAAATGTATTACACATTTTACTTAAAATTAAGATTTACCCCATAGATGTATAAAATAAATGCCAACCATGAAGTATCACGTTTAATTAGATTAAATCAGAGTTGGAGATTGGTTCTTTTCCCAAATGCAGGTCTATTCATTGTTATTTGGAAACAATAACTGGCTTTCCTTTAATAGTTCTATCCTTGCACTATCTGTCAGAGTCATTGGACATAGGGTAAGTAATCTGATTAGATGTACCTTTCATCTTTTGAGTATTTAATACCACAATTAGCTTTAGCAGGAGTTTAATTCTTTATTCTATTTTATGCTGCATGATATGAAAATTAACGTGTTATTACTTAAATATTCTAATAATAACTTTGAGTATTTCAGACAGCTGTCAGCATAAAAACAAAGATTGTAATGTTTTCCTCAGAGTAGAATTAAGTAAGATATTTATTGACAAATATTAAAAGACCTGTTCATCAATGCTGTGAATAAATACTGCATTTATATTGTTACATCAATTTCACTTAAAGACCTGCAATAATAGCCAAAGGGATACTTCAAGATTAATGATCCACTCGTTCTGAACTTGTGTAGTTTTACAGTAACATGCAGCACAAGTCTTAAACTAGTATCAACAAGGAATTTACAATATAATCTCTTTGATTAATTCTAGTACTTATCACTGCAGACTTCTTAAAACTATAATGTTATGCTTAATAGAGGAACCAGTACAGGGTATAGGCCAAAGGAAGGGAAAACCAAATACTTACAGTTCAGATTTTAATATATCGATTAAGATTCAGAAGCAGAAGATAGCAGTGTTAACATACCATAGTTAGTCTTTATTTACACTACACCTACATGCCAGTGAAACAATGTAATAATGTAGATATTGAAAAGATGTTGAAGAATTCAAGACTGGATGTTCAGAAATACAGTAAGAAATTCAGGAAAAACTTACCCTAATGATGGTTAGAAAATAGAACTTCCTACCATGTGGAATACATGAGGACAATCACATAAATGTATCTCCAGAGAAACTAAATAAGTACATAAGGGAGAAGCGATTAGGAGGACATCCTGATAGGGTTTGATAATGGAGGGTAAGAGGAAGGTCGTATGGAGCATAAGTACTATTGAACAATTGAACTGAATGGTCTATTTACTGCAAATTCAAAATGTAATATAATAATACTTTTTATTATTTAATCAATTTACTTTTTCTCAGTTGTTTTGTCACTATTTCTAACTTGCTTTTTAAAAAATATAATTAACACTGCCTGCTAGATTGTAATAATTCTTTTTATGAGTCAGTCAATTCACTTTGTATCTTTCTTGAAAATTATTTTATTCCTATCTGTGACACGGATGTTTTCACAATGCAATCAGTCATCCGTCCACTGGATTTTTATATTTTTGAAAGCCTCCTGCTCATTCACATTTAATTACTTTTGCTCTTGTTGATAAATTTAACACTAATGGATCAACATTTGTCTCTTCCTAACATTTATAAAAATCATATTGGATAACGAGGATTCCCATGTACAGGCTATTAATGTCAGATGGAAATCAAACTGATGTCTAATGGTTGTGGTTCTTTTCCAGAAATATGTTACTAATATGTTCAACAATTCCGATGTTATGAGGGAGGGAAGAACATTAATGAGCAGTCAAGATGGATGAAGCTAAGATATTATCCTAAGGAGCTTCTGCAATATTGTCCTGGGACTGATTTTGAGCGCTGATAAGTGCAACCATCTTCCTTTGTGCCAGCAAAGATTCCAATCAGTGGAGTGCTTCTCCCTGTCTCCCACTGGCTTTGATTTTGCCAGGTCTCCTTGACACCACCCTCGGCCAAGCGGCCAGTCAGACCTCTGGAATTCAGTTCATTTGGCCTAAATGTGGACCAAGACTGTATGTTATGTGGCCAGGAGCTGAGTGACCCAGGTGGAATCTAAATTGAGCAGGTATTGTTGTGCATGTGGCACTTCATAGTACTCTTGACAACCCCTCCCATGACATTGCTGATTATTTGTAGTAGACTGACAGGGTGATAATGGGCCAGGTTGGCGTTGTCCTGATATTGTGGCCGAACATATTTGAGCAATTTTCCACTTGTTAGACAAACGACTAGCATTGTAGCTGTGCTGGAACAGCTTAGTTAGGTGAAAACAACATCCTAGAGCAGATATCTCAGTACTACTGTCACAATGTTGACAGGCCTCATAGCCAGTGCCTTCATCTATTTTGTGATGTCATGTTGGGTAAAGAGAATGACTGAAGACTGACATCTAGGACACTGGGGACCTCAGGAGGAGGCTGAGATAGATTGTACAATCATTATTTCTGGTTGAAGGTGGTTAAAAATGCTTCAGCAATAAGCTGAACATAGTCTGGAAGGCGAGATCACATCCAGAGTGAGACACAGCCCGAGTGAGTATATAATTTGGGGAATTTGGTGTAGAAGGGAAGAGGTCCTTTTTGCTTGCTTCTTTGGTTATAATTTGTAAGGTCTTTTTACAGGATAAACTGAAGCCCAGGAATGGGGTCCAACATAAAGAGAATGCCATAACATGAAAACTGTAAGTTCATTGGTTTGTGACAGCTACTAATTAGACTCCCTATTATAAGTTACATTCAGAAAGCGAAGGTAAATGGGGGAAATATTTATAGGTTGCAAACTAAAAGACCAGTAGGAAATTTATAAAAGTCAAACTAAGGACTAAATAAATGAAATAGAGATGTTGGGCCAGGTGATGAGTTGTAACTGCATAATGTTGGAGCAGGTGGACTGCATTGTGGTTCACAGTCACCAAAGCTGTAGCAAGTGTTGTTTGCTTGCGGAACTCCAGCTCAGAGTTGATGTGCTGGGGTCTGAGCCTCGAACACTGTGACACATCAGGGAGGGTGAGAGTTACCTGGACACTGTATTTCAGGAGGCAGTCATGCCCCTTAGATTAACTACCTCAAATCCAGTCAGTGGTCAGGGACGGGAGGCTGTGACTATGAATGAGGCAGGTAGAGAGATCAGGAGGTAGTGCTGAAGGAGGCTCAGCCCTTGAGCCTGTTGAAAAAAATTGAGATTCTTGCTCCTTGTGTGGATGAGAGTGGGGGCTATTGGGTGATGAGCAAACTGAACCATAGTTCTGTGGTACAGGGAGCCATTTAAGAAGGGGAGAAAATAGAAATGTAGTTGGTATCAGGGATAGTATAGTCAGGGAAGGACAGTGTTCTCTGTGGCTGGGATTGAAACTCCCAAAGGCTGTGTTGCCTGCCTGGTACTCAGGTTCAGGATATCTCATCTGGGCTGCAGAGGTACATGGAGTAAGAGGGGAAAGGTCCAGTTGTCATGGTCCACTGTACCAACAGTATAGGTAGAAAGAGGAAAGACGTTATGGTAAGGGAATATGAGCAGCCAAGGACTAAGTTAAAAAGGCGAATGAGAAAGGTAATAATCTCCTAATTACTATCTGAGCCATGAGCAAATTGACACAGGGTCAACAAGATTAAAGAGATAAATGCGTGGCTCAGCGATTGGTGTGGGAGTAACAAGTTTGAATTCATGGAGTATTGGCACCACTACTGGGGAAGGAGGGAGCTATTCTGATGGGCTGGGTTTCACCTGAATCATGCTGGGACCTTGCAAACTGCATAACTAGGGAGGTGGCTAAGATTTTAAACTAAATAGTAGGAGGGGGTGAGTTTAGTTGCATGGAAAATCATGGAAAAAGTTAAAGGGGTATGGGGGTAGCTCAGCAGAAGCTAATAAAATTTCTAGAACAAATAATTGGACAGAGAGTATGGAAAGGGTCAGGAATTTAACTTCAGGCATAGCAGATGAGGGGGATGACAGTGAGAAGGGCGATGGTCAACTCTGTACTGAGGGTGTTGTATGTACGTGTATGTTATACAAAACAAAGTAAATGAGCTTATAGCACGGATTGAAATTGATGGAGATGATACTGTGGGTATCACAGAGACATGGCTGTAAGGGGATCAGGGCTGGAAGCTAAATATCTAAGGATACATGTCCTATTGAAAGAAAAGGCAGATAAGCAGAGCAGGGGAGCTTACCTTGCTAGTAAGAGATGAAATTAAATCAATAGCAAGACGTGCTTTAGATTCAGAAGGCATAGAATCTGTGTGGTTAGGATCATAAAGGAAGAAAATCCTGATGGGAGTTGTGTACAGGCCTCCTAGCAGTAATCAGGATGTGTGTCAGAAAATAAATCAGGAGATAGAAAAGGCATGTATATAAAGCACTATTACATGCACAGTGGATTTCAATATGTAGGTGGACAGGGTAAATCAAGTTGGTAGCAGGGCCCAAGAAAAGGAATTCATTGCATGTCTATGCGATGGTGTTTTGGAGCAGCTTATGGTGGACTCAGTAGGGAACAGGCATTTCTGGATTTGGCGATGTGTAATGAGGCAGACTTGATAAGGGAGTTTTACGGGACAGTGATCATCATATAATTGAATTCAACCTGCAGTTTGAGAGGGAGAAGGTGGAATCAGATGGAGCTGCATTACAATTGAGTAAAGGTAACTACAAAGACATGAGGGAGGAACTGGCCAGTTGATTGGAAAGGGAGCCCAGCAAAGAAGATGTTGGAGGAGCAACGGCTGGAATTTCTGAGGTAATTTGGGAGGCACAACAGAAATTCATCCCAAGGAAGAAACAACATGTGAAGGGGAGGACAAGACAAGCATGGCTGACAAGGGAAGCCAGGGTCAGCATAAAAGCAAATGAAACATACAATATGGTGAAGATTAGTGGGAAGCCCTTAAATACCAGCAGAGGACAATTTAAAAAATAACAAGGGGGAAGAAGATGAAATATGAGGGCTGGCAAGCTCATAATATAAAAGAAGATTGCAAGAGTGTTTTTTTATTAGATATATAAAAGCTAAGAAAAAGGCAAGAATAGACATTGGACCACTGGAAATAAAGCTGGAGAGATAGTAAAGAGGAACAAAGAATTAACGAAGGAACTGAATGGATACTTTGCATCCGTCTTCATGGTGGAAGACAACTGTGGCATACTAGAACTTCAAGAGAGTCAGGGGGCAGAGGTGAGTATAATGGCCATCACTAAGGGGGAGGTGCTGGGAAAGCTTAAAGTGGATAAAGCACCTGCACCGATGGACTTCACCCCAGAGTTCTGAAGGAGATAGCTGAAGAGATTGTGGAGACATTAGTGGTGATATTTCAGGAAACACTGGAGTCGGGGAGGGTCCCAGAGGATTGGAAAATAGCTAATATAATGCCCCTATTTAAGAAGGGAGGGAGGCAAAAAACAGGAAACTGTAGATTGGTTAGCCTGACCTCAGTCATTGGTAAGATTTTAGAGTCCATTATTAAGGATGAGATTGAGGAGTTCCCAGAAGTGCAGAGTATAAATGGCTGAGTCAGTAAGGCTTTGTCAAAGGGAGGTCATGCCTTACAAATACATTAGACTTCTTTGAGGAGGTACTGAGCAAGTTAGATAAAGTAGAACCAGTGGGTGTAATCTATTTGCATTTCCAGGAGGCCTTTGACAAGGTGTTGCACAGGAGGCTGCTAAATAAAATAAGAGCTCATGGTGTAATGGGCAAGGTACTGGCATGGATAGAGGATTGGCTGACTGGCAGAAGGAGAAAGTGAGGACTGCAGATGCTGGAGATCAGAGTCAAAATGTGTGGTGCTGAAAAGCACAGCCAGTCAGGCAGCATCCGAATAGCAGGAGCATCGATGTTTGGAGCATAAGCTCTTCATTCCTGATGAAGAACTTATGCTCGAAACATCAGCTCTCCTGTTCTTCAGATGCTACCTGACCGGCTGCGCTTTTTCCAGCGTCACGCTTCTTGACTGGCAGTCAAGAGTGAGGATAAAGGAGTCTTTTTCAGAATGGCAGCTGGTCACTAGTGGACTTCTGCAGGTGTCAGTGTTGGGACTATAACTATTCATGTTATACATTAACGATATTGATGAAGGAACTGCAGACAGTGTTGCTAATTTGCAAGAGAGGTGGAGGAACATGGAGTGTTGAGGAAGCAGAAAGGTTTCAGAAGGACTTGGACAGGTGAGGAGAATGGGCAAAGAAGAGGCAGATGGATTACTATGTGGAAAAGTATGAGGTTATGCAGATTGGTAGGAAGAATAGAGGTGTAGACTGTTTTCTAAATGGGCAAAGGCTTTGGAAATCTGAAGTGCAAAGGAACTTAGGAATCTTTGTTCAGGAATCTTTGTTCAGGAATCTCAAAGTTAAAATGCAGGTTCAGTTGACAGTTAGGAAGGCAAATGCAATGTTAGAATTCATTTCAAAAGGCTAGAATTTAAGAGCAAAGATGTACTACTGAGGCTATATAAGGTTCTAGTCAAACTGCATTTGGAATATTGAGACTTTTGGGCCCTGTATCCACAGAAGGATGTGCTGGTATTGGAGGATTCCAGTAGAGGTTTACAAGAATGATCCTGGGGATGAAGGGATTGTCATGAGAGGAGTGGGTAAGGATTCTAGGTCAACATGTGATAGAGTTTAGAAGGATAGCGGGGGATCTTATTGAAATTTACTGAATACTGAGAGGCCTGTATAGAATGGATGTGGAGAAGATGTTTCCACAACTGTAATAGGAGAGTCTAGGACCTGAGGGCACAGCCTCAGAGTGAAGGGACAACACTTTAGAGCTGAGATGAGGAGGAATTTCTGCAGCCAGAGGGTGTAAATCTGTGGAACTCATTGCTACAGGGGGCTGTGGAGGCCAAATCATTCGGTGTATGTAAGACAAGTAGATAGGTTCTTGATTAGTAAGGGGATCAAAGGTTACAGGGAGAATGCAGGAAATTGGGGTTGAGAAACACATTAGCCATGATTGAATGCTAGAGCAGACTTAATGGGCTGAATGGCCTAATTCTGCTTAGATGCCTAATGGTCTGATGGTCTTATGCAAAATATACTCCATTTTGGGTTGAGATAATTGTGCAGCTTCTACCTCCAGTTGGTTGTTTAATTGTACATCACTATTCACAATTGGATGAGGCTGCATTGCTGAGGTTAGATCTGATATGTTGGTTATGGGATCCCTTATTTCTGACTGTTGCCTGCTGTTTCTGCTGTTTGACATGCAAATTATTTGCCTTGTAGATTCATGAAGTTGGCACCTCATTAATAATTACACACGGTGCTGCTCCTGTCATGTCCACCTGCACTTTGCATTGAACTCAATTGGTTGTCCAGCTTAATTGTAATGACAGTGAAAATATGCCAGGCTATCAGGTTACATATTATGGTTAAATACAAATCTGTTGTTGCTAATGACCAACGGCTCCTCATTGATGTCTAGTTTCGAGTTGTTAGTTCGGTTCAAAGTCTATCCTATCTAGCATGATAAAACAAATCAAAGCGATGGATAGGACCTCATTTCCATAGGACGGTATGGTGGTCACTCCTACCAATGTTGTCATAAACAGATATGTCTGTGACAGGTAGTTTGGTGAATATGATATCAAGTAAGTTATTTTCTCTTGTTAGTTCCCTCACCACCTGCTACAAAGCTGGCAAAACTGTCATATTCTTCAGGACTCAACCAGCTTGATCAGTGGTGGTACTATTGAGTCATTATTGGCTGATGGACATCAATGACCCCACACAAAGTGCTAGCCTCAATGCTTTTCCATTTCAAGTTCAACATGAAGGAACACTAATTCATCAGCTGGAGTGTGGAGAGTGCAGTGGTGGTAGTTAGCAGGAGGTTTCCTTACCCAGTTTTGTAGACGAGTGACATCAGACTATGGTATTAACTCTGTTGCTCTCTCCATAGATGCTGCCAAGCCTGCTGAACTTCTCCAGCAATTTCTTTACCCATGTTTGATTTGTTTCCATGAAAGATTTATTTTCGGTCTAATTAACTAATGTATCATAACTAATCTGATGGTTTTAATAAACTTAATGAACTATGTGAAAATTCGTATAAATGATCAACATTCGTTAACTGTGGTTAGGAGCCTCAAAAGTCCAACAGCTGACAAGTAGAAACTAACATTTGCATCACACAAGTGCTAGGCAATAACAATAAGGATGGAGTGCCATCCTTACTTGGTCTGCCCAGACCCAGAAAATGTGGTTGACTCAAAAGTGTCCTCTGGAATGTCTGAGCAAGACACTCAGTTCAGTTAATCAATTATGTGAAGTCTAGAAATAAGACTGAAGTCGATAAGTCACAGGCACCGAAACCTGGTCGGCAATGCCAAGATTTGCAAATGCATTCAAATAATTACAACTATGCCACACGTCCTCAACCTGTGGAAGCATTCCATCTCCAGAGGGCTAGTATCAATGCTATTGCCATTTGTTTATAAAATTCAATATGTGTTCAGAGGGTGCCTTGAGATGGAAATGTCCTTGTCATCTCCATCCTGACCTGGCAACCATTCCCTCTGCTAGAGGCCTGGCTCTGATGTAGCCTTGGGAAACAGCTAATGATAGTGGTGACTGTCTGAGGCCTCTAAGATTGTGCCAGCCTCACCAGTGCAACTCAGATGGCAATTTATTTCAAAATCAAACATGCATCTGCCCTACCCTGTAAATAAATAATGGTGGATGCCATGAGCATCGCTGTTATTTCGATGACAAATCATAAAACACACCTAGCAAAATAAAAAACTCCCATGCAAATATATTTAGTATAGAGGAGCACTCGTGGTATTAACATGACGAAAGAATTGCTAAATAAACAAATGAGTGTAGAAAGACTGGCTCAGATGTTGAAAAAAATCACTGTATGGCATTACTCTGATTCAACCACTAGATGGCAGATGGTTCCTGTCTGAAAGCAAAATTGCAAGTGCACCTTCATATAACTTTTTGAGATTTCCATAACTGATTTTATATTTACTGAAAAGGAATTGGAATCCTTCAAATTTGTCTGTGTGGTTGCAATGTGTGACTTTGGGATTTCTAAGATGGTGTCCATGGTGTATGTGTCTGTGTGTGTGCGCGCGCATATTTGTGCAATGAATTGTGCCAGACACTAATGGTGCAACAATGAGTGAGCATCCATTGGAGCTATGTAGAGCAGTGTACTGTGATATAGCATGCAATGCTAAAATCTGTTGCTTGTGCAGACGTTTTGGAGCTGACTGCTGCTCTCAATTGTGCAACTGAAGGTGCATTCAATAGCAGGAAGGATTACACCAACACCACACACGCACTATTTACAAAATCACTAATTAACAAGTTGGTTGATGGTGGATTTCTGCTGATTGCTACGATTTAAAATTATTTTCTTAATTCTAAAGCTGTTTCACTGTACAGAAGCGATGGGGAGTGATGTGACCGATGCTGAAGAACTTGTTTTTTGCTGACTTCAAGGCTTTGGTGCAAGCCAGTAGCTTTCAGACATGGGTGTACTAGTAGGCACAGTGTTTATAATATAATGTAATTTAGAGAATAAACAGAGGCTGGGACAAAATGCTGGAGGGGGTGGCAGGAAGAAGATGACAATTAAGGTTATCAGTAGGAAGCTATATTGGCCTAGAATGTTTACAGAGAGCAATTCCTCTACTAGATTTCAGGGAAGAATGGTGCATCAGATGTATACATTTAGGTAAGAATGCCCTCAGGGAACCGTCCTTGCCAATTTCTTTGCTCAACTCATCCATCCCAGTGCTGACCCTGTAGATTCTGCCAGTGCACATACCCGCTCTCCACACATTCCTCCAGAATGTCATCATGTTCACTCGCTGCTCTTTTATCTTGTTTAATCTCTCCCTCCAGGGATGTTGTATTATGGCATAGATTCCAGACCACCCAGGCACTGTACCTGTAAGACAGTTACGTAATATGTTCTGGAATAAAGGTATCCATCCACCTCTCCCTCAGCCACTCTGTCTGGGTCATGTAGTCCATGTGGTGTGTTCTGTCAGTTTGTTACATGGCAGGCACCAGTCTATAAAGCTGAATCTCATGTTTTTTTTGGCTAAGTGTTAATTGTGTTGAGGTTTTTGGAGGGTATCCTGCAGCAAGGCCTAACACAACCTCTTGTCATATCTGTTCAGACATATCTCATTAACTGTCTACTCCACCCTTATGGAATCCCTCTTGTCTGATTCCAGCTCCATCTTAACACATGCCATACTTGGAACAAATTGATGTGCAGCAGATATCCATTGAAAGACTTACATCACTATGCCTGGTTCATCTTTTAAAAGGCACAAGTTGGGCGGTACAATGGCACAATAGTTAGCACTGCTGCCTCACAGCATCAGAGACCCAGGTTCAATTCCTGCCTCAGGCAACTGTCTGTGTGGAGTTTGCACATTCTCCCCGTGTCTACGTGGGTTTCCTCCCGGTGCTCCGGTTTCCTCTCTCAGTCCAAAAATGTGCAGGTTAGGTGAATTGGCCATGCTAAATTGCCCATAGCGTTAGGTGAAGGGGTAAATGTAGAGGGATGGGTTGCTCTTCGGAGGGTCGGTGTGGACTTGTTGGGCCGAAGGGCCTGTTTCCACACTGTAAGTAATCTAATCTAAGTAATCGAATCTAATCTACAAAAAAGAGTGCAGGGAACACATGCCAAACCATGGCTTAGGAGGGAAGTTAGAGATAGCATTAGGTGCATAGAACAGACATACAAATTGGCAAGAAAAATCAATACATCTGAGGATTGGGAACAGTTTTGAATTCAACAAAGTAGAACCAAGGTAAAATAACTCAAAATCCCATCACCAAGTCAACCTTCATTTACACATGAATAGACTTTAACTTTAATACTACCATTTCAGAATCAGCTATCAGAGTGGCAGTATCTCTGACACCCACCACCCATTTATTTATTTCCTTTATTTTATTAACCAGTACAAATTACAAACCAACAGTTAACATGAACAGCTGTATACAAGAAAGAGCAATTTGCAGGGGAAAGGAGCAGTGAAACCAGACCCCAAACCCCACCGTTCAACCATTTTCAGGGAAATGATGATAAACCTCAAATCCCACTTCCATTCATCCCAAAATTAACAGTAACAACTACATATATGACAGTCCAATCAAATAAGAAACAGTGCATAGAAAGCAGACCCTCCCAGCAAGGCATCCCTCCCTCCCACCTTCCGACCACTCAATGGCAGCCTGCCCCTGCACCTACTCCGGCTCGCCCCCCCCCCCACCCCCTTTTTTTCTCTCTTTTTCTTTTTTCTTTTTTAGTGCTTATTTTTTCCCCAGCACCCATGTTGCCCCACCCCCTTTATCTGTCAGCTAGTGCTCCCTGATTGGACCAGATTAACAGCCCCAATTAGGGAACTCATATTCTATGATATCCAGCTGGCTCACCTTGTTACAATCACTACGCATCCTCCTCACCCTTCCACCCCAACTTTGCGTCGCAAGGAATTGATTAAGAACAGGAAAATAGTGTATGAGAGAAACTATAAGGATTAATTGTAAATGTTTCTACAGGTATGTGAAGAGAAAAACATTGATGAAAACTAATATAGGTCCCTTATAGTCAGAAATGTGGGAACTTATAATTGGGAGCAGAAATAACTGATGAACTAGAGTAACCCACCCACACCCATTCCCCTACTCTATAATTACCCCGAACTAATGCACCTAACACTATGGGCAACTTAGCATGGCCAATTCACCTAACCTGCACATCTTTTTGGACTGTGGGAGGAAACTGGAGCACCCGGAGGAAACCTACGCAGACACAGGGGGAATGTACAAACTCCACACAGTTACCCGAGGCAGGAATTGAACCCGGGTCCCTGGCGCTCTGAGGCAGCAGTGCTAACCACTGCGCCACTGTGCCAACTAGATTCATACTTTGCTTCTGTCTTCACAAAAAGGACACAAAGGATAATAGATCAAGCATGATGGGGAACACAGAGTTTAGTGAGAGGGAGAGAATGAAGCAAACCTGCATTCGTAGTAAAATGATATTAGAGAAATTATTGGGATTGAAGGCTGATAAAGCCTCAGTGTCTGATAATCTACATCCTAGAGTACTTAAGGAAATGGCCCAAGAAATAATGGATGCATTGGTGATCATCATCCAAGATTGTCTACACTCTGGAACAGTTCCTACAAATTGGAGGGTCAGTAATGTAACCCCACTATTTAAAAAATGAGGTAGAGAGAAAACAAGGAACTATAGTCCAGTGAGTCTGATATTGGTAGGGGCAAGATGCTAGAGCCTATTATCCACAATTTTATAGAAGAGCACTTAGAAAATAGGGGTAGAATCAGACATAGTTAGCCTGGATTTAGAGAAGGGAAATCATGCTTGACAAATTTACTGGAATTCCTTGAGGCTGTATCTGGTAGAATTGCTTGGCAAAGCCAGTGGATATGGTTTATTTGGTCTTTCAGAAGGATTTCGACCAAGTCCCACGTAAGAGATTAATGTGCAAAATTAAAGCACATGGGATTGGGGGTAGTGTATTGAGATAGTTAGAAAATTGGTAAGCAGACAGGAAACAAAGAATAGGAATAACTTTTTTTTATTCTGAATGACAGGCAGTGATGAGTGGGGTACCAGGCAGATCGATACTAGGACCTGAGCTATTCACAACAGATGTTAATGATTGATTGAAATTTTGGAGAAGATTTGTAGCTTAGGTTATGGATCAGGTTGTAAGTTTGCTCGCTTAACTGGTGAGTTTGGTCTAGACGTTTCGTCACCATGCTAAGTAACATCATCCGTGAGACTCTGCTGAAGTACTGGTGTTCTGTCCCTCTTGCTATTAATGATTTAGATGACAGAACTAAATGTATTATCTCAAAATTTGCAGATGACACAAAGTTGGGGTGCAGAGATGTTACAGGGTGGTTTGAACAGGCTGACTGAGTGGGCAATGCTTGGCAGATTAATATAATGTGCATAAATGTGAGATTATTCACTTTGATAGCAAAAATAAGAAGGCGGATTATTATTTGAATGGTTGTACTCATGCACCAGTCTCTGAAAGTAAATATGCAGGTGCAACATGTAGCAAAGAAGGTAAGCTGTATGCTGGCCTTCATAGCGAGAGGATTTGAGTACAGGAACAAGGATGTCTTGCTGCAATTATATGGGGCATTGGTTAGGCCACATCTGGAATATTATATGCAGATTTAGTCTCCTTATCTATGGAAAGATTCTCTGGCTATAGGAGTGCAGCAAAGGTTTACCAGATTGATTCCTGGAATTATCGGACTGCTGCCTGAGGAGAAATTGAGTAAGTTAGGATTTTATTCATTAGAGTTTAGAAGAATTAAGAGGGGAATCTCATGAAACCTCTAAAATTCTAACAGGACAACTCAGGTTAGATCCAGGAAGGATGTTCACACTGATCGGGGTGTCCAGAACCAGGGGTCATAGCTTAAGGTAAGGGATAAATCATCTAGGACAGAGATGAGGAAAAATTTTTTCATCCAGAAAGTGGTAAGCCCTTGGAATTCGCTACCACAGAAAGCAGTTCAGGCCAAAACATTATGTGTTTTTAAGAAGGAGGTAGATTTAGCTCTTGTGGCTAAAGAGATCAAAAGATATGGGGACAGGTGAGTTTAGCTTGATTGAGCTTGATAATCAGCCATGACCCTATCAAATGGCAGAGCATGCTCGAGGGGTCAAATGGCCTACTCCTATTCCTATCTTCTATGTTCCTATTGCAAGACTGTTATGCAGCCAGATACTTGACAATCTGGTGACGCCCCTTACCAGCAATGCAATGGTGCAATCAGACGATGTCCTCACTAACAGTGCAATGGTACAACCCGGCAATGCTCCTCGTCAACAATGCAATGGTACAATCAGTGATGCCTCTCACCAACAATGCAATAGCACAATCCAGTGATATCACTCGTGAGCAATGCAATGGCATAGCAGCCACAAAGACACACTGATCACTGCTCACAGCTGGGCATGGCTGACATTTCCTCATACATGCAACCCATCCTCTCACCCTAGTCACTGTTAAACAGCCATGCCGCACACTTTACCTGCCCTTAGCTACATCCCGTTTAAACATCTTACATCACTGCTACTCTGCTGCCAAAGCCCAATAGACACTCACAGCTTGTTACTGCCCAGTAGGAGGCCATCACAGGCAAACAATCAGTAAGCTCCAGACACAAGCTTTTATTGACAGCCAGCAAAAGCAGACACCAACAAAACCGACAGAGGCTGAAGTTCACATCCACAATGCCAACCAAATGCTGGCAATACGACCAAAGCATATTTTAAATTCCACGATGGTTTTCTGCATTCAGCTTAGATCTACTGAAATCGGGCATCAATCTGATCCTGGCTGACTGGTTGGAGCCAATGCAGCTAAACTCTCCTTCCCAGTGTCCTGTCCTTCTCCTTGTAATTCTACTCCCAGTTCCTCAACGTCAAACACATCACCCCATTCTCTGCTCCACGTGTGCAGAGCACATCTCTCCAGGATGATGTCCCACACTGTCTCCGAATTATACTGGAGGGTGCCCAAACAGAGGAACTGCATCTTCAGCAGCTCCACTGTCTGGCCCTCCACTGCCCTGATGGCAGCACATGCAGCAACCTGGTGAAGCTTCAGTGCCAGAGGAGTGATCAATGTGTTACATGAAAAAGAGATTGCCTACTGCACTCCAAGCCCCTTCCCATCCCAAAGCCAAATCGACCAGTCAACTTCTCATTGCATTCAGTACAGTCAATCAGGATACTGACATGATGTATGATAAAGTAATGTTGTTCTCATCCCACAGTACCCCTGAAACTTTGCAAGTGCTGGGCTAATTCTGGCCAGCAGTTGTCTGATTGTAAACTGTAGTTGCTAACTTTTGCATCACTGAGATGATGACAATCTTAGATTTGCAAGAATAATACCATGATGCAATTCACCTTGACCAGCATTTAAACCATCAGCATCATCACTCTGCATGTATTGCAAACGGGCAATAAAATGTTTGGGAATTAAATATAACAGAAGTTTGCAAATGCTTGCTTCTTGTCTTTGCCTCTTCAATGGCCTGGTATCCAGCAGACTGAGATCCAGTGACTCTGTCACCTTGGGTATTGTCTCAGCCATTTTCCAGTTGTACTTAGCATCTAAAGAATGGCAAATGTTGGCAGGAAGCACAGCTCACCATGGACACCATCAGCACTGGGTAGTGACTGGTCACCAGGTATCACCCAGAGCCACTATATCTGCTTTTACCTCACACTACCTTGTGAATACCCCCCACACTGAATTGTGGCACAATTATCCTCAATGTCTCTTGAGTGCCAACATTACATATTCATGGATATAGGTTTGCTCGCTGAGCTGGAAGGTTCGTTTTTCAGACATTTCATCACCATACCAGGTAACATCTTCAGTGAGCCTCCAAATGAAGCATTGGCGGTGTAGCCTGCTTTCTACTATATGTTTGAGTTTCCTAGGATTGGTGATGTAATTTCCTGTGGTTACATCATTTCCTGTGGTGATGTGATTTCCTTTTTTTTCAGCGGGTGGTAAATGGGGTCCAAGTCAATGTGCTTGTTGATAAAGTTCTGGTTGGAATGCCATGCTTGTAGGAATTCTCATACTTGTCTTTGTTTGGCTTGTCCTAGGATAGATGTGTTATCCCAGTCGAAGTGGTGCCCTTCCTTATCCGTATGTAAGAATACTAGTGAGAGAGGGTCATGTTGTTTTGAGGCTAGTTGATGTTCATGTATCCTGGTGGCTAGTTTTCTGCCTGTTTGTCCAATGTAGTGTTTGTTACAGTTCTTGCACGGGATTTTGTAAATGACATTAGTTTTGCTTGTTGTCTGTATCAGGTCTTTCAAGTTCATTAGCTGCCATTTTAGTGTGTTGGTGAAAGACCCAAAACGATATGGTCCACTCTCACTAGTATCCTTACATGCGGATGAGGAAGGACACCACTTTGACTGGGACAACACATCCATCCTAGGACAAGCCAAACAGACACATGCACGAGAATTCCTAGAAGCATGGCATTCCAACCAGAACTCTATCAACAAGCACATTGACTTGGATCCCATTTACCACCCTCTGAAAAAAAACCAGGAAATGACACTACCACAGGGAATGACATCACCAACCCTAGGATACTCAAACATATAAATAGAAAGCGGGTTACACCACCAGTGCTTCATTCAGAGGCTCACTGAAGATGTTACCTGGAATGATGACAGAATGTGTGAAAATGAACCTTACAGCTCAGCGAGCAAATCTACATCCAGACCTCAACCTGAGCTACACATCTTATCAAAACTTTCTATTATACATTCATGTTAGTCTTTTATGTTCACCTGTGGAAACCACAGTGGTGGTCACTGCCAGTAACCCTCTTCCCAATGCCTAGCATACCTTCCAATGCTGTCCTGCCTAATCTCTTTATATCTCGAGTGTCTCTCCGTCACCATCTTGGCTTCACCTCAACCCATGCCTCTGCTCTTCTCCAAGCTTTGACTATGCCCCTCATTTTGCAGTAAAGCCCATTGCACCCTACAGAATGATCAATGCACAGAGCTCCAGGACGAAATTCATCCCAAATCTTCGACTGAGTTTGAGTCAGAGAGTCATAGAGCTGCACAGCATGGAAATGGGTCCTTTACTCCAACACACCCATACCGATCAGATATCCCAAATTAATCTAGTTCCATTTGCCAGCATTTGGCCCATGTCCCTCTCAACCCTTCCTATTCATATGCAATCCAGAGGCCTTTTAAATGTTGTAATTGTGCCAGCCTCCACCACTTCCTCTGGCAGCTTATTCCATACATGCACCATCCTCTGCATGAAAAGTTTGATGCTTTTTAAATCCTTTTAAAATCTTTCCCCTGTCATCTTAAACCTATGCCCCCCAGGTTTAGACTGCCCCATCCTGGGGTAAAGACCTTGGCTATTCAACTTATCCATGCCCCTCTTGATTTTATAAAATTCTCTGAAATTACCCCTCAGTCTCCGACCCTCCTGGGAAAATAGCCCGAGTCTGTTCAGTTGCTCCCTATACCTCAAACCCTCCAACGTCGTCCTACAGGGTAGACCATTTAGGACAGAGCTCAGGAGAAACTTCTTCACCCAGAGAGTGGTGGCTGTGTGGAATGCTCTGCCCCAGAGGGCAGTGGAGGCCCACTCTCTGGATTCATTTAAGAAAGAGTTGGATAGAGCTCTCAAAGATAGTGGAATCAAGGGTTATGGAGATAAGGCAGGAACAGGATACTGATTAGGAATGATCGGCCATGATTATATTGAATGGCGGTGCAGGCTCGAAGGGCTGAATGGCCTAATCCTGCACCTATTGTCTATTGGCTATTGTTGAGAAACTTTTTGAACCCTTTCAACTTTCACAACATCTTTCCTACAGCAGGGAGACCAGAATTCAATGCAGTATTCCAAAAGTGGCCTAACCAATGTCCTGTGCAGTTGCAACATGACCTCCGAACTCCTAGGGGAAAGAGAGGACTGCAGGTGCTACAGATCAGAGTAGAAAAGTATGATGCTGGAAAAGCACAGCCAGGCAGGCAGCATTCGAGGAGCAGGACAGTCAATGTTTCGAGCATGAGCTCTTCATCAGGAACCTTCATCCTGATGAAGAGCTCATGCTCGAAACATCAACTCTCCTGCTCCTCGGATTCTGCCTGACCAGCTGTGCTTTTTCCAGCAAACACTTTTCGACTTCCAACTCCTATACTCAATGTATTGGCCATTAAAGGCAAGCATACCAAATGCCTTCTTCACTATCCTGTCCAACTGTAACTCTGCTTTCAAGGAGCTGTGAACCTGCATTCCAAGATCTCTTTGTTCAGCAACACTCCCCAGGACCTTACCATTAAGTGTATAAGTCCTGCCCTGATTTGCCTTTCCAAAATGCAGCACCTCACGTTTAACTAAAGTAAACTCCATCTGCCACTCCACAGCCCATTGGCCCATCTGATCAAGGTCCCTTTGTATTCTGAGGTAACCTTCTTCGCTATCCACTACACCTCCACTTTTGGTATCATTTGCAAATGTACTAACCATACCTCCTATATTTACATCCAAATCATTTATATAAATGATAAAAAGTAGTGGACCTAGTATCGATCCTTGTGGCACACCATTGGCTCCAGGCCTCGTCTGAAAAACAACCCTCCGCCACCACCCTCTGTCTCCTACCTTCGAGCCAGCTCTGTATCCAGATGGCTAGTTCTCCCTGTATTGCATTTGATCTAACCTTGCTAACCAGTCTACCATGAGGAACCTGGTCAAATGTCTTACTGAAGTCTATATAGGTGCCGTCCATCATTCTGCCCTCATCAATCCTCTTTGTTACTTCTTCAAAAAACTCAATCAAGTTAGTAAGACATGATTTCCCATGCAAAAAGCCATGTTGACTATCCCTAATCAGTCCTTGCCTTTCCAAATACATATAAATCCTGTCCCTCAGGATTCCCTCCAACAACTTGCCCACCACCAATATCAGGCTCACTGGTCTATGGGTCCCTGACTTTTCTTTACCACCTTTCGTAAATACGTGACTGACCAGGCCCCTGACCAGTCTCTTTAAAGCTCTGGGATTGATAATATGTGATTCCCTTGATTGCTTGTGACGGACCTGACCAGTGCCCATGCCCCAGACTGTCGTCAGACATATTGCCTGACCGTGAATGGCTAAATGGACAAACGCCTGTGGCCAAGCCCCTGGACTATGTGCAATCTGTGACTGTGACTGACTATGCTGGGAGACCCTGACTGACAATGGCCTTGACAGGACTGACGACTTGCCTCCACCCATTTTGGATATGACCATTTGGTTGAATAACTGTGCAATGTGTTTGCAGTCCTGGCAGCTGGCACATACTGTAGGCATTAGATTGGCATCTCAGCATACAGCTAGATGATCCTGCCTTCGCAGAGATCCTTACTAATAAACACAAGTTGAACAATCAGGCTGTGTGTGTGCCTGTGCAATAGAGCACATCACTATAGCAATACTGACCGCCTGTAAACTCTGGATAAAGGTGGCGATGTCTACTTGTGAAGATCCAAAGGGTACGATTACAAGCCAAGTTCCCAAGTGACCGTCTCTGATGTACTTAGCCTTCTTCCAAACCCCACATCGAACAAAGGTATTCCTTCAGATCTGTAAACGGACATTACTGAATCTGAACTGGAAAATAGTATTTATGTCAATTCCATGCACTTCCTTTGCCACCAAGCACAGCAGATTGAGGAAATTACTTCATGACCAACCATTACAACTCAAAAACATCATCCTCAATGTGTGACCTGAAAGCATCCAATAATGATAGAATCCCCCCTTGTTCTCACTTTTCACCCGACCAGCCTCTGCATCTATAGGACTATAAGCTGCTGTTTCCACTGCCTCCAGTAGGAATCCTTCCCATTCCTTGTCAGTTTTACACAGGAACTGTGCCCTCTGTGACACCCTGGTTCATTCTTCTGTTAGCATCCATTCTTGTCTTCACATCAACCCATGCCTCTGCTCTTCCCCAAGCTTTGACTATGCCCCTCATTTTGCAGTAAAGCCCATTGCAACCTACTGAATGATCAATGCACAGAGCTCCAGGACTAAATTCATCCCAAATCTTCGACTGAGTTTGAGTCAGAGAGTCATAGAGCTGCACAGCATAGAAATGGGTCCTTTACTCCAACACACCCATACCGATCAGATATCCCAAATTAATAGCACCTGGCTTATCATAAGCAATCCCCTTGTCTGCTTTTCCTATTATGGTCTCACTTCCTGGCCACTATCTCCACCTATTCAATTTACTCCTTTCCATCCCCACCTCAGTTATCAGCAGAAATATCACCGTTTCACAGCTACTTTCACTTCTGACAAAGAGTCACTGGACTGGAAACATTCAATCTTCTCCACATTGACATGAAAATGCATTTCAAGAAATCCACCCCTCTAAAGCCTTTACACTATGACTATCCTGATTAATATTGGGGAACTTGTGTGTGCCTCAACAAAACAGGCCTTACTTTCAAGAGTTGGCTGCCAATTGATGGTAGACACCTTTTTAGTCCCAACAGGAACTGGTGACCACTGTTGAAACTGCAAGCAGGTCTTAATGATGATTGAGAAGATAATGTGGGGAATTCTGATGCAGCAGTCTGCCAGTGAGGTGAATGGAGGCCCAGGATTGAGAGAGCAGTGGTGAGGTTTGAGGATACTGTGCTTGGGGATGGGAGAGGCCATGTCTCCATTAGGCATAGGGGTAGCTGGAGAAGGAGGACTGCACCTCAGTCAGCAAAAAGCCCACAAGCCACATGGTGTAGACAGCTCTCACCCCACATAAAGTGCTACTAATGTCAGAGGAAGCCCATGAAACCTGAAATAGCTCAAGGGCAGGTAATTGCTCAGTGCTTCCCTGCTACTTGTATACTGTTAGCAGATGTGGATAGGCAATAGGACAGTGATACCATCATGACAGCAGATTGTACAGCCCTTGCCCCTGCCCCTACCTGCTCAGTTCACCTTCAGGGAAGGGGGAGTTGTGTAAAATTCAACCCAATGAATCTGAGCGTGATATTATAGGAAAATTAAAGTATATGGCATGGAAAAGATTAACTCTGTAATAATACAATGATATCATGGGAGTAGAATAAGGACCACGAGGTTCTGCACTTGCAGGGAAACTGAAGTGATCAGCAAAGCAGTTGCCTAATCTGCATTTGGTTTTCTTAATACAGAGGGGGCCTCAGGTATCCAACAGAATTAATTGCACGTCAGTATGAAATTTGAAACTTTATAGATAATAGATTTTATACAACGCTTCATGGCCTGCTGCACATTGGGTACAATCCCAGAATCTTTTCGAGATTGGGCCTTAACATAGCTTTGTGTAGTTGTTTCTCCAAGTTGGTTGTATATTACAAATAAAAATGCAAACCTAAGCCAAGGAACATCTGTAAAGGTAATTGTCCTGAAATGCTGAAAAGAGTACAGGTTATGATAGAGAGGAGAAAACTGCACAATGGATTATCATCATGTTTGATCATCACCAGGTTAGGACTGATGAATTTTCTTTGCTGGAAATGACCTTGAGAGAAATGTGTACACCAAGTTTTAAGCTGGTTTTCAAGAAACCAACCCATGAACATGCCCATACCTGGAGAAGCTGCAAGGATACCAGTTGTGGGAAATAGAACTGCAGTGGTTTGAGAAAGCAGCTGTCACCTTCTCTCGAACATCTAGGGATGGGCAATAAATGTTGGCCTGTCAGCGAAGCCCATGTCCCACAAGTGAATATATAAGAAAAGACAAAATTGGTGCAATGAAATTTATAGCATAATGCTGCACCAAAGTAGAGGCACCTTCTCTCTGCGCCAAGTTGTACGTTTCCTGATTTGGGGTTTTTTAAGTTGACTTGACATACCAAAGATGTTCCATTCTAAGTTGTACTGGTTGCATCACAAACTCATGGGTAAGGGCTTATGCCTGTTACCAGCCATATCATTTAGCTGCTGATCTCCATGGTGCCGCTGTGGAAAGGCACTGAGCAGATGGCTGCAGCTCAGGTTGCTATCTGCTCACGGTTGTGAGTTTTGCCCAACATCCGCAAGTTAGCGACCCACATGCCTTCGTCACAAGAGGAAGGTTATCGCATGAGGTTGTGGGATCCAGACAGCTTTACATTCTTTCCTTCCCCGCAGCTGCTCTGTCACAAATAAAACTGAGCTCATCAGCTGAAGATTGGTCAGCGCAACACTCCACTATCCATACATGTTGAAGAAGGAGCTCTGGAAGAGGTGGAGCACTTCCCACCTTTCAGCATCCACCTCTTTCAAAGGCCATCATTGATGAGGAGATCCAATTCTGGATCAGTTCAATTGTCCAGCCTTAGTGCAATGGACATTGGAGCAGGAGGAGGCCATGTGACTATTTGAGACTGATCCACTATTCAATAAGATCATGGCTGATCTGGTTATGGTGCCATCTCGAATTTTCTGCCCCATTTTCCCCAACACCCCAACATCAATGTTTTGACTCCTTTGAATATCTAAGTCAGCCTTCAATACAATTAAAGAGCAACGCGCAATGCCTTCTGTGGTCAAGAGTTTCACATATTAATGACCCACTGAGGGAAACAGTTCCTCCACATTCCTGTCCTAAAAGAGAAACCTCTTATTCTTAAACATTGTGCCCCATTTCTAGTCTCCCCAACAAATGGAAACATCCTCTCGGTAATCGCCTAATTCAGTCCCCTCAAGATCTTACATTTTTCAATAAATCACATATCATTCTTGTAAATTCCAATGGAGATAGATCGAATCTGTTCAAATGGTCTTTGTAAACCTCTACATCTTTTCTCATCTTCTACAAACTAATGTTTGAACCAAAGTAAAGTCAATTCAGGTCCTTGTGTTAAGAGAAGTTGTAGTCACCATGCTCTTGTATTGAGGTATAGGAATCAGTGAAGACAAAGGGCATTAGAGAAATTCTATCAACATTGCCTCCGCCACATCCTCAGATCCAATCATCAACAAATGCTAATGTTATTTTGGAATCCATGGCCAGAAGCATCCAGGCAAACTCCTGCAAAATCAAATACAATGGCCCTGTGTCTGGATGGCTGAAAAAATGGCTCCTTGCTACATTCTGTTCCCTCACCCTCAAGCAGCCAGCACTCTAGTAGAGGAAAAATAAGATGCTTCAAACACAATCTGAAGCTTGTCTTGACAGCTGGATGGATTGACTGTGAGGTATTTGCCACCAATCATCCAGAACAGTGACAACTTGCCCATCAAGGTGTAATATACATTGACTCCCAATATGGAATGGTGTACACCTGTACAAGAAACTCTATTTCTTGGACAAACATGCTTTCACCATCAACAGACATTGCTGGAAAAGCTCAGGTCTGGCAGCATTTGCGGAAAGCAATCAGAGTTAACATTTTCAGGTCCAGTGGCCATTCCTCACAATTGATTGCAATTTCTGTTTCTGTTTCTGTTTCTGATTTCCAACATCTGCAGTTCTTTTGGTTTTTATGCTTTCACCATGTTGAGCACGAACATTCACCACAAAATACAAATTATAAATGATGGCTGAAAGGAATTGAATGAATTTCTGAAAGAAGGGAACCTTAATGAGATAAATAATGAAACAAAGCAATTATTTGGAGATTGTGTGTTCTCCTGTATTGGGAAATAGCAAACTCACAAAAGGTGCTATTTGACTCAACTGAGCATTTTTAAATATTGTATCACATGTGACTTACGCATACCTTGCTGCAATTATACAGAACAACTGTGAGCCAGGAATGGACTGAAGCAGTGATGCCTGACGGTGGTTGAATGGTGTCTGTTTTCATTGTCGACTTTCATGAGCATTAATTGTTGACCATTCATCATGTTTAGTGGCAAGGCAGTAAATGTTGTCAGAAAGAAAGAGCAGCCATCTAATGTGAGGAGTGAAGGAAACAGACCAGAAATAGGAATGAAAGATTCTCTGCAGAAAATCTCTGTCAGGAGAATATGGATGAGAGTAACAGACAGAAGTGCCATTTTAAGAGAGTGAGACACAGGGATGTTATAGCTAGGCTACATTGATATTCTTGTGATTTTTTTCCTGTATTTTTTAAGCATAAGCCCACTTTATTCACCTGAGGTCAAACAAACTAGGTGTCGGATGATTGTAAGCAGTGAGCATTAAATACAATAAGTGATGTTTTCCATTGCTTTGTATTAGAGAATGCTAAATACTTTGGATGCAAATTTAAGGAAATAGTGATTGAGATCTGAATCATCCACTTGCCAATTATTCAGAGTACTCTGGTATTTCCAGGTTTTCCTGGTGATTAGGTGTAGGTAGGGAAGCAAGTTGTGTGCTGCACCTACTGAAAGAGGGATAGATGATGTGGGAGTGAGTGTTCTTAACCTCCTGCTGCATGTCTCTCTTGTTGACATGTCTGTGCATTCCATGGGTGAGGAGAACAGCTAGTTGCAGAGTCTGTAAGGACCTTCAAGAGAAGGGCAGATACTTTAGGTGGAACGTTATTCGCTATTGCAGGAATCCACTGGGGAATCATCATTTTGGAATCAGAATCTTCTACGATCAGAAGATCTCAATGTCTACAGAATCTATAGCTATGCCACAGTTTCCTGCCTTTTTGGCGGTCCCAGAGGACGGATCTGTGCTAGAGTTATTCCTGGGCATGAAACAGGAAATTCAGGACTTTCTAGGTCTCACATGACCAACACATTTGAAGTTGTGGGGTAGAGGGTTAGGGAGGGGAATGTGATTAGGGAGAGGTGGAGTGGGGGATTTGATGGTGATGGTTGAGCATAATCTTCCCAAAGAATGATTGGAATTTGACCTCTCCTTCCTCAGCTTCGGGAACTTCTGAATCTAATTTCAACTTTCTTTTTAAATTGTTCCAAACATAAAAGCTGGAATATATTCCTCAAAGATATTAATCTTTTGAACATCAGACAAAACTGACATTTCAATTAAATCCACACTTGATCACAACAGCAATGGGCATAGCTGCATAATTCCTGACTATCAGGGAAAGAGTTCATGTACAAAATCCAGTAAAGCATCATGAAAGTAGACGCTGAGTACCAACTTAAAACAAAGTGCCTGCCATGGGTTTCTCTTCTAGGCATAGAAACACAAAGTGCATGATAACTCTTTTTGCCACTTCACTGACACAATGACTACAGTATAGGCCAACTGTACAGGCCAACATACATTGAAATGTTTCACTTTGGGTCTTTAGAGTTATTGTCTTTAAAGAGATAGAATTTTTGTTTTAAGTGAGGCAACTTTAATTTGTTTGTTCACAGGATGCGGTCGTCATTGGTTAGAACAGCATTTTTTGTCCTTAAGACAGTCTTCCTGACCTGCTGCAGCCCATTGATGTGACCCAAAGTGCGGTTAGGAATGCACCAACTTGGTTTCTCTCCACAGACATGTAATGCAGTTAAGCAGATAGCCCATGGATTCAAGAATTGATCCTGGGCAAAAAGGCCAAACCTAATATCTCCTTATTTTGAATATTGAATTTCCAAGACACTGTAGGTCTCCAGTCGGACATTGAGCCTCAATTCACATCTGTACTGATATAAATTCTTGATCTATTTTCTCAAGCAGAAATGGTGGAAAATCGTTTGTTCTGTTTCTGAGTGGCACTAGTGCACTGACTGACAGGGAAAGGAAAAAAAGACTTTCATTTATATAGACTCTTTGGAGGTCACAGTACAATTTACTGCCAACTAAAAACTCTTGAAGAGCAGTCACTATTGTAATGTGGGAAACATGGGAGCCAATTGGATAGGACAAACTCTCACAAATATGACCAGACAATATAAATCAGTATAGTAATGACCAGATTATCTGCTTTTGTGACATTGATTGAGAGATAATTATTGACCAATACACTGTGGATAACTAGTCTCCTCATCTTCACAATAGTGCTATTGGACCCTCAACTGAAAGAGCAGATGGGACCTTGCTTTGATTTCACATTCAAAACCCAGAATCTCTGATAGTGCAGTAATTCCTCAGTGCTGCACAGAAGCATTTGTCTTGATTTTTATGCCCAAATTCCCAGTGTGGGACCCGAACCCACAATCTTTTGATCCAGGTGACAGTGTTACCAACTGTCATGGTGAGAGAGGTGTCGCCAAATACTTTTCGGTGAAGAAATAGAGAATATTGAGGAGAAAATACTTTCAGCGAATTGTCTTAAATGTTAATCAGCAAACAAATGATCAATCGTGCTTTGAAATTGCCCATTAAGATCAAAAGGTGTGTATTATTAATTAATGCAGAGCTGAGCATATTGCTTGTACAGGACACTGGGGGGCATCAGAGGTCAATGTCTGCAACTATAGAGCTTTAAAACCTCAGTCAGACTCCAGCTTTAACTGAAATTAGAACTTGTCTGGTCTTGTCCGGATATAGTAATTTCAGCTGTTCAGAGGCACATGACTAGATGGACAATTCTATTTCACAGGATTTGATTGGGGTTAAATTGGATTAGTCCTTATCATTAAAAATGATACTGATTAGTAGCAAAGCTGTTTCCCTCTCTGCTGAAGGAAGAAATATGATGGTATTTTCCAGTGCTTTGTTTATATGTAATCTTGGCTATCTGATCCTCTGCTCTCTATTGCTAGCCTTTCATTGCCACTGCTTCTTTGCCTTGCCCTGTTTTTCAAAAAATTCTCGTTGGTTGTTATTTCTCTTGTAGAATGATACTTGTGACTGCCTGGTTAAGTCAAGTGATCCTTAGCTGTGTGGGTGTGATTGCTGCATTCTGTGGTCTTTAGAAGTAGCAAATCACATGTTATAAGCACACGTATATTACACTTTATTAAGCAGGTACTGCATCTCAAAATTGGGAACCTCAAGCCTGAAATCATGCTGAGTCAAATCTTACTGGTTTTCAGTTGAAAGAAATTGGAACCTCAATTCAATTCATAGGAGATATGTAAAATCAAGTGAATACGTCTTTTTCTTAAAGTTTGATAAAAGAATATGTACTAATGAAGAAATAATGTTTGAAACAAAATGAAATGGTAAGTAAGGTTGACATGCAGGCTGTGCTAGATTTGGAATAAACTGGGTGGGATAGGGTCAAGGTCATTCAGATCATTTGATGCAAAGGAAAAGACTGGCATAGGGAGCTGATAACTTACTGCTAGTGTACCAAATTAGTTGTTATATTCATTTAATAACAATTACAACTGATGCTTGGCAACTTACAAAAACGTGTGTTTTTCGGACAACTCCAGTTTCTGCACAGTTGGACATGAGACCGAGCTTGTATTAAATTGTTAAAAGAAATTTTTTTTTAACAATTTAATACAAGCTCGGTCTCATGTCCAACTGTGCAGAAACTGGAGTTGTCCGAAAAACACACGTTTTTGTAAGTTGCCAAGCATCAGTTGTAATTGTTATTAAATGAATATAACAACTAATTTGGTACACTAGCAGTAAGTTATCAGCTCCCTATGCCAGTCTTTTCCTTTGCATCAAATGATCTGAATGACCTTGACCCTATCCCACCCAGTTTATTCCAAATCTAGCACAGCCTGCATGTCAACCTTACTTACCATTTCATTTTGTTTCAAACATTATTTCTTCATTAGTACATATTCTTTTATCAAACTTTAAGAAAAAGACGTATTCACTTGATTTTACATATCTCCTATGAATTGAATTGAGGTTCCAATTTCTTTCAACTGAAAACCAGTAAGATTTGACTCAGCATGATTTCAGGCTTGAGGTTCCCAATTTTGAGATGCAGTACCTGCTTAATAAAGTGTAATATACGTGTGCTTATAACATGTGATTTGCTACTTCTAAAGACCACAGAATGCAGCAATCACACCCACACAGCTAAGGATCACTTGACTTAACCAGGCAGTCACAAGTATCATTCTACAAGAGAAATAACAACCAACGAGAATTTTTTGAAAAACAGGGCAAGGCAAAGAAGCAGTGGCAATGAAAGGTTATGCCCGAAACGTCGATTCTCCTGTTCCCTGGATGCTGCCTGACCTGCTGCGCTTTTCCAGCAACACATTTCCAGCTCTGATCTCCAGCATCTGCAGACCTCTTTCTCCTCAAAGATTTCAACCTACTGCGAATCCTCTTAAAAGAAAAATTTTCCCTAGGATGGGGATTTCAGAACTAGAGGGATCATTTTTAAGATGGTGAGAGGAGAGAGAATTACAAAAGTCATGAGGGTTACATTGTTTACACTGAGGGAGGTTTGTGTGTGGAATGAACTTCCTGAGGAAGTGGTGGATGTGGGTACAATTACAACGTTTAAAAGACTTTTGGATAAGGACATGAATAGGCGAGATTTGGAGGGATGTGGGCCAGGACCAAACTGGTGGGATTAGTTTAGTTAAGGGTTATGTTTGGCATAGACTAATTGGATGAAGGGTCTGTTTCCTTGCTGTTTGACTCTATGACTGTATGACTCTGCAGAAGCTAACATTTAAGAAACAAACCATCATAAAACATATCCTGCAGTTCATGGAGTTTCCACTTAATATGGTAATTATCACTGGTTTTCTTCTTCACAATCTCAACAGATCCAAGTACTTCCAAACTGTTCCTCACTCAAATAATCTACCATTGTTCATATGGGATTAGCACTTTCAGATATGATGGAACAAAACCCTTATGCCACCCTTTTATTACATTTGAGCTTTGTTTTTAAACCTGAGAGCTGTGCAGACTGAGATGCAATGATCTGGCCCATGGAAATTCCTTCCTGGAATCCATCCAGTCTTCCAATATGGCATTTATAATGTGATTTGCAAAATCCTGCTATTTTTCACTTCTAATACCTTACTTGTGACATTCTTGCTAACACTTCATTGTGTTAGTGAAGCATTTTTTTCCCATAAAACGTTTACAATTGAAACTTTCCCTCCATGTTTGTCTCAATAATAAGAGTCATTGGATTCTGAAAGTAACTTGTAATGTGAAGCACTTTGACATGGTAAGGTGTCATATAATTACATGTATTATACTCTTCCTTTTTTTTTGCATGACTATTTTAAAGTACTACTCTTGCCTTAAATATATACTTACTACTTTTTAATCAGTGCAGTTTTCTTCTGGATGTCCTTCCAGCCCTCCAGAATACTGGAAACCTGTTTAATGTTGTCTCTAATGCATTGCCAACCTTTACAGCTTCTTTACATGCTGGGAGCTGGCTTGTCCTGTCAGCAATACTTGTGCTTAGGACAATGCTCGCCAACATATGCCGAGCTATATCATTAAAAATGGCTTTGTATTATGGCTGCCAAGCAATTTTTGGCAGTTAGCTACAATGTTCCTGCTGAATTATGGCCATTCAGAAACACTGATAGTACATTTTGCAGGGATATCATGATTAACTCGTACTTTTCATGGTTAGTAAACTGCATGTTTCACAATTATTTTTTACAAATGATACATTTTTATGAAAAGATTGACAAGTATGTTTTTCTTCTTCTTTGTTTTGAGCATTAGAGTTGGCCTTCCTATGATTTAGAGCAGTTGGAAACAGTTGTTTCTAAGCAAACATTATTAAACCTTAGTTTCAATCCGTTAGAATTTTGTGTGAATATCAATGTCCCTCACCTGAGTGATTCACTAGACAGTGCTCTGCTTGGGATTGAAAAGTAAATAAAATAAGAATTTAATTGAGATTAGGGAGAACTGGGAAAAGGAGGGGAAAAAAATCAGGTAATTCTGCTGCTCTATGATGACCTGTCCAATCTGACTCATACAATCCTATGACTTGGTGTTAAACAAACCAAACCAATCCAATCTTTCGCACACTGAGATCTGAAGGACGTTTTCAAAAGGCAAAAGTACTGTGTAAATAACTGGTAGATTGCAATTGTCTGTTGCTAATTATTTGAGAAATGTGAGCTGCTTTGACATCAAAAGCTGCATCCTCTTTTTAATTTAGTTATTTGTTTCAGTAGGATAGCCGTTTAATCTCACCTAAATGAAGGCAGATATTAAATCAGAAAAATCTGAAGAATGCATTTTTTTGCCTAATCAGCTTTGCAACTCCAAAGCTTGTGGTCTCCACAGGAAACCGAGTCTAAAGCAGGGGGAATGGTATCATTGTAAATCTCATTTATGTGACCCAAAGTTTGAAAAATTTAAACACACGAGGGACAGTGCTTTTTTTAGTTTGCCCTTTATCCTTTTAACATTTCAGCAACTGTGAAATTTGATCAGAGATGGTGATCAATATTTATAGGAACCTGACGTGTCTTTAATATTTTGAAGAATTTCTTTCTGCAACTGGCCATGAATCAGTTTTTGTTACAGCAAATGTAAATCTTCTGCTTTAACTACTACCAGCAAGTTTTGTATAAGTAACTTCCACTGTCTTAGAGTCACAGATCTAGATATTCAAGTGAATATGAATGTAATAGTAAAGAATGGTGTAGGTGTATTTATTATGTACTGAATGTGTATCACTTACCATTTGCATGAGGCTTCTCCATAGGCGTTCAGTGTACCTGCCTTAATTATTTAAAAAACATTATTAACTTGGCTAAATGATAATCTTGCACTTGTTTTGTAAAGTCAGTTCACCTCAATTCCTGTCACAGCATGATTTTCTCTACAAATGGTGGCATTGATAGTTCAGACTATTTACAAAGTTTATCTGCTACCTGCTGCTGGCTTGTCCTTTTTTTGTTAAGGATGATGGCTACTTTCTCTGGCTATTTTCTGCAACTGACCACTCACTTTGGTTAACAATATTTTGTTAGTCTAGAACAGCTTTTGTCCATCTTCACATGTGTGAACTGTTTGGTCTGCCTTTGGGGTTGAAGTTTGAGGGGGAGCAGTCAAGATGAGAGGAAGACACAGGGGCAGTTGAGAGCACAGAGTGGAGGAGGGAAGGGCAAAATTAACAGTTTTCAGACAGCATTTCATCTCTCAACTTGACTGAGGAGCAATGTGTAATGCATTTGCATGGACCTGTGGGAGGCACTTAGGAAACATATTTGCAGAATAAGGGGTGGACCATTTCAGACTGCGATCAGGGGAAGTCTCTTCACTTATTGTTGGATTTCTTCAGTCCTGAGAGCTGTGGAGGCCCAATCATTGTGCAAATTCGCGATGGAGATTGATACATTTCTTGGTCTTAAAGATTTCAAAAGGACATGGGGATAATGTGAGAAAACGACTTTGAGGTCACAGTCGTTATCCAGATGAATGGTGGAAAATGCTCAATAGGCCAAATGACCGACTCAGGATCTCATTTTTTCTATTTATTAAGGATGCAATCATCAAGTTATATCACCTAATGGAGTCACAACTGAAATCTCGGTATATGAAAATTGCTGCTGTTGGTTGTCAGTTTTCCCATGGTATTTAATTTCAATGTCAGTTCCAGGCTGCATCTGCTATATCTCTATTTGCTGCTTACCTAGAGAAGAGATGACCTCGGCATACTACACTAGCAGCAACAGATATATTGGGCAAAATTTTACGCTTTTTTGGCAAAGAGAATTTAATTGAGTTTCAAGAGGGGTTTTTCTCCATGAAGTCTCGCCAAATCCTTCACCATGTTCTCACAAACCTGTCTCATTAACCACCTCCACTGCTCCAATGGCATCCTCTTGCCAAATCCTAACCCCATCTTATCATACTCCTTTCCCGGAACAACTCATTACTGCTGGGATATCTCGGAATTGACCAGCATTTCTGGAAATCCTGCCAAATTTTCAGGATCATTGTGCACCAGGACGAGCGCTGTCAGTCTGGAACTGCCTTGCAGCATTCCTGACATTCACTCTGGGTGTGGAAAACAAGGGTAAATTTGCCACTCACTTTATGGACAGGGATGTGGAGGTCCTGCTGGATGGATATGGTGCACAGTCAGAACTTCTGCTTCCCTCAGACCAGGAGAGGAGGTCAAAACCGTTGCCACCTGAGCAGCACATTCTCAGGCATTTAGAAGAATGCCCAGCACTATAGGAAGAAGTTCAATATTCTTCTCTGTTCTGCTAGTGTAAGTGCCACCAGCTTCTCTCCAATACCTTGCACACATGCTATCTCTGCTTCTGTACCCACTCCCACCAAGACTGATGCTCTAACACTCTTGCTGCTGTCTGCAACATCGTTCCGCGGTCACCATCACCCACCCCACTCCCCAACACTAACCCTGAAAACCCTCTGTACTGCCTACCTGTACCTGCACCAACTGTAACAGCAGAAACACCCAATTTCATCTCCCGTAATACCTATCTCCATCTTATTTCAGGTGGTAAAAAGCCCTCAATTGTAAAAAAAACAGAGTCAACAGATAATGGGCTGCCTGATATTTGGTTCCTCAGCCCTTATGCAGAGAGCATCTTGACTCTGACCACCTTGTGCCCGGGACTAACAGTGCCCGAGCCCGGGACTAACAGTGCCCAAGCCCCTGGACTGGTATTGGAGGCTGCCCTTGACTTACTGCTCCTGGATATACTGAGCGAAGGCTACTACCCTTGACTTGACTGATACCTGCTGACAACCATGACAAGCTTCCTGGTGTTGAGTATGTGGTAAATGGCTTGGCAGTACAGCTGTACTGTAAGCCTGGTGGGGCAAAGTTCAAAAGCACAATGTAAGGCAGGGCTGCTGTGAGTAGGCTCAGTGTGAGTGTGAACTGTGACAGTGAGTGAAGAGGCAGCAGATGTAGCCTGCTCCAATCCCCGAGCAGCATTGCAATGACAGTTCTGGGTGCAGCCCAATATGCACCATTGACATTCAGGAGCATTCTGTAAGCGGCCCTGGAGATATGCCACAAAATTTCTTAGAGGCTGGAACATTGGATGTCAATATCATGGATGTAGGGTGCGGGTAGCTGATGCCCATTGATCATGCCCTGAGATGTTGGTGCTCAGTGTCCCAACTGGAGGTCCTTTAGGAGTGAATGGTGTGCTGCCATCATCAGTTACCTGCTCTGACTTCCATATTGTTCAGAATGTTTAATAAGATAGGAAGCTGCACATTAATAAGGCAAGATGTGCTGTTAATAAACTCATTAACAAGCAATATTCTCCCCTTTTTCTTATTCATCCATGGGATCTGCTCCAGACTGGTATCTAATAAACATTATGAAGATGTCATTGAGGACAATGTTAGCTATGATGGTGCCATCACTGTTGGTATCACACATCCAGGATCCAGAAAGCTGTAGATTCAATAGTAAATATAGTGACGGCAGGATAGGTGATGTGTTGCTGCTGTAGCATATCGAAGCTACTGGATGCCAAGATCATATATTTATAGTAAGTGTTTGCGGTTCAAGGAGCTTCAGGTCTGAGTTGAGGAACTGGATTCTGAGCTGCAGATATTGCACCACACTGGGGAGGGGCTAATTACCTGGACACTTTGCTCCAGAGGGTAGTCACACCTCTCAGATTAAGCCATTCAATTTCAGTCTGTAATCAGAGACAGAAAGATGTGACTGCAGGTGATGTGGGTATGGGCACCCAGGGATTATACTTGAGGAACCTTGGCCCCTGCAATTGTCCAACAGTTACGCGGTTCCTGCAAGCTGTATATACAAGAATGGTGAATGGTAGTGAGGATGAGCAAACTGACCACATCACCTTGGTACAGGGAGCCATTCAAGTGAGGGGGGAAGATACAGAAATGTAGTTGTGGTTATGGACAGTATAATTAGAGGGATAGATGAACGGATTTCGCAAAGGCTGTTTTGCTTGCCTGGTGCTAGGGTTAAGGATATCTCTGTCGGCCTGGAAAAAAAGCTTGGACTATGAAGGGAAGGGATCCAATTTTCATCATCTATGTTGATACCAATGACATTGACAGTACTAGAAAGCAGGTTCTGTTGAAATGATTTGAACAGTTATGAGCGAAAGCAGAACCTCCAAGGTGATCATCTCTGGAGTACTACCTGAGCCTCGGGTAAACTGGCATTGGGTGAATAAGGTCATAACCGGAACAAAAACAAGAGGCTATGACTTAAAATGATCAAGGAAGCAAGAGTGAAATGGGGAAAAACATTTTTACTCAGCGAGTAGTTGGGGCATGGAGTACATTGCCTGGAAGTGTGGTGGAGGCAAGTTCAATTGAAGCATTCGGGAAGGCATTGAATGATTCTTTGGGGAATAATAATGTGCAAGGGTACAGGGAGAAAGCAGGAAATATGTACCAGGTGATGACGTTCAAATAACAAGCCAGTTCAGGCAGGATCTCTTTCTATGCCATAAACTTTGTGATTCTGTGAAGTGAAGGAGTTGAATATGTTGTGTGGAGAATGATGCAGGTGTAATGGCTGACAGTTTGGCGGAGAAGTGGCATTGTACTGGGATAGAATGGAGTTGCTCCTGGTGGGATGAACCACACTTGACCAGTGACCTTGTGAATCAAATAACAAGAGCTGTAGAGAGGGCTTTACACTAATTAGAGGAGGGAGGATTTGGGAGAGGAAAATGTAGACTTGCAAAATAAGAGAATGTGGCAGCATTACAAGGCAGCTACTTGGATAATGACACTCAGAATTGGACAGGAAGGGACAGAGTAAAGACTCGAGGAAGAATTCATCAAGCGTATTCAAAGCATGTGGTGGTTCGAATCAGGTCATTTTAGATCTGATGACTTGTCAAGAATAATCTCAGGATGAAAGGCCTTCTCAAACAGTGACAATAACATGGTAGAATTAAGAGTTCAGTTCGAAACAACTTTGTTAAACTTAAATATGGGCAATTGCCATGGGATAATGGCAGAGCTGGCTGGAGTGAACTGGGAAAGGAGTTTAGCACCAAAGACTATTTGGAACAATGGCAGACCTTTATGAAAATAGTTCAGCATTCACAGTAAAGATATAGCCCAGTGAAACAGAAGAAGTATTCTAGAAATGGTATAAAAGCCAGCCATGATTATCTAAGGAAATTAAAGATAGCATCAAATTGAAAGGTAAAAATATACAATGTGACAAAGATTACTTGGTAAGCCAGAGAATTGGGGAAATTTTTAACAATAACATGAGCCAAGCAGAGAAATAATAGAGGAAGAAAGTAAACTTTTAAGGATGAAGTTGCAAGTGGTGTTAAGATGGACAGCAGAAGCTGCTTTAAATATATAAAAAGGAAGAGAGAGCCAAAGTGACTTAGGCCTCTTGGCCAATGAGGCTGGGGAAATAATAAGGTGAGCAGTTAATAAATATTTTGCAGCAGTTTTCATTGTAGAAGACATTAATAGCATTCCAAGAGTACTAAGTAATCAAGGGGCAAAAGGGGGATAAGAAATAAACCCAATAACTATCATTTAGAGAAAAAATAGTTGGGAAACCAATGGGGCTAAAGACCGATAAGTCTCCGGACATGACTGAACAGTTAAAAGTAGTAGTTGTTGTGGTTCTGTTCGCCGAGCTGGGAATTTGTGTTGCAGACATTTCGTCCCCTGTCTAGGTGACATCCTCAGTGCTTGGGAGCCTCCTGTGAAGTAGTAGTTACAAAGATAATGGATGCACTAGTTGTAATCTTCCAGGACTTCTCAGATTCTGAAAGAATCCCAGAGGATTGAAAAATTGCTAGTGTAACACCTTCATTTAAAAAGATAGAGAGAGAAAAATAGGTAATTATAGTCAGTTACCTCAGAAATGCATAATATGATCAGGCATGTCTTCGGGAAGGGGAAATCATGCCTGGCAAATTTATTAGACATTTTCTGGTGGTAACAAGAGGACAGATAAAGGAGGAGTGGTGAATGTAACTTATTTGGATTTTCAGAAGGCTTTTGATAAGGCACCACACATTAGGCTACTTACTAAGAAGAGAGTCCATGGTATTGGATGTAATGTATTAGCAAGGATAGAGGATTGGTTAACTAATAGAAGACAGAGTTTTGGAATAAGGGGGTGTTTCAAAATGGCAGGTGGAGTGCCACAGGGATCAGTGCTGTGGTAGCAATTATGTACAACATATATTGATGATTTGGATGAAGAAAGTGGATGTGTTGTCATCAATTTTGTGAATGACACAAAAAAATAGGTGGGAAAGCATATGATGAGCAAGACACAATGATTCTGTATATTGACCGATTAAATAAGTAGGCAAAAGCATGCTAGTTAGAATATAATATGAGAAAATGTGAAGTTATACACTGTCGCAGAAAGAATGGAAGAGCTGAATATTATTTAAATGGAGAAAGACTGAAGAAAGCTACAGCATGAAGGGATTTGGGAATCCTTGTGCATAAATCACAAACAACTGCCACATAAGTTCAGCATGTAATAGGGAAAACAAATGAAATGTTGGCTTTTACTTAAAAGGAAATGGACTATAAAAGTAGGGAAGTCTAACTAAAACCATACAAGGGATTATTTTGACCCGACCTAGAATACTGGAACTCTCACATGTACTGGCCCCCCTGGTCAGGGGAAATATCATCTCCGTATCCAATACATCCAGCCTTGTCATAACCTTTGTCTAAGTAAGACATTGTAGATGTAGATGTAGATGTAGATGATGGCAATATGTACAAGTTACATCAGCCTGTTATACATAATAATTAAGACAATCAGGAAGCAATGTTGACTGAACTATTGGGATCTTGAGTTAGACTTTATTTTTCTCCACCCATGACATTATCAGATTGGGTAGAACTTATTCAAGTCTCCAACACCAGACCTTTCAGAGACATTACTTTATGTAACAGTCGTTTGAGCAAGTAATCTAGGTTGAGTGACCTCTCAACTTTTGAAAGTTGTCTTTCATATGAAATGTTAAGCTTACCCTCTCAGGTCGGTGTAATGATCTGATAGCATTATTGGAGGAAGGGCAAGAGTCATCTACTTGGTTTTCTAAATCCTACTTATCCCTCAACTGATGCCATTAAAATTGATTATTTGATAATTATCCTGTGTGTGAGACCATGCCATGCACAAATCAGCTGCCTCATTTGCTAAGTTATGTAAATGGCTGTACTTACAAAATCTATCCTTTTTTTTAATATAAACATGCAGCTATCATACTTAATTAAACTTAATTTGCCAGATCAAAATGAAGAAGGGCCAATTCTAATATTTATACATCTGAACAAGTGAGATTTTAGTAGCTAAAGAAAATTAAAACATGAGAACCAACACACACATAAAACACGGGTAATGAGCTTACAAAGAAGTGGGAGTGAAGTGGGGGTCTCGAAATAGAAATACAAAATTAAAGGTGGTTGCAGGTCACAGTTTTTAAAAAATCATCCAGTTGCAAGAGTCCAATTTGAGTGCAACTATATAGCTACTGTCTTGTTTGCTTTAGAATGGTAAAGGTGCAGATATCCTGGAGTTGTCAGTTATTGCAGTTTAAATTGCTTTTCACCAGCCACTTCCTAAAATTGAAGGTAAGACAGAAAGCTTTCCAGCTGTCCACAAATCCATTTTTCCTTGTCTCCTGTCTGCTCCATAGCAGAAAAAGATCAATTTGTATATTACTGAGTCTGCACATTATTTTTTCAAGCTGAATACTCCACAGACAAACTGTCATCTCAATATGCAACTTTCAGGAAGATGTGAATCAATTGGGAGGTTCTGATCTGAGTCTCAGTGTCCTTATGATTGACATTAATTTTGACTCGGACTGATCAGAGTTTAGTGATGGGTCCATGAACTTAGCTCATTCTAGTCAGGGAATTAAGCTGGAATTTTAGACCAGTGTTTGTTCTTTTTAAATTATTTTTGTTTAGCCCATCAATGTCTTGGGTATTAAAGTCAAAGGATAACGGTTGAATGTTGATAGTCCATTTTCACTACATTGTAACATCTCCACAAAGAATAGAAAGTAACCAATATTTCTCTGTGTTGTAAATGGTCACCTGAGGTTTGATTCCTACAGGGCTCTTGCATCCTTCTCTTCAGGCCTTTTATCAGCACAATGGAATTTAATCTCCTTCAGGGGGAAAACTTTTATTTTCCTATTGACAAGGTTTGTGAGCACTCAGTGTTTTGAAGAAAGCTGATTTTTCTGTCTGGCTGTGAAACAGTCAGTGATTACCATTCCTTTGCAAACAAACTCCTGACAGCTATCCTAGTCAAAAGTCATGACTCAGCAAATGCTGACTATCTTTAATCCCACAGATAATGGTCTTGCAGATCTGGTCTTAGTTGTTATCTTTTAATTCATCTCTATCGTAGTCCTCAGTTCCTAACTTTAGATATTTTGTTAACTATTTTACAATTCCTGTTTACTAGGTTTCTGATGTGGCTTTTTGATAAGACAATGTTTGTGGAATCACCCAGAGTATAAGAAACTGGATATGGATATTATGATATGGAGGACCCAGAAGACATTTATTGCAATCAACTATTATGTACAAACATTGCAATCCCAAGGCATGTAAGTAGCTGAGCTATTATTTTACAACAGAGGGACAGAATGCCACTAGAGTTGTCATGTTTCAAGTTTACTGAGGTAAAACCTTTATACCTTTGAGTCATATGTTATGATACAGTGATAATATCATGAATCTATCTCTTAAAGATATACTGACACACTGACCATGAAACATAACACACAACATTCAGGCAGAACTCCATCTCAAAGTGCTTAGCTGTTACTTTTAGTTCTTTCAGGGATAAAGGTTTTAGATTTCCATAAGTTATTTAGTTCTGTCCATGAAAAAGTGTTAACATCAAACATTAGACAACTGAGTACTTTCACTCTTAGAGACTCAAGAAAACCATTTCACAAATTTTTAAACAGATCTTCAAGGAACAATTTGTTTCCCCACTTTCATTTATTAGTGGGTTTGACTCAGACTGACCTTTGTTTACTGAGGGGTCCATGAGCTTAGCTTAAGCGAGTCAGATGATCACAGCCAATTTAGGTTGATATTTATCTTTTTAAAATCTATTTTTAATATATGATAGTCTTAAAGTGAAATGATGAAGGTTGCATATTGATCATCCATTTTCACTGTGATTGCAACATCAATTTAATGTTTATTGTTATCTTCAAATCTAGAATGAGGAAGATCAGATAAGGGCATGAATTACCAGCACTTTTTTTTTGAAGTTGTTTAATCTTGTATTGATTAAGAGGCATATTTTCCATGTGTACTGTGGTGGGGAGGCAGAAATGGAGAATGATGGAGTTCAAGGTGGAATTCAACAATGGCAATAGTGGGTTTTTGACCAAGGACATGGGATTTGCCTCTCATTGTAATTTATTTGACAGACTTGTTGCAATAACAGGAATCTATTTCAATTACATCACAAATACATAGGCCATACGCAAATTCCATTTCAATCATACCATTCCCACTCAGACATTTGAGGAATTTCCATTATTTTCAGTGGGAATTCATGGTATGTTGTCTTTATCACTGTTTTGGATGTGAAGATAAACAGAATTCTTCGGAATGCTGTCTGTATTAATCTGGTTTTCATTTACCATTTGCCCAGGAGTGATGAGATCAGAAGTGAAATATTTCAGTGTAAACCTTAGTCAATCACCGTTTATTTGGAAAATCAAATCTGGTACAAGTGAATTCACAAAACAACTCGTTTAAAGATATGAAATACATAAAACCAAAATAAACATTGGACATGTCAGGATTCAGAATGAAATCCCATAGATGAGGTGTTCATTATGTGTACAATATTTCTTATCATTTATTGTGATAAGGTCTGTCATCTAACCCATAAAGCCTTATTACCTCCATTGTCATAAAACACAAACTACATATGACACCACTGTCTATCATATAGAAAACACATAAACCTTCATTAAGGGTCTTGTTTTTTTCCTCAAAAAGAAAACAAACAGAGGGAGGTGCAATATGTGAAAGGTCATTGTGTGGAAGGGACAGCTTTTAAGTTAACTATAAAACATAAAGATAAAGGAACAGGTCATGCTAGTTATATTTTTTTCTGTTCTGAGCTTTGGATGTATTTGGACAACATTATGGGCAGTATTTGAGAGATGATGGGTATCTTTCCCACCAGCTGAAAGGCCAGTGAGGACCCGGCATTGCCTCTTTTGAGGAAGGATCCGCATATTTAGGTTTGGTCAGGCACTTAACTAGGCAGTGCCAAGACCTCTGTAAGATCAAAGATTTTCAGGAGTGAACATCCTGTGCTTTAGAGCTGCTGCCAGTTTCTCATTGATTAACAGTGCTACCAGGGAGGCACTGAGACCTGGATACCCCAGGGATGCAGGCATAGATAATATGAAAGGGAGGAGTGGAGAGAGAACTCAGCTGCAAGATGAGTGTTCTGAATGAGTCCAGTGCCAAAACCAGGTCTTGTGACCAGGTCCTAAAGGGACACCCTTGGAAGCCTATCATGTTTTAGATTTCCTGTCTGGCAGTCCCATGCTGGAAGAATTCCGGTAGTAACAGGATGATGTCTTTAAGTGGACCGTTCACGTCCAAGTAAGGACTGAAATTGATGGTGAAGTGGGAGGTCTGTCCATGGAACTTCCCATCACTGATTTATTTGAAGCAGTGGCACCCACTTGCCTCATTAAAAGCCCCCACCACCAAACTCACCAGGAGGAAGGTACCAATTCGGCCCAACCTGGGTAAACTATCAATCATTTAGTTAAATTAAGCTAGAAACACGGGGAGTTTTAATTCACCTAAAATTGAGTTACTAACAGAATTAAAATTGATGCACTTATTAAAAAAAGATAAAAATTATAGGGTATACTGATTCTGGAAATTACATTATTTTTAGAAAAAAAATCTGGCTTGTCCCCTAAGTTAATTGTAATGCTATTGCAATGTTGAAGGAAGTTTGTGTAATCATGTTGAGTAAATCTTTAATATAGACTCTACTGCCTCCACTGAAATTCATCGTGCAAAGAGAAGATATTGGAAATGGATCCCTGTTCATGAGGGATAATTAAATTCACTTCAGGTGTAAATCTGCCGAACAGCTGAGATTCAATGTGCCTTGCCTAAAATTTAGCCTATGCTTACTGTTCATGCGTTGTTTGGCTTTCTATGCAATTGCAGAAATATTCTTTTAAATTCAGATTATCAGTATTCATGAACTGCATTTTACCAAAAAATTCAGCTTAGTGTCAATTTCGGGGAGTTTCATGGAGGATTTCTCTCTGTGAGGTTTCTCATGTAATTCTCTGCTGCTCATCTCATTAGATATGGTGTTGCAGTCTTGCTCGCCCTACTCTGTACTTGCCAGCAGCTAAAAGCCTGACTACTATAAGGAAGAATTGCCCCAGAGATGACAGATATAAGTTTGTACTGGGATTTGAAGGTCCTGGCGGACGGATAGTGCACAGTAAGGTTATCACCTTTCATCTGGAATGCCAGAGGAACTCACTGTACCACTCTGCCAGCCTGGTTTGACATTGTCACCTTGGTTGATGCCATGTCCATAAACTGGACAAACCCCTCAGCAGTGCAGGAAGAAGGTGAATGACCTCTGCACTCTACAAAGTGCCACCATCTTCTCTCTGCCATCCCCATCAAAGCAATATATTTTTGACAGGAACAAGGATATATAAAGGTCATTTTTAAAATGAGGAACTATGTAGAGAATCTATGTGAAATTCTGGAACGAGTGAAGGAGGGGACTCCTACTGAGCAATGCAGGAATTCTGCCATTGGGAACTCCTTTCATGGTCAGCAAGTTGCTCTTCAGTACCCTGTGAACTAATTATGCAATATGCATATGACTTCTAAATTTTTCAATTAATGATTAAAGATTATTTCAAGTAAGTTTTAGATTGATGTAACTGATGGTTATGTTTTGTATCGCTATGCGGTGTTCAAACTCCTCAGTGCTGGTGATGCCATTTTTTTTGTTAGTAGTAACATAAAAATGTTTTTATTTATTGAGATTGTAGTTGGATAGGCTTATTCATTTCTAGATCAATAAGTAGTCTATGTGCGAGGGCAAATGGTCTTTGAAAGCACATGGCTGTTAGGAAGAAATTTCTATAGTTACAATTTGTTTGTACGCTCCATGATAGGTGATTGACGAGGTTGATGTGGTAAGGATGAGGGCTTCTGTGTCCTAAATGAGTAATCTTAATTAGATACAAGCATGCAAACAGAAGTCTTATCCTCAAGAATGATTAGAGGGTTTCTACCATAATAATGTTTCAGTGGTCAACTTATTCAGTTACAAAATGTTCATGTGACCAGCTATTTTGTCTATGATTAGATCTTTTCACCTTCTTCCCTGATCTCAAGTTTTCCTTAATCCCACTGTTATATGATATTGTCTCTTTCCCCATTTCATCTTATTTCCTCTTGATTAGATTGCTCATATAACTCTCTGTCTCACAGACAAATGCCACTTGAGTTTTAGCAGCTTGGGTTTTACACCAAGTATCCCATGATCCCCATCTGTCAGTGTCCCCTCACAATGTCAATTGGGTATTTGCTGTAATTACTGCTCAACCTGTGTAACTATATAAGGCAACAATTTGGCTTATCAAAATAGGATTTGAAGCACTTTTGATGAAAGCCCAGAAAAGAAATATATTTAAAGGTCCCCTACCTGTCCAGCTGGCTTAATAAGTAAACACAATATGATGCGGTTTGAAATCAAGCACCCCCGATTCAGTCCCTCAACTGTGCTATTAGCTGCTGTGGGCTAGGATGGTGATTGAGGTTATAACTGACTTTGATACCCTTAAGCTTGAGAATAGTAAAAAAACACCAACCAGCATTTCCACTCAATGATATTGATCCGGGGGTGGAATGTGCTCCCGTGAAAGCTTCACGGGGCCAGGTTCAGTTGTGATGCCCTCTCAGTTGAATTGGCTGTTGACATTCACTGTCAAGATAATGTTCATATGAAGCATGGCAAACTGAGAGGTTGACAGTTCTGGATCTGTATGTTTGCATGATACCTTGAGAGAAAACTGAGAAGGATTGGTCCGTCTACTATAACGAGATTCTTCTCTAGTACATATTGATCACGGTGGCTGTAATGTACAGGTAATAAATACATAAGTAGTTTGTGTTTACTTTAATTCTTTATTATAATGGAAACAAGTTTGTTTAAGATGATAGGGTTATGGAAGTTGGGCATTATCTGCTCCATTTAGAACAGTGTGCCATTTAACCAGACCAGAGAACACTTTCTTAGCCTTTCAATGGGGCGTGCACTAAGGCATCTTATAATCCATTTCCATTCCTTGCACTCAGTGCGTAGAAAGGCCCTATCCAAGTAAGTGAGCTGAACATTTCCTGGTGAATTAGTTATGTGCTTATCAGGATTAAACTGTATTTGCAGCACAAGCAGGTAACCAAAAGTTTTGATTATATTAGTTATTTTTGGCTCCTACACTGTTTCTGCTGCTTTTGTAACTTATTTTGTTTGGAAGAGTGTCACAATCGAGTTTTACGCATTCTATTCCATTTTGAATGGCTCCTTTTACAAGATTTTCCTTAAAGCTGGAGGACAGCTATATTTAACCAGTGGAAAAAAACTGACAAAACAATGTCATTGGAAATCGCTTCCACAGTTCACTGGTGTTATTTCAGTATTGCATTTTGTTTCAGAGATTCAACATTTCTATTCATTAGCTTCTCATTATATTATTTCTTTATCTTCTGCATTTTTTTGTGGTCTTCTCTGTTTATTTTTCCTGAGGGAATTGGCAGATAACTTTAGCTTGGACCAATATCAATGTCTTTTTCAACTTAAGATCAGAACTACTTTTATCTCTTATCCCTGATCAATATTTAAAGCTTTACATTTATATGGTGTAATACTGCAATTAAAATTCATAGTACAGAAAATATAGTCAACAGAATATCATTTGTGTCTATTCTGTAACACTGTCTTCAAATACTAAAATAATTTTGATTTTGTTTCTTTGGATTTATATTTTTATATACATAATACATTTTTATGACTTCATCATAACCTTGTTGTATCTATTTTCTGTGTTAATTCTCACCATCCAGTTTGGATGTGTTAACAATGTTCAAAACACTGGAATCACATTGTCTCAAGCTCAGCCCTTTAATCTCTATAAATTTAAACACTGATTAAAAACAAAAAAAAACAGAATGCTGGAAATGAGCAAATCATCCAGTACCTGTGGAGAAAAGCACAGCTGGTGTTTCAAAGTGATCTTTCATCATAAGATTCTCTCTCACTGTAGATGGTATTTGACCTGGTGCTTTTACAAAAAAAAGATTGCTAAAATCTATATTAATCAACATTTGTATTGATTGATTGACATGGTTGCATCGCAGGGGTGACTAGAACAATCCAGGGGTTCAAAACTGGACCTTGTCCGACTTACTGATCGAAACGAAAGCTGTGAGCAATCATTGTTAAATGTACTGCTTGAGTGACTGCAGTGTCATCAAGGGATCCAGGATTTTGTGATGTTAGCACCACTTGAAGCTAGTCTGCTACGTAATAAGTGATTTGGTCTGGAATCCAATGCTTGAGAGGGTGGTGCACACTGATCGAATTGTAGCTTTCTAAAAGGGTGTCCGATAAACTCCTGAAGACAAAGTTATAGAACTATAGACAAACAACCTGGACACTAGCAGAATTGGTCTGGATTAGTGGTGCTGGAAGAGCACAGCAGTTCAGGCAGCATCCGAGGAGCAGTAAAATCCAACATTTCGGGCAAAAGTCCTTCATCAGGAATAAAGGCAGAGAGCCTGAAGCTTGGAGAGATAAACTAGAGGAGGGTGGGAGTGGGAAGAAAGTAGCATAGAGTACAATGGGTGAGTGGGAGAGGGGATGAAGGTGATAGGTCAGGGAGGAGGGTGGAGTGGATAGGTGGAAAAGAAGATAGGCAGGTAGGACAAGTCATGGGGACAGTGCTGAGCTGGAAGTTTGGGACTAGGGTGAGGTGGGGGAGGGGGAAATGAGGAAACTGTTGAAGTCCACATTGATGCCCTGAGGTTGAAGTGTTCCGAGGCGTCTGATGGTGAGGGAGCGGCGGTGAAGGAGGCCCATGTCCTCGGCAGAGTGGGAGGGGGAGTTGAAATGTTGGGCAACAGGGCGGTGTGGTTGATTGGTGCGGGTGTCCCAGAGCAGAATTGTTGTTGCAGAGAAAACTTGATGACATGACAGTCTGAATCATCTACTTTTGTGTCACACCCCTACTGTGGTTATCATTCTATCACCTCATGGATTCTCGTCTTCTGATTTCAATAATTGTCAAACATTTGATTTCCACAGGTTATTTATGGGTAGAAATGATAAATTGTTTTGAATTATTAGATGCTAAAATGAAGCTGCTTCAAGGAGAATTAAACAAAAAAAAAAGTGCCCCTTCACTTAGATAACCAGAAGGGCTTTACCCAGCTACATGCTACTGGAATTTCAATAATCTTGTAATCTCTTTTCTCTAACATACTGAAAAATAACTGCAGAGGTATGAACTAAGACTGTAATCTTACTTTAATCTACTAGGACAGGAATTTAGCAGTTGAGCTGGCTCTGGGATAAACTGGGGCTTAAGGACATTTTAGGTCAGCTTGAATGGCCACAAACTTTACAATAGAATTGAATGACGTTTGTATGATTCATTTCATCTTTCACTATGTATTTCTTTCTGTAAACACATGTGAAAGTATTCTCAGATACAAGCATTGTGAGCATCTTTCATCTTCCTACCAACCATTGCGCTTGGGTATTTCGCTGCCATCATTCTTCCTTTCTATGTTGAGTCTTGGGAAGTATCTAAACATCAGCATTAGAGAAGCAAACAATAGAAATATTTTGCATAACAAGATATATTTTATTGCATGATAGCGCATGTGCGCTCTTTCTATATCTATATCTATATCTATATATCTATATCTATATCTATATCACATTAAGTCAGTTAAAAATCACACAACACCAGGTTATAGTCCACCAGGTTTATTTGGAAGCACTAGCTTTTGATGGTACCTGATGAAGGAGCAGTGCTCCAAAAGCTAGTGCTTCCAAATAAACCTGTTGGAATACAACCTTGTGTTGCGTGATTTTAACTTTGTACATCTCAATCCAACACCGACATCTCCAAATCATCAACATTAAGTTACAAAGACATAAATACAATTAGCAGAAGAATGGTATATATTTTTGCCTACTTTGGGACTCATGCAAAACTAATTGACTCTCCAACTAAAGGCAGTGAGTTATCATAAGTTTTATACAGCTCACCATGAAATCTTTTAGAACAATTACCTTATCAACATTCTCCAAAGATAACATTATACTTTCATATGTATAATTACTTTGGCATCCTTAGAGCAGTATAAAGGCAGTAGGAGTATGTTTAAGAGGGAAAGCAGGAGGGGGACAAAAAGGAACATGAGACAGTTTTGGCAAACCGGGTTAAGGAGAATCCAAAGGGATTTTATAAATGCATTAAGGGTAAAAGGATAACTAGGGAAAGAATAGGACCCCTTAAAGATTAGCAAGGCTGCTGATGTGTGGAACCATAGGAGATGGGGGAGATACTAAATCAGTATTTTGCATCGGTGTTTACTGGATAAGGATGTGGAAGATATAGAATGTGGGGAAATAAATAGTGACATCTTGAAAAACGAGGAGGATGTCTTAAAATGCATAAAGCTGGATAAATTCCTAGACCCTGTTCAGGTGTACCCTAGAACTCCGTGGGAAGTTAGGGAAGTGATTGCTAGGCCTCTTTGCTGAGATATTTGTATCATTGATAGCCACAAGTAATGTGCCGGAAGACTGGAGATTGGCTTATGTGGTGCTACTATTTGAGAAAGGTGATAAGGAAAAGCCAGGGAACTATATACTGGTGAGCCTGACATTGGTGGTAGGCAAGTTGTTGGAGGGAATCCTAAAGGACAGGATTTACATACATTTAGAAATCCCTGATGAGGAATTGTCAACACGACTTTGTGCATGGGAAATTGTGTCTCACTAACTATTGAGTTTTTGAAGAAATAACAAAGAGGATTGATGAAGGCAGAGCAGTGGACGTCATCTATATGGACTTCAATAAGGCATTCAATAATGTTCCTCATGGTAGACTGTTTAGCAAGGTTAGGTCACATGGAATAGAGGGAGAACTAGCTCGAAGGTAGGAGGGTTTTTTTCAGACTGGAGGCTTATGACTAATGGTGTGCCACAAGGATCGGTGCTGGGTCCACTGCTTTTTGTCATTTGTAGAATTGATTTGGATGTGAACATAAGGAGATATGATTAGTACGTTTGCAGATGACAGAAAAATTGGAGGTGTAGTGGACAGCAAAGAAGGTTGCCTCAGAATGCAATGGGATCTTAATCAGATGGACCAGTGTGTTGAGGAATGGTAAATGGAGTTTAATTTAGACAAATGTAAGGTGCTGCATTTTGGAAAGTCAATTAGGGCAAGACTTGTACATGTAATGGTAAGGCTCTGGGGAGTCTTGCTGAACAAAGAGAACTTGGAGTGCAGGTTCATAGCTCCTTGAAAGCGGAGTCACAGATAGATAGCATTTGGTATGCTTTCCTTTATTACTTGGTGCATTGAACAGAGGAGTTGAGAGGTCATATTGTGGAAGTACAGGACATTGGTTAGGCCATTTTGGAATAATGTGTGCAATTCTGGTCCCCCTCCTATAGGAAGGAATTTGTGAAGCTTGAAAGGGTTCAGAAAAGACTTACAAGGATTTGAGGATTTGAGCTAAAGGGAGAGGCTGAACAGGCTTGAGATGTTTTCCCTGGAGCATTGGAGGCTGAGGGGGTGACCTTACAGCGGTTTATAAAATCAAGAGGGGCACAGATAGGATAAATAAACAAGGTTTTTTTCCCTAGGACAGGGTGTCCAAAACTAGAGGGCATAGGTTTAAGGTGAAAGGCGAAAAATTTAAAAGAGACCTAAGGGGCAACTTTTTTCATACAGAGGGTGGTGTGTGTGTATAGCATGAGCTGCCAGAGGAAGTGATGGAGGCTGATATAATTACAGCATTTAAAAGAATTCTGGATGTGTATATGAACAGGAAGGGTTTAGAGGGATAGGGCCAAATGCTGGCAAATGAGATTTGGTTAACTTAGGATAACTGGCCAGTATGGACAAGTTGGACCAAATGGTCAATTTCCATGTTGTACATCTCTAAGACTCTAAGATTTACTTCTATCTCCCCAACACCTCGAAGTCTGTCTTCAAAGATGCAAGGGTTGTATAATGCTTCAAAAATGCATTTCCTTCAGAATTGGAAGATTGATTGGTCTTTGGCCTAAGGACTGTTGCCCGTCTCTGAGAGACAACAATACATATACAGACAAAGATACAGCAGCGGCACGTAGAGCTCTATAAAACAGCAATTAATTTATTAAGTACTTAAACAATTAATGCACTCTTTTAACTCCAAGGGATATCTCAATCACTATCTTTCACTATCCTGATTTCTTTCAGTAAACACAAAGGTTAATACCCAGGAGTGTTCGCAGCTGGTCAAGCTGAAACTCTACTTGATGCCTTCACCACACCTCCTGATAAAGGGTTTTTTTTCAACGTCCATTGCCTTCACTGAAGAGTGGCTGAATTCTGCATGGCTTCCATAGGGAATGGTAGGAAATCATTGCAAGATTCTTCTCACGATGCCCTGCTGAGGGGCTGAAGTGAAATGGCGTTTCCATTGGATGAGCGAAGTAGGCCAGTCTAAAACCAAAGCTTTATCCAGTTGTCCTTTTGGCTATTTATTTATTTTATTGAATAATTTTATATTCGATCAAAACGAAGTCAGAGTTAACAAATGATAAATGAAACTAAGCCCTAACAATCTTAGATAAATGAATTTTCTTTAAGATAACAAGTAGTCAGGAGTGTTTCATTTATTTAACTCGATAAGTGGTTCCTTTTTTGACTGTATTATATCTCTTTGCATTCTACCCTTTCAGGGTAAGGTCTCCCTCTAAACAATATTTTTGATCAGGAAAACATGGCAACATCCCATTGACCTCTTCAACAGTATTGCCATAGTCTCTCTTAAACTCAACCTAAAAAGTTCACTTAACCACTTTTTCCTGGCCTTATCCATTCCTTGTAAACCATTATTGTTTGTACTTTGGTAAATTATTAAACTGCACGTGCAGATTTATTCAGTACTGACATTGGAACATGAATATCCATGATAACATTAATATTCTGATTCAATAAAACTTTTCCTGATTTATCCCTTTATTTTCTGCACAAAGCTCTTGAATCTATACTATTCAATTTAAAAAGTGCCAAATTCTGAGGGCAACTCTTATTAAGATATAACTCTTCTTATAGATTGTGGTCCAGCCATATGAGAGAAGTTGAAGAATCCTGAAGTTTACTAAAGCAAATATTGCTTTCTGAGACAGCCATTTACTAATATTGCAATTGCAATATTGGGAACTGGGTTATAATTGTTGATGATATTTGACAACTGCATGACCTTGAATAAGTCATGTGATGGGTGACTCACATTCCTATACATGCCGAAGTCGGCACAATCAACTTGTTTTTCTGTGCTTGCGCCTCATTGTACTGTACAAAAGAGAAAGTTTCATTCCAAATCATTGCACTTCCCCTTGGACTGGAATTGCGAACGATGCCAGGAACGAACCTAAGCTCCCAGTCCAGCCATTGGGATCAAGGAGTCCCCGAAGAGCAGAAGGGCATGAAGCATATTGCTTGTTGCCTTTCTTTTTCATCTTTTTATTCACTCAATAAATGTTCATATTTAAGTAAATTTATGTTACCAAGTCTTCTCTTAACTATATTCAACAGAATCTGTGGAACCGTTTAGATACACTTTGTGATCCAAGACAAGAACGTAGTTCTAAAATATTATATACATTAAGTACCAATGTCCAAGCTACCTTGCTTCAGATGATTCAAATCATAAATCCACTGGGATAAGCCTTATTTATTTACTTACTTGTGTGTTTTCAGCCTTTTCATGAAACTACTGTCCATTTTGATGCCATTGTGCCGAAGAATTCTTTGATGCATTCGGGTTTGCGATATGACTGCTTGAACCATAAATATGTGCCACTCAATCATTCAGTCCTTTTATTTCCATTTCTGAGTCTTTACCATATTATACAAAATATTCCAACTAAGAAGTGTCAGAAGGTAAACTAACTTTAGACCCTGTCACTCTTTTAGCCAAATATCTTTTAAATCCAGGTTGACTTTTCTTGATTCACGTTGCATTTGGTGCGAAAACCATTGACCTCCAATTCTTAAGATGTATGAGACAAAAAGTTCCCTTTGTGTTACATCCCAGATACCAACCCTTGCCCTTGGCACAATAGGGCATTGAACTTGTATATATTGCAATGTCAGCCACCATCAGTTGCTGGTTGAGGTGGCTTTCTATCAATAAGTGAGTCTTAATGAAAGATTTAATATTGTAACTTGCATTTTGCAGTAAATAATACAGTAAAATACAGTGAAAAGCTTCAATTGTCGCCACAATGCGGCATCTTAAAGAGACTTGATGAGACTTAAAGCTTATCTTCAGCAACATGTTTTTTCACAATAGCAATCCGATACAAATATGAATATCTGAAGTAAGCCCTTAGTCCCCTCTGTCTGATCCATGAAGGTAGTGGCTGATCTGATTACTTCACATTCTTGCCTATTCCTAATTCCTGACCATTCGCCCTCAGGCTTATCAAGATATTCATCCACTACTGCTTTAAAAATATGCAAAGACTGTGCTTCCATTGTCTTTTGAGGAAAAGAACTATAAAACTCAAACTCCTCTTTGAGAAAAACAATCTCCTCACCTGAGTTAAATGGAGAACCCGTTGTTTTGAAGGAGACCCCAGTGCCAGATTGTGGGAACAAGACGGGACAAGATGTGCATGTCACATCAGGTTACTAAAAGAGGAGAAAATCCAGTTCTTCACTTTACTGTAAAGACTCAAAGGTTTTCTCCCTTTTCCTCATCCAAGTCTATGTAACATTATCAGTCTCCAACATTAACTCTTTCAGAAACATCACCTTATGCAACAAGAATCAATATCAATAGACACAAAGCATTTATTTCTGACGAAGTGGCAAATGAAGGGAAATTTCTATCACAAAATGCTATGGTATATTAGCCGTTTACAACACTATTTATGCAGCTTTGCAACATAAATTGCGGCTATAAATCAAAATTATTTTGGTAATTTAGGGAAGTAGTAACTCCAAAGATTGTAGACAGATGGATGACTTTGAGGGGGACTGGGAGGAAGCAGCCAGTGCAGGGACCCCCTGCGGCCGTTCCCCTCAAGAACAAGTATACCGTTTTGGATCTTGTGGGGGGGGATGACTTACCAGGGGTAAGTAACGGGGCTCAGGTCTCTGGCACGGAGCCTGTCCCCGTTACTCAGAAGGGAAGGGTGAAGAAGAGCAGAGCAGTAGTAATTGGGGACTCGATAGTTAGGGGCACAGATAGGCGGTTTTGTGGGAACGAGAGAGACTCACGATTGGTATGTTGCCTCCCAGGTGCAAGGGTACGTGATGTCTCTGACCGTGTTTGCCGGGTCCTGGAGGGGGGGGGGGAGCAACCCGAAGTCGTGGTCCACATTGCCACCAACGACATAGGTAGGAGGAGTGCCGAGGATCTTAGACAGGCTTT